>NC_139220.1:298487193-298804032 GCF_055691185.1 Crinia signifera | reverse complement strand
GTTTGGTCACCAAAGGAACTCTCACCCAGGTGAAAGGCACCGGCGCTTCCGGCTCCTTCAAGCTCAATAAGAAGCAGGCGGAGAGCAAGAAGGTCGCCCAGAAGTCTCTGAAGCCCAAGAAACCTGCTGCAAAGAAAGTGGCCAAATCCCCGAAGAAGCCCAAGAAAGCTCCGAGTGCAGCCAAGAGCCCGAAGAAGGTGAAGAAGCCAGCAAAGGCGGCTGCAGCTGCCAAAAGCCCAAAGAAGCCTAAAGCGGTGAAGCCGAAGAAGGCGGCCGCCAAGAGTCCGGCCAAGAAGGCAGCGAAACCCAAAGCCGCCAAGAGTCCGGCCAAGAAGGCGGCGAAGCCCAAAGCCGCAAAAAGTCCGGCCAAGAAGGCAGCCAAGCCCAAGAAAGCCGCGGCAAAGAAGTAATGGCTGAACCGCCGCATCCTCGCTCCCTTGTTCTCCCCCCAAAAGGCTCTTTTCAGAGCCACCCACCCTCTCTCGACAGAGCTGTGAGCGCACGGCGTGGCCTGATGGCTGCGCCCTTCAGTAAGTAATCAACAGGTGCACCAGAATGTTGTAGCTTGCCCCTTAAATTCAGTCACTTCACAATTCGACAGATGTGCTTGGAAGTGGGAATAATGAAACAAGTTAAGTATCAACTCTTTAATAAACGCTTCATAGCGCATATAGCGTTTTGGTGCGCGTTTCAATGAATCACTGTAAACCGGGGGGCGCATTCACCTGTGGCACCATACCTCCCAGCCGGTTCTGCCCTACATCCTCTGTATAGGGCCAGCGCAATCTGTGGCAGAGCTGTCAGGGAAGATGCGTGATTCACCACTATAGAACTCTTTAGCTCAGCCTCGTATTTTTTTTTTTTTTTTTTTTTATTATCCCCAGCTGGAGTAACTGCTGCAAATCGTGAGGTGCAAGGGTTTATACACAGTATATAGAGCTTAGTAAAACGCAGAGAAAGGCGGACTGGATCGTTGTTAAATCTGCGTTCATCGTGACCCTTTCAAACACAATTGTCCGGAAAACGTATATGCCTCTGTGCAGTGGTCGCTACCAGCGTGGTTTGTACCGCAACCCTGTCAACAAATTGCGGATTACCAAATTACACAATCACCGACACTAAAAAGGAACCACTGCACCCGTGGCACCTCACTGCCTGCATCCACTAACGGTGCGGCTAGTGTGAGGGAATGAATTCATATTAGGACCCGGCAAATAGCCGCATTACACAGGGAGGATGTAACAGCGCTCTCGTAGAAAAGATGGGTGGCCCTGAAAAGGGCCTTTGTGTGTGGGTGACTGAGTGAGATGCTCCTGGGAATTTAACCCCCGAACCCATAGAGAGTACGGCCCTGGCGTTTCAGAGCATAGACCACGTCCATAGCGGTCACAGTCTTCCTCTTGGCGTGCTCGGTGTAGGTGACGGCATCACGAATGACATTCTCCAGAAACACCTTCAGCACACCGCGGGTCTCCTCGTAGATGAGTCCAGAGATACGCTTAACACCCCCTCGCCTAGCTAGACGACGGATGGCAGGCTTGGTAATGCCCTGGATGTTGTCACGGAGAACCTTCCTGTGACGCTTAGCGCCTCCTTTGCCGAGCCCCTTTCCGCCTTTACCTCTTCCAGACATTCTCAAAAATCCTTCTGTGACAAACAGTAAGAATGAGTATAGTTTCCTGTCAGCGGCTTTTATAAAGTGGAAGAGCGGACCTGATGGGTGACTTGGACTTAAAGGCGGAGTCTTGTATCGCCTTGCCATTCGTTCATAAGCACAACCCTTTTATTGTTTTCCTTTCGTTCATTACTAGAAGATATTGTTTTATGTTTAGATTTATATGAACTGCTCTCTTGGTATTGTTTTCTTCGTTAATACCCAGTGTAACATTTCAGCTTGATTAGAGAACTAAACTATTCAGCTACGTTGTGGTGAATATTTGTGTGGATGAAACGTAATGACCAGACCGGTCCCGACGATAATAGTTTTATTTTTTTTTTACATTTTATTATACGTGGAATAGATATAGATACATTGTATATGTTCACGTTGAAAGTGGGGGAATTGGTAACGACAAAGGACCCACACAATGAGAGTCGCTCAGATATCGGCGGGAAATTAAAAACATCACCAAAAACATCCCCACTGGGAAACTGCTTCTGATAATCACAACTACTGTAACGTTTCCATAGCTCCCGGACTCGGTGTGTGTGTGTGTGTGTGTGTGTGTGTGTGTGTGTGTTACAGTGGGAACCGAGTTTGCCTGAGCAGGAATTACGTGTTCACCCTTAATTAAATGCATCGAAACGGAACCGAGTCACAGAAGTAACTGGGTACAATAGAGCTACGTTAACATACTGCACCCTTCATTTAGAAAGACAGTGATCCATTGGCAACGGTGCTCATCGAAAATTCGAATGTGATGTTTAAAGGCACCAACTGTTACAATTTAACAGTACTTTGCAACGTTTCCATCCAACAGAATGCTTTCGATTTTCGGCAGCTGCACACGGGGAACATTGCTGCCCTATGGGTCGCATGTATCTTTTCTTTTTCTATTTATTTATTTATTTAACCAGTGACATCTGCAATGTAACGAACCGGTCCTATATTTGAAACTGGATTCAGATCCTAGAAAGAGAACTACAGAATGCAGCTTTGCAAGTGGTAAGTAAAGGCACTTTTTTTTTTTTTTTTCTGAACCAGTAGGGTTAACAATAGCTAGAGGGTACGTCACAAGTCAGTTATGTCTGTCGGTGTGCACTTATCCCGTGAGCCTGGACACAGCAAAAACCATCATAGTTACAGCTCGATTAGAGAGAAGGTGGGTGGCTCTGAAAAGAGCCTTTGTGTTGGTGTGGGTGGGAGAAGGGGAGATTACTTGGCGCTGGTGTACTTGGTGACGGCCTTGGTGCCCTCGGACACGGCGTGCTTGGCCAGCTCTCCAGGCAGCAGCAGACGTACGGCGGTCTGGATCTCCCTGGAGGTGATGGTGGAGCGCTTGTTGTAGTGAGCCAGGCGGGAAGCTTCCCCAGCAATGCGCTCAAAGATATCGTTGACAAAGGAGTTCATGATGCCCATAGCCTTGGAGGAGATGCCGGTATCAGGGTGCACCTGCTTCAGCACCTTGTACACGTAAATGGCGTAACTCTCCTTCCTGGTCTTTCTACGCTTCTTCCCATCCTTCTTCTGGGTCTTGGTCACCGCTTTCTTAGAGCCCTTCTTGGGCGCCGGCGCAGACTTTGCTGGATCAGGCATTGTAGCTTATCAACAAATAACCGCTTCAAATTCGAGAAGAAATGACTGTGTGCAAAAGTGCCGTACGTCGGCTATAGCTGCTCTATTTATAGGGATCTTATGCAAACGAGGCATCGCTGCTGTAAGCTACTCTATTGGGTAGAATTGTCGTGTGACGAAAAGCAGCATCGTTGACTCCACCCTTCAGATACGGATTGGTCTGTGGATAAACTTGAGCTGCATTGGTTAATTTGTAAGCAGGCCAATCACAGAGCAGACAGCATCGGGTAACTGAGTATATAAGAGGAGGGCGGTATTTTACACTTACACTTTTGCAGGTTTCCATCTGTATTTGTAAAGCTTTTTTGCTCCGTTAGCTATTATGTCTGGAAGAGGTAAACAAGGCGGCAAAACCCGGGCTAAGGCCAAGACTCGTTCATCCAGGGCTGGTCTCCAGTTCCCAGTTGGTCGCGTGCATCGTCTGTTAAGGAAGGGAAACTATGCGGAACGAGTGGGTGCCGGTGCCCCGGTCTACCTGGCCGCGGTGCTGGAATATCTGACGGCTGAGATTCTGGAGCTTGCCGGAAACGCTGCCCGCGACAACAAGAAGACCCGCATCATCCCCCGCCACCTGCAGCTGGCTGTACGCAACGACGAAGAGCTCAACAAGCTGCTCGGTGGGGTGACCATCGCCCAGGGAGGTGTTCTGCCTAACATCCAGGCAGTGCTGCTGCCCAAGAAGACCGAGAGCCACAAGCCAGCTAAGAGCAAGTAATTCAACGGCAAAAAAATATTTTACCTAAAACACAAAGGCTCTTTTCAGAGCCACCCACCCCGACCTTAAAGAGCTGATTCATGTTTAAAATGTATACATGGAAGTTATTCGCCCGAATTAGCGGGACAGGTGTAAGTGTTACTGTGGCCTTTCTACGCTTAACAACAGGGACGTAAATTGAGTTTAACGTGTGTAGTGAAATTGCATTACCGTCCCGCGTAACATGCCCCGCTTATCTGAAGGGAGACTTGTGCCTAGCCCTGGAAAGAGATGAAGGAGCTAGAACTGAGACTTTTCTTGTACTTAACATCAATCGTTTACTGTGAAGGCCGGTAGTCTGTTCGTTCCCCCTGGATAGATGAAGATTGTGCCTGTGTCGTGCAAGTAACAGGCTGGTGACAAATCACGGAGAAGATAAGAAACAGCCGAGGCTTGAGCCAGTAATGTACCTTATGCTTAAGTCTCATATATATGAAAGAATGTTTAATTATAATAGCTAGTAATGTAACTTATGCTCAAGTCTGTATACGTATACAGATTTTTTTTTTTTTTTTTTTTTTTAAAGTGCCCCATGTTGTGAAGGACGGAAGGCGAACACAAGCTGTGTGTCTGGTAATTAAGGCCTTTAGCGGACAACCGGGCACCTTACCATGCCTCCAGTGTGAACACTACTATGTCATTGATGCTATAGCTCGTTTAGAAAGATTTGGTGGCTCTGAAAAGAGCCTTTGTTGTCGTTGTTGGGTTTCTAGGAGTGCCAAGTATCTATGCCCTCTCCCCACGGATCCTGCGGGCCAGCTGGATGTCTTTTGGCATGATGGTCACCCTCTTGGCGTGGATGGCGCACAGGTTGGTGTCCTCGAAGAGCCCCACCAGATAAGCTTCGCTGGCCTCTTGCAGGGCCATGACAGCAGAGCTCTGGAAGCGCAGGTCGGTCTTGAAGTCCTGGGCGATCTCACGCACCAGGCGCTGGAAGGGCAGCTTGCGGATGAGCAGCTCGGTGGATTTCTGGTAGCGGCGGATCTCACGGAGAGCCACAGTCCCGGGTCGGTAGCGGTGAGGCTTCTTCACGCCGCCGGTAGCTGGGGCGCTTTTCCGGGCAGCCTTGGTTGCTAGCTGCTTGCGGGGAGCTTTCCCGCCAGTAGATTTGCGAGCGGTTTGCTTTGTCCTGGCCATCCTTCTTCAACACGCACTTCAGCACCTCAGTCTGTTCTGTAGAAAGAAAAGTGAATCGAATTCAGCCGCTGCCATCTCCATTTATACACAGTGCTGCGCTGTCATTGGGTGAGCTAAGGGCATCCACCCTCCTGATTGGCATTCTCGTTTTCAAACGAGTCCTCTATGACGTTCCGTTTTCTCCCTTTATTGTATAGAACAGGCGGGCGCGGGAACGAAATGACGCGAGGAGGTTAGGTCACGTGTTAGTCACCAGAATGAACGAGAAGTATGTTCTGGCATCATGATCCGAGCGAGAAGGGACACCGACCCAATGGTCCCTTATATGCATAGCACACGGCGGTGATACTACATTGCACCATCACAACAAGGAACTCTGGGCTAAAGCGTTTTGGAAAATAAACGTAAACATATTATATTACATTACATACCATAGCTACCATGGGCGGGGAAAGTACTGCATGGGAACAATAGAAGTGCCTTACAGGTGTCTGAAACCCGGGAGATCGTACTATGAGATTGCTGTAACAACAACAGGTCACAGTATCTGCAGAGCATGGCACTTTCACAGTATTACGATCACTGATGGATCGCCGAAGCAGAAAAAAAAAAAATATATATGTATGAGGTCAGACTCAGAGCCGGATTAAGCCCTCGGCACACCGTGCCCTCCCCAGTCCCACCGCCACACTTACCTCAGGGAGGGAGAGAAGGACACACGAAGGCTGGGAATCCAATCCAGGACTCCTCTCTATCTGCTGCCTCTCTCCAACCTCCGCTGCTGCTGGCGGTGGAGGCTTTTTTAGGTTTGACAGCAGGAGCAGAGCAGCTCCGGACAGAGGGTCCCCTAAAATACGGGGGCCCTCGGGAACTGTCCTACTCCCCCCTAGTACTGCTCTCTGCATATGTTAGAGCTAGCTCTGTTCTCATATTGTCTGAGTGGCTTTGAAAATAATTAAAAGTACCGCATGTATGATACTAATGGGAAACATTGTTATAGTATTGCTACTATTCTATTAAAACATTAGTGATATCAATCTGTGACAAAGTATCCACTTAGACCACAAGGTGAATGTCAGAAAACTGAGAAAGTAAATGTAATATTACTCTATTTTCCGCTTTTACTTTCTCTGTGGACACTTTCTAGTCTAGATCGTATTGAGGTTTACAGTGAAGATGCTCTCGGTGCAAATAATAATCACATAACACGTATATTGTTGTTAGAACTGGATTTATATTGATGCACAGTCTATTAGTTAATTTCCATTTTGCCATGACAATTAAAGGGGGGGGGGGGGGGGGGGGGTAATATTTTTATGACAGTCAGCGGAGTTCACAAACCATCTAGGGTAGTATATGGCTATAAGAACAATGAATATACAAGAGACCTGAGTGTACAGTAATAGAGAATAAAAACGATTGTTGTTTCCTAGCACGGCCACAATCGTATGGATCGTGTACCTTTAAGTAAGGTACACGATCCATACGATGGACCCGATTTCCTTTGAAATCAGGTCCATTTTGCCGGCTAGGAGACAATATCGGGGGCATCGCGTCGGTCGGGACCGTTAACAATGGTCCCGACGCGACCGACGCGATGCCCCCGATTTCCCCTCAGACTTCAATGTTAAAAAATATTTTAACATTGAAATCGTGTCGGGAAAGGTAAAATATCGGGGGCATCGCGTCGGTCGGGACCATTAACATTGGTCCCGACGCGATGCCCCCGATTTTTCCATAGGCTTCAATGTTAAAATATTTTTTAACATTGAAATCTTGAAAAAATGTGAAAAATGTGAAATGGGCCAATATGACCCATTTCACATTATAGATGTCCCCGTCGTCACCCCACGATAGACGCCAACCCGAAGCGTGGCGAGCGCAGCGAGCCCGCGAGGGGCGGCGGTGCGCGTCCTCCGACCTTTTCATTCCCCTACTATCCACGTCGGCGAAGCCCGAAGCGTGGCGAGCACAGCGAGCCCTGCGAGGGGACGCGTATACCTGTGAAGTTATACGCGTCCCCTCGCCACGCTTCGGGCTCGGTGGCTCGCTGCGCTCGCCACACTATTCTATTCTCAACTCCACGCCGACGTGGATAGTAGGGGAATGAAAAGGTCGGAGGACGCGCACCGCCGCCCCTCGCGGGCTCGCTGCGCTCGCCACGCTTCGGGTTGGCGTCTATCGTGGGGTTGGGTGTACGCCGTGACATTTGGGGGGGTTGGGAATATTTTACATTGAATTCAATGTAAAATCGGGTCCCAGGGACCCGATTTACATTTCATTCAAAAAAAAAATCGGGTCCAAAATCGGTCGATTTTTCCGACACGACCACCCCGATGTAAATCGGTGTGGCGTGCTAGGAAACAATTACCATATTTTTTATTTATAAGGCGCCACACGTGGTACGCAGCGCCGTACAAATAGAACATATTAGAACAGTACAGGGTAAACAGAACTAGACATAACAGTGACAGAAGATCAAAAACAGCACAATTAGCAATTAGCAGCACATCTCTTGGTACACAATACAGCAGATATATAGGGAAGTGAGTGAGAAGAGATGCAGGTGTAGATTGCAGGTGAGTAAGAGAGCTGTAATTGAAATGTAAGAAGGGTGCTGTGAGTACAGGAGGGGAGAGGGCCCTGCTCTATGGAGCTTACAATCTAGAAGGAGGGGGAGACAGACAGGTGACAAGATGTACAGGTAAGGAGACCTGAGGCAAGAAGTAAGAACGGAAGGGATAGTCAGGACATGAGGCAGCAGGTAGAGAAAGCGGACAAAGTAGTCCTCTCCCTCCTCCTATCCTCCTCTGTAAAATGTAAAGTCTAATGTGATGCTCATCATAATGATACTCGCACACCGCTTCCATTGGGCCAATATAGTGTACTACTAAATTTGGGCTCGCTATTCAGTCTTTTGCTCCAGGTGCTAATTTCAACTGTGCATTTTAAATAGATATCCGGTGTGGCATCTTTCTTGTGCAGAAGAACAATTGCTTGGGGGAAATCTTTGCCAATACATATTTTTTGCCATATATAAATTCTCCACAGTTTGGCTGATTTTTTTTTCTCTAATCTTGGCCAGCAAGTTGGTGGGCCTAACTGCTCATGGTGTCCTCTAAAAGGTGCCAGTCTCTCCTCCAGCATGGTGATTTACCACTGGACCGCATGCTTCATATCAGGCGCCCCTCTGCACCTACAGTATCCATGCTGGCTGCATTTATTAGGACGCTACTTGGTCTAAAACCATATAGTAACACTATTATTTTCGAACAGTTATTTGTTGGTGCACCACTGATGTTCAAGTATTCTTCCTACAAATATGTTTCCTTTTTTTCTATCCTCTATTTATCTAATCTCTACTTTTGGCTCCCTTCTCTGCCTTTTTCAAAACACAACCGTGTCAACGTGGCGAGGCCATGGAATGTCACATAGCTACATGGATTATTTTGAGACAATTTAGTGCCAGTGTCACCAGCATTCCTCACATCCAGAACAATACCAGACAATGGAATATGCTAGGTGTCCTGAGCTTGTCATTGTAGCCAGAGTGGCTAGATAACATATGAGGATGCTTCCTGCCTGTGTTATCCACCTGAGCTCTTGTGGAGTGTGGATGTCGGCTGCCCTCTCTGCTAGATTAACGATGACATCTTTATGTAACACGTGGCTGGCCCCCTGGTCCAATGTGTTGGACGCCTCCTCATACTGGAGATTTTCAACAGTTCTGGCACCAAAATCACGATCTGAGCTACTGACCCAAGTACTGTAACGTCATTCCTCTTGGCTAGAGGTCCATTTCATTGCAGCAAGACATGGGACTAGATAACCATAGCCATCGTACTAGCTGTATGGGCTATTACAGGAAGCGACAAGCAAACTCCTCAGAACCAAAACAAAAATCCCAGCAGTCGAGTCTAGAAAGTATTTTGACCTTGTCACAGTAGCAAGAATTCTTTAGACAAGAGTGCCGTTACCTTGAAGCCACCTGCCTGTGTGTGTGCCAGTACCATGATGCCACCTGCCTGTGTTATCCAAATGTGTGTACAGGAGTTCACAAATCATCTAAATGCGTTTGAATATGCGCCCTGTCCTGCACAAAGTGTCCCGCAGGCGACTTTTGTCATCCTCTGGACTAGAAGGAGGCAAAAAAGTCCCGAATGGACATATTCTCCTCACAGAAGAAGAGAGATGTGTTCCATGCCGGGCACATCTAGCCTGGTGCGGGTCAGCTGCCACTGGCTAATCCTGGCCTCCTTCTTAGCGCTTAAGCTAGCGGTTGCCATATGGTGTTAGGGGAGACCTTGGAGTACGAAGGTGGTGAAGAGAACCGGTCCTCTGTTCCTCTCATGCCATAAAAAATGCACCTTTTCTGCGCTAGCAAAACACAGGGCGAGAGCAGATCTTGTGAAACTCGAAAGCTAGGACAAGGTTTACACGGCTGCTTGTTCCGCCAATAGGAGCACAGAACGCTCCCCTCTGATCAGCCAATCACAGCACATCCGGCAGGTTATATAAGAGACATCAGCTGCTCAGGGCACTGACTGTGTGTGACTTAACGATACCGCGTTTTTTTGTTGTTGTTGCTGATCTATCCAACCGTACCATGGCAGAGACCGCACCCGCCGCCGCTGCTGTTCCGCCTTCAGAAGGCGCAGCCAAAAAGAAGAGGCAGCCAAAGAAAGCTGCTGGAGGAGCCAAGAAAAGCGCCAAGTCTTCTGGACCCAGCGTATCCGAGCTGATCGTGAAAACCGTGGCCGCCTCCAAAGAGCGCAGCGGGGTTTCTCTTGCCGCCCTGAAGAAAGCTCTGGCTGCCGGAGGCTACGATGTGGAGAAGAACAACAGCCGCGTGAAGCTGGGCGTGAAAAGTTTGGTCACCAAAGGAACTCTCACCCAGGTGAAAGGCACCGGCGCTTCCGGCTCCTTCAAGCTCAATAAGAAGCAGGCGGAGAGCAAGAAGGTCGCCCAGAAGTCTCTGAAGCCCAAGAAACCTGCTGCAAAGAAAGTGGCCAAATCCCCGAAGAAGCCCAAGAAAGCTCCGAGTGCAGCCAAGAGCCCGAAGAAGGTGAAGAAGCCAGCAAAGGCGGCTGCAGCTGCCAAAAGCCCAAAGAAGCCTAAAGCGGTGAAGCCGAAGAAGGCGGCCGCCAAGAGTCCGGCCAAGAAGGCAGCGAAACCCAAAGCCGCCAAGAGTCCGGCCAAGAAGGCGGCGAAGCCCAAAGCCGCAAAAAGTCCGGCCAAGAAGGCAGCCAAGCCCAAGAAAGCCGCGGCAAAGAAGTAATGGCTGAACCGCCGCATCCTCGCTCCCTTGTTCTCCCCCCAAAAGGCTCTTTTCAGAGCCACCCACCCTCTCTCGACAGAGCTGTGAGCGCACGGCGTGGCCTGATGGCTGCGCCCTTCAGTAAGTAATCAACAGGTGCACCAGAATGTTGTAGCTTGCCCCTTAAATTCAGTCACTTCACAATTCTACAGATGTGCTTGGAAGTGGGAATAATGAAACAAGTTAAGTATCAACTCTTTAATAAACGCTTCATAGCGCATATAGCGTTTTGGTGCGCGTTTCAATGAATCACTGTAAACCGGGGGGCGCATTCACCTGTGGCACCATACCTCCCAGCCGGTTCTGCCCTACATCCTCTGTATAGGGCCAGCGCAATCTGTGGCAGAGCTGTCAGGGAAGATGCGTGATTCACCACTATAGAACTCTTTAGCTCAGCCTCGTATTTTTTTTTTTTTTTTTTTTATTATCCCCAGCTGGAGTAACTGCTGCAAATCGTGAGGTGCAAGGGTTTATACACAGTATATAGAGCTTAGTAAAACGCAGAGGAAGGCGGACTGGATCGTTGTTAAATCTGCGTTCATCGTTACCCTTTCAAACACAATTGTCCGGAAAACGTATATGCCTCTGTGCAGTGGTCGCTACCAGCGTGGTTTGTACCGCAACCCTATCAACAAATTGCGGATTACCAAATTACACAATCACCGACACTAAAAAGGAACCACTGCACCCGTGGCACCTCACTGCCTGCATCCACTAACGGTGCGGCTAGTGTGAGGGAATGAATTCATATTAGGACCCGGCAAATAGCCGCATTACACAGGGAGGATGTAACAGCGCTCTCGTAGAAAAGATGGGTGGCCCTGAAAAGGGCCTTTGTGTGTGGGTGACTGAGTGAGATGCTCCTGGGAATTTAACCCCCGAACCCATAGAGAGTACGGCCCTGGCGTTTCAGAGCATAGACCACGTCCATAGCGGTCACAGTCTTCCTCTTGGCGTGCTCGGTGTAGGTGACGGCATCACGAATGACATTCTCCAGAAACACCTTCAGCACACCGCGGGTCTCCTCGTAGATGAGTCCAGAGATACGCTTAACACCCCCTCGCCTAGCTAGACGACGGATGGCAGGCTTGGTAATGCCCTGGATGTTGTCACGGAGAACCTTCCTGTGACGCTTAGCGCCTCCTTTGCCGAGCCCCTTTCCGCCTTTACCTCTTCCAGACATTCTCAAAAATCCTTCTGTGACAAACAGTAAGAATGAGTATAGTTTCCTGTCAGCGGCTTTTATAAAGTGGAAGAGCGGACCTGATGGGTGACTTGGACTTAAAGGCGGAGTCTTGTATCGCCTTGCCATTCGTTCATAAGCACAACCCTTTTATTGTTTTCCTTTCGTTCATTACTAGAAGATATTGTTTTATGTTTAGATTTATATGAACTGCTCTCTTGGTATTGTTTTCTTCGTTAATACCCAGTGTAACATTTCAGCTTGATTAGAGAACTAAACTATTCAGCTACGTTGTGGTGAATATTTGTGTGGATGAAACGTAATGACCAGACCGGTCCCGACGATAATAGTTTTATTTATTTTTTTTACATTTTATTATACGTGGAATAGATATAGATACATTGTATATGTTCACGTTGAAAGTGGGGGAATTGGTAACGACAAAGGACCCACACAATGAGAGTCGCTCAGATATCGGCGGGAAATTAAAAACATCACCAAAAACATTCCCACTGGGAAACTGCTTCTGATAATCACAACTACTGTAACGTTTCCATAGCTCCCGGACTCGGTGTGTGTGTGTGTGTGTGTGTGTGTGTTACAGTGGGAACCGAGTTTGCCTGAGCAGGAATTACGTGTTCACCCTTAATTAAATGCATCGAAACGGAACCGAGTCACAGAAGTAACTGGGTACAATAGAGCTACGTTAACATACTGCACCCTTCATTTAGAAAGACAGTGATCCATTGGCAACGGTGCTCATCGAAAATTCGAATGTGATGTTTAAAGGCACCAACTGTTACAATTTAACAGTACTTTGCAACGTTTCCATCCAACAGAATGCTTTCGATTTTCGGCAGCTGCACACGGGGAACATTGCTGCCCTATGGGTCGCATGTATCTTTTCTTTTTCTATTTATTTATTTAACCAGTGACATATGCAATGTAACGAACCGGTCCTATATTTGAAACTGGATTCAGATCCTAGAAAGATAACTACAGAATGCAGCTTTGCAAGTGGTAAGTAAAGGCACTTTTTTTTTTTTTTTCTGAACCAGTAGGGTTAACAATAGCTAGAGGGTACGTCACAAGTCAGTTATGTCTGTCGGTGTGCACTTATCCCGTGAGCCTGGACACAGCAAAAACCATCATAGTTACAGCTCGATTAGAGAGAAGGTGGGTGGCTCTGAAAAGAGCCTTTGTGTTGGTGTGGGTGGGAGAAGGGGAGATTACTTGGCGCTGGTGTACTTGGTGACGGCCTTGGTGCCCTCGGACACGGCGTGCTTGGCCAGCTCTCCAGGCAGCAGCAGACGTACGGCGGTCTGGATCTCCCTGGAGGTGATGGTGGAGCGCTTGTTGTAGTGAGCCAGGCGGGAAGCTTCCCCAGCAATGCGCTCAAAGATATCGTTGACAAAGGAGTTCATGATGCCCATAGCCTTGGAGGAGATGCCGGTATCAGGGTGCACCTGCTTCAGCACCTTGTACACGTAAATGGCGTAACTCTCCTTCCTGGTCTTTCTACGCTTCTTCCCATCCTTCTTCTGGGTCTTGGTCACCGCTTTCTTAGAGCCCTTCTTGGGCACCGGCGCAGACTTTGCTGGATCAGGCATTGTAGCTTATCAACAAATAACCGCTTCAAATTCGAGAAGAAATGACTGTGTGCAAAAGTGCCGTACGTCGGCTATAGCTGCTCTATTTATAGGGATCTTATGCAAACGAGGCATCGCTGCTGTAAGCTACTCTATTGGGTAGAATTGTCGTGTGACGAAAAGCAGCATCGTTGACTCCACCCTTCAGATACGGATTGGTCTGTGGATAAACTTGAGCTGCATTGGTTAATTTGTAAGCAGGCCAATCACAGAGCAGACAGCATCGGGTAACTGAGTATATAAGAGGAGGGCGGTATTTTACACTTACACTTTTGCAGGTTTCCATCTGTATTTGTAAAGCTTTTTTGCTCCGTTAGCTATTATGTCTGGAAGAGGTAAACAAGGCGGCAAAACCCGGGCTAAGGCCAAGACTCGTTCATCCAGGGCTGGTCTCCAGTTCCCAGTTGGTCGCGTGCATCGTCTGTTAAGGAAGGGAAACTATGCGGAACGAGTGGGTGCCGGTGCCCCGGTCTACCTGGCCGCGGTGCTGGAATATCTGACGGCTGAGATTCTGGAGCTTGCCGGAAACGCTGCCCGCGACAACAAGAAGACCCGCATCATCCCCCGCCACCTGCAGCTGGCTGTACGCAACGACGAAGAGCTCAACAAGCTGCTCGGTGGGGTGACCATCGCCCAGGGAGGTGTTCTGCCTAACATCCAGGCAGTGCTGCTGCCCAAGAAGACCGAGAGCCACAAGCCAGCTAAGAGCAAGTAATTCAACGGCAAAAAAATATTTTACCTAAAACACAAAGGCTCTTTTCAGAGCCACCCACCCCGACCTTAAAGAGCTGATTCATGTTTAAAATGTATACATGGAAGTTATTCGCCCGAATTAGCGGGACAGGTGTAAGTGCCACTGTGGCCTTTCTACGCTTAACAACAGGGACGTAAATTGAGTTTAACGTGTGTAGTGAAATTGCATTACCGTCCCGCGTAACATGCCCCGCTTATCTGAAGGGAGACTTGTGCCTAGCCCTGGAAAGAGATGAAGGAGCTAGAACTGAGACTTTTCTTGTACTTAACATCAATCGTTTACTGTGAAGGCCGGTAGTCTGTTCGTTCCCCCTGGATAGATGAAGATTGTGCCTGTGTCGTGCAAGTAACAGGCTGGTGACAAATCACGGAGAAGATAAGAAACAGCCGAGGCTTGAGCCAGTAATGTACCTTATGCTTAAGTCTCATATATATGAAAGAATGTTTAATTATAATAGCTAGTAATGTAACTTATGCTCAAGTCTGTATACGTATACAGATTTTTTTTTTTTTTTTTTTTTTTTATAGTGCCCCATGTTGTGAAGGACGGAAGGCGAACACAAGCTGTGTGTCTGGTAATTAAGGCCTTTAGCGGACAACCGGGCACCTTACCATGCCTCCAGTGTGAACACTACTATGTCATTGATGCTATAGCTCGTTTAGAAAGATTTGGTGGCTCTGAAAAGAGCCTTTGTTGTCGTTGTTGGGTTTCTAGGAGTGCCAAGTATCTATGCCCTCTCCCCACGGATCCTGCGGGCCAGCTGGATGTCTTTTGGCATGATGGTCACCCTCTTGGCGTGGATGGCGCACAGGTTGGTGTCCTCGAAGAGCCCCACCAGATAAGCTTCGCTGGCCTCTTGCAGGGCCATGACAGCAGAGCTCTGGAAGCGCAGGTCGGTCTTGAAGTCCTGGGCGATCTCACGCACCAGGCGCTGGAAGGGCAGCTTGCGGATGAGCAGCTCGGTGGATTTCTGGTAGCGGCGGATCTCACGGAGAGCCACAGTCCCGGGTCGGTAGCGGTGAGGCTTCTTCACGCCGCCGGTAGCTGGGGCGCTTTTCCGGGCAGCCTTGGTTGCTAGCTGCTTGCGGGGAGCTTTCCCGCCAGTAGATTTGCGAGCGGTTTGCTTTGTCCTGGCCATCCTTCTTCAACACGCACTTCAGCACCTCAGTCTGTTCTGTAGAAAGAAAAGTGAATCGAATTCAGCCGCTGCCATCTCCATTTATACACAGTGCTGCGCTGTCATTGGGTGAGCTAAGGGCATCCACCCTCCTGATTGGCATTCTCGTTTTCAAACGAGTCCTCTATGACGTTCCGTTTTCTCCCTTTATTGTATAGAACAGGCGGGCGCGGGAACGAAATGACGCGAGGAGGTTAGGTCACGTGTTAGTCACCAGAATGAACGAGAAGTATGTTCTGGCATCATGATCCGAGCGAGAAGGGACACCGACCCAATGGTCCCTTATATGCATAGCACACGGCGGTGATACTACATTGCACCATCACAACAAGGAACTCTGGGCTAAAGCGTTTTGGAAAATAAACGTAAACATATTATATTACATTACATACCATAGCTACCATGGGCGGGGAAAGTACTGCATGGGAACAATAGAAGTGCCTTACAGGTGTCTGAAACCCGGGAGATCGTACTATGAGATTGCTGTAACAACAACAGGTCACAGTATCTGCAGAGCATGGCACTTTCACAGTATTACGATCACTGATGGATCGCCGAAGCAGAAAAAAAAAATATATTTATGAGGTCAGACTCAGAGCCGGATTAAGCCCTCGGCACACCGTGCCCTCCCCAGTCCCACCGCCACACTTACCTCAGGGAGGGAGAGAAGGACACACGAAGGCTGGGAATCCAATCCAGGACTCCTCTCTATCTGCTGCCTCTCTCCAACCTCCGCTGCTGCTGGCGGTGGAGGCTTTTTTAGGTTTGACAGCAGGAGCAGAGCAGCTCCGGACAGAGGGTCCCCTAAAATACGGGGGCCCTGGGGAACTGTCCTACTCCCCCCTAGTACTGCTCTCTGCATATGTTAGAGCTAGCTCTGTTCTCATATTGTCTGAGTGGCTTTGAAAATAATTAAAAGTACCGCATGTATGATACTAATGGGAAACATTGTTATAGTATTGCTACTATTCTATTAAAACATTAGTGATATCAATCTGTGACAAAGTATCCACTTAGACCACAAGGTGAATGTCAGAAAACTGAGAAAGTAAATGTAATATTACTCTATTTTCCGCTTTTACTTTCTCTGTGGACACTTTCTAGTCTAGATCGTATTGAGGTTTACAGTGAAGATGCTCTCGGTGCAAATAATAATCACATAACACGTATATTGTTGTTAGAACTGGATTTATATTGATGCACAGTCTATTAGTTAATTTCCATTTTGCCATGACAATTAAAGGGGGGGGGTAATATTTTTATGACAGTCAGCGGAGTTCACAAACCATCTAGGGTAGTATATGGCTATAAGAACAATGAATATACAAGAGACCTGAGTGTACAGTAATAGAGAATAAAAACGATTGTTGTTTCCTAGCACGGCCACAATCGTATGGATCGTGTACCTTTAAGTAAGGTACACGATCCATACGATGGACCCGATTTCCTTTGAAATCAGGTCCATTTTGCCGGCTAGGAGACAATATCGGGGGCATCGCGTCGGTCGGGACCGTTAACAATGGTCCCGACGCGACCGACGCGATGCCCCCGATTTCCCCTCAGACTTCAATGTTAAAAAATATTTTAACATTGAAATCGTGTCGGGAAAGGTAAAATATCGGGGGCATCGCGTCGGTCGGGACCATTAACATTGGTCCCGACGCGATGCCCCCGATTTTTCCATAGGCTTCAATGTTAAAATATTTTTTAACATTGAAATCTTGAAAAAATGTGAAAAATGTGAAATGGGCCAATATGACCCATTTCACATTATAGATGTCCCCGTCGTCACCCCACGATAGACGCCAACCCGAAGCGTGGCGAGCGCAGCGAGCCCGCGAGGGGCGGCGGTGCGCGTCCTCCGACCTTTTCATTCCCCTACTATCCACGTCGGCGAAGCCCGAAGCGTGGCGAGCACAGCGAGCCCTGCGAGGGGACGCGTATACCTGTGAAGTTATACGCGTCCCCTCGCCACGCTTCGGGCTCGGTGGCTCGCTGCGCTCGCCACACTATTCTATTCTCAACTCCACGCCGACGTGGATAGTAGGGGAATGAAAAGGTCGGAGGACGCGCACCGCCGCCCCTCGCGGGCTCGCTGCGCTCGCCACGCTTCGGGTTGGCGTCTATCGTGGGGTTGGGTGTACGCCGTGACATTTGGGGGGGTTGGGAATATTTTACATTGAATTCAATGTAAAATCGGGTCCCAGGGACCCGATTTACATTTCATTCAAAAAAAAAATCGGGTCCAAAATCGGTCGATTTTTCCGACACGACCACCCCGATGTAAATCGGTGTGGCGTGCTAGGAAACAAGTACCATATTTTTTATTTATAAGGCGCCACACGTGGTACGCAGCGCCGTACAAATAGAACATATTAGAACAGTACAGGGTAAACAGAACTAGACATAACAGTGACAGAAGATCAAAAACAGCACAATTAGCAATTAGCAGCACATCTCTTGGTACACAATACAGCAGATATATAGGGAAGTGAGTGAGAAGAGATGCAGGTGTAGATTGCAGGTGAGTAAGAGAGCTGTAATTGAAATGTAAGAAGGGTGCTGTGAGTACAGGAGGGGAGAGGGCCCTGCTCTATGGAGCTTACAATCTAGAAGGAGGGGGAGACAGACAGGTGACAAGATGTACAGGTAAGGAGACCTGAGGCAAGAAGTAAGAACGGAAGGGATAGTCAGGACATGAGGCAGCAGGTAGAGAAAGCGGACAAAGTAGTCCTCTCCCTCCTCCTATCCTCCTCTGTAAAATGTAAAGTCTAATGTGATGCTCATCATAATGATACTCGCACACCGCTTCCATTGGGCCAATATAGTGTACTACTAAATTTGGGCTCGCTATTCAGTCTTTTGCTCCAGGTGCTAATTTCAACTGTGCATTTTAAATAGATATCCGGTGTGGCATCTTTCTTGTGCAGAAGAACAATTGCTTGGGGGAAATCTTTGCCAATACATATTTTTTGCCATATATAAATTCTCCACAGTTTGGCTGATTTTTTTTTCTCTAATCTTGGCCAGCAAGTTGGTGGGCCTAACTGCTCATGGTGTCCTCTAAAAGGTGCCAGTCTCTCCTCCAGCATGGTGATTTACCACTGGACCGCATGCTTCATATCAGGCGCCCCTCTGCACCTACAGTATCCATGCTGGCTGCATTTATTAGGACGCTACTTGGTCTAAAACCATATAGTAACACTATTATTTTCGAACAGTTATTTGTTGGTGCACCACTGATGTTCAAGTATTCTTCCTACAAATATGTTTCCTTTTTTTCTATCCTCTATTTATCTAATCTCTACTTTTGGCTCCCTTCTCTGCCTTTTTCAAAACACAACCGTGTCAACGTGGCGAGGCCATGGAATGTCACATAGCTACATGGATTATTTTGAGACAATTTAGTGCCAGTGTCACCAGCATTCCTCACATCCAGAACAATACCAGACAATGGAATATGCTAGGTGTCCTGAGCTTGTCATTGTAGCCAGAGTGGCTAGATAACATATGAGGATGCTTCCTGCCTGTGTTATCCACCTGAGCTCTTGTGGAGTGTGGATGTCGGCTGCCCTCTCTGCTAGATTAACGATGACATCTTTATGTAACACGTGGCTGGCCCCCTGGTCCAATGTGTTGGACGCCTCCTCATACTGGAGATTTTCAACAGTTCTGGCACCAAAATCACGATCTGAGCTACTGACCCAAGTACTGTAACGTCATTCCTCTTGGCTAGAGGTCCATTTCATTGCAGCAAGACATGGGACTAGATAACCATAGCCATCGTACTAGCTGTATGGGCTATTACAGGAAGCGACAAGCAAACTCCTCAGAACCAAAACAAAAATCCCAGCAGTCGAGTCTAGAAAGTATTTTGACCTTGTCACAGTAGCAAGAATTCTTTAGACAAGAGTGCCGTTACCTTGAAGCCACCTGCCTGTGTGTGTGCCAGTACCATGATGCCACCTGCCTGTGTTATCCAAATGTGTGTACAGGAGTTCACAAATCATCTAAATGCGTTTGAATATGCGCCCTGTCCTGCACAAAGTGTCCCGCAGGCGACTTTTGTCATCCTCTGGACTAGAAGGAGGCAAAAAAGTCCCGAATGGACATATTCTCCTCACAGAAGAAGAGAGATGTGTTCCATGCCGGGCACATCTAGCCTGGTGCGGGTCAGCTGCCACTGGCTAATCCTGGCCTCCTTCTTAGCGCTTAAGCTAGCGGTTGCCATATGGTGTTAGGGGAGACCTTGGAGTACGAAGGTGGTGAAGAGAACCGGTCCTCTGTTCCTCTCATGCCATAAAAAATGCACCTTTTCTGCGCTAGCAAAACACAGGGCGAGAGCAGATCTTGTGAAACTCGAAAGCTAGGACAAGGTTTACACGGCTGCTTGTTCCGCCAATAG
Source organism: Crinia signifera (assembly GCF_055691185.1). NCBI lineage: Eukaryota > Metazoa > Chordata > Amphibia > Anura > Myobatrachidae > Crinia > Crinia signifera. The sequence continues at coordinate 298,784,361 of NC_139220.1, read as the reverse complement.
GAGCACAGAACGCTCCCCTCTGATCAGCCAATCACAGCACATCCGGCAGGTTATATAAGAGACATCAGCTGCTCAGGGCACTGACTGTGTGTGACTTAACGATACCGCGTTTTTTTGTTGTTGTTGCTGATCTATCCAACCGTACCATGGCAGAGACCGCACCCGCCGCCGCTGCTGTTCCGCCTTCAGAAGGCGCAGCCAAAAAGAAGAGGCAGCCAAAGAAAGCTGCTGGAGGAGCCAAGAAAAGCGCCAAGTCTTCTGGACCCAGCGTATCCGAGCTGATCGTGAAAACCGTGGCCGCCTCCAAAGAGCGCAGCGGGGTTTCTCTTGCCGCCCTGAAGAAAGCTCTGGCTGCCGGAGGCTACGATGTGGAGAAGAACAACAGCCGCGTGAAGCTGGGCGTGAAAAGTTTGGTCACCAAAGGAACTCTCACCCAGGTGAAAGGCACCGGCGCTTCCGGCTCCTTCAAGCTCAATAAGAAGCAGGCGGAGAGCAAGAAGGTCGCCCAGAAGTCTCTGAAGCCCAAGAAACCTGCTGCAAAGAAAGTGGCCAAATCCCCGAAGAAGCCCAAGAAAGCTCCGAGTGCAGCCAAGAGCCCGAAGAAGGTGAAGAAGCCAGCAAAGGCGGCTGCAGCTGCCAAAAGCCCAAAGAAGCCTAAAGCGGTGAAGCCGAAGAAGGCGGCCGCCAAGAGTCCGGCCAAGAAGGCAGCGAAACCCAAAGCCGCCAAGAGTCCGGCCAAGAAGGCGGCGAAGCCCAAAGCCGCAAAAAGTCCGGCCAAGAAGGCAGCCAAGCCCAAGAAAGCCGCGGCAAAGAAGTAATGGCTGAACCGCCGCATCCTCGCTCCCTTGTTCTCCCCCCAAAAGGCTCTTTTCAGAGCCACCCACCCTCTCTCGACAGAGCTGTGAGCGCACGGCGTGGCCTGATGGCTGCGCCCTTCAGTAAGTAATCAACAGGTGCACCAGAATGTTGTAGCTTGCCCCTTAAATTCAGTCACTTCACAATTCTACAGATGTGCTTGGAAGTGGGAATAATGAAACAAGTTAAGTATCAACTCTTTAATAAACGCTTCATAGCGCATATAGCGTTTTGGTGCGCGTTTCAATGAATCACTGTAAACCGGGGGGCGCATTCACCTGTGGCACCATACCTCCCAGCCGGTTCTGCCCTACATCCTCTGTATAGGGCCAGCGCAATCTGTGGCAGAGCTGTCAGGGAAGATGCGTGATTCACCACTATAGAACTCTTTAGCTCAGCCTCGTATTTTTTTTTTTTTATTATCCCCAGCTGGAGTAACTGCTGCAAATCGTGAGGTGCAAGGGTTTATACACAGTATATAGAGCTTAGTAAAACGCAGAGGAAGGCGGACTGGATCGTTGTTAAATCTGCGTTCATCGTGACCCTTTCAAACACAATTGTCCGGAAAACGTATATGCCTCTGTGCAGTGGTCGCTACCAGCGTGGTTTGTACCGCAACCCTATCAACAAATTGCGGATTACCAAATTACACAATCACCGACACTAAAAAGGAACCACTGCACCCGTGGCACCTCACTGCCTGCATCCACTAACGGTGCGGCTAGTGTGAGGGAATGAATTCATATTAGGACCCGGCAAATAGCCGCATTACACAGGGAGGATGTAACAGCGCTCTCGTAGAAAAGATGGGTGGCCCTGAAAAGGGCCTTTGTGTGTGGGTGACTGAGTGAGATGCTCCTGGGAATTTAACCCCCGAACCCATAGAGAGTACGGCCCTGGCGTTTCAGAGCATAGACCACGTCCATAGCGGTCACAGTCTTCCTCTTGGCGTGCTCGGTGTAGGTGACGGCATCACGAATGACATTCTCCAGAAACACCTTCAGCACACCGCGGGTCTCCTCGTAGATGAGTCCAGAGATACGCTTAACACCCCCTCGCCTAGCTAGACGACGGATGGCAGGCTTGGTAATGCCCTGGATGTTGTCACGGAGAACCTTCCTGTGACGCTTAGCGCCTCCTTTGCCGAGCCCCTTTCCGCCTTTACCTCTTCCAGACATTCTCAAAAATCCTTCTGTGACAAACAGTAAGAATGAGTATAGTTTCCTGTCAGCGGCTTTTATAAAGTGGAAGAGCGGACCTGATGGGTGACTTGGACTTAAAGGCGGAGTCTTGTATCGCCTTGCCATTCGTTCATAAGCACAACCCTTTTATTGTTTTCCTTTCGTTCATTACTAGAAGATATTGTTTTATGTTTAGATTTATATGAACTGCTCTCTTGGTATTGTTTTCTTCGTTAATACCCAGTGTAACATTTCAGCTTGATTAGAGAACTAAACTATTCAGCTACGTTGTGGTGAATATTTGTGTGGATGAAACGTAATGACCAGACCGGTCCCGACGATAATAGTTTTATTTATTTTTTTTACATTTTATTATACGTGGAATAGATATAGATACATTGTATATGTTCACGTTGAAAGTGGGGGAATTGGTAACGACAAAGGACCCACACAATGAGAGTCGCTCAGATATCGGCGGGAAATTAAAAACATCACCAAAAACATTCCCACTGGGAAACTGCTTCTGATAATCACAACTACTGTAACGTTTCCATAGCTCCCGGACTCGGTGTGTGTGTGTGTGTGTGTGTGTGTGTTACAGTGGGAACCGAGTTTGCCTGAGCAGGAATTACGTGTTCACCCTTAATTAAATGCATCGAAACGGAACCGAGTCACAGAAGTAACTGGGTACAATAGAGCTACGTTAACATACTGCACCCTTCATTTAGAAAGACAGTGATCCATTGGCAACGGTGCTCATCGAAAATTCGAATGTGATGTTTAAAGGCACCAACTGTTACAATTTAACAGTACTTTGCAACGTTTCCATCCAACAGAATGCTTTCGATTTTCGGCAGCTGCACACGGGGAACATTGCTGCCCTATGGGTCGCATGTATCTTTTCTTTTTCTATTTATTTATTTAACCAGTGACATATGCAATGTAACGAACCGGTCCTATATTTGAAACTGGATTCAGATCCTAGAAAGATAACTACAGAATGCAGCTTTGCAAGTGGTAAGTAAAGGCACTTTTTTTTTTTTTTTCTGAACCAGTAGGGTTAACAATAGCTAGAGGGTACGTCACAAGTCAGTTATGTCTGTCGGTGTGCACTTATCCCGTGAGCCTGGACACAGCAAAAACCATCATAGTTACAGCTCGATTAGAGAGAAGGTGGGTGGCTCTGAAAAGAGCCTTTGTGTTGGTGTGGGTGGGAGAAGGGGAGATTACTTGGCGCTGGTGTACTTGGTGACGGCCTTGGTGCCCTCGGACACGGCGTGCTTGGCCAGCTCTCCAGGCAGCAGCAGACGTACGGCGGTCTGGATCTCCCTGGAGGTGATGGTGGAGCGCTTGTTGTAGTGAGCCAGGCGGGAAGCTTCCCCAGCAATGCGCTCAAAGATATCGTTGACAAAGGAGTTCATGATGCCCATAGCCTTGGAGGAGATGCCGGTATCAGGGTGCACCTGCTTCAGCACCTTGTACACGTAAATGGCGTAACTCTCCTTCCTGGTCTTTCTACGCTTCTTCCCATCCTTCTTCTGGGTCTTGGTCACCGCTTTCTTAGAGCCCTTCTTGGGCACCGGCGCAGACTTTGCTGGATCAGGCATTGTAGCTTATCAACAAATAACCGCTTCAAATTCGAGAAGAAATGACTGTGTGCAAAAGTGCCGTACGTCGGCTATAGCTGCTCTATTTATAGGGATCTTATGCAAACGAGGCATCGCTGCTGTAAGCTACTCTATTGGGTAGAATTGTCGTGTGACGAAAAGCAGCATCGTTGACTCCACCCTTCAGATACGGATTGGTCTGTGGATAAACTTGAGCTGCATTGGTTAATTTGTAAGCAGGCCAATCACAGAGCAGACAGCATCGGGTAACTGAGTATATAAGAGGAGGGCGGTATTTTACACTTACACTTTTGCAGGTTTCCATCTGTATTTGTAAAGCTTTTTTGCTCCGTTAGCTATTATGTCTGGAAGAGGTAAACAAGGCGGCAAAACCCGGGCTAAGGCCAAGACTCGTTCATCCAGGGCTGGTCTCCAGTTCCCAGTTGGTCGCGTGCATCGTCTGTTAAGGAAGGGAAACTATGCGGAACGAGTGGGTGCCGGTGCCCCGGTCTACCTGGCCGCGGTGCTGGAATATCTGACGGCTGAGATTCTGGAGCTTGCCGGAAACGCTGCCCGCGACAACAAGAAGACCCGCATCATCCCCCGCCACCTGCAGCTGGCTGTACGCAACGACGAAGAGCTCAACAAGCTGCTCGGTGGGGTGACCATCGCCCAGGGAGGTGTTCTGCCTAACATCCAGGCAGTGCTGCTGCCCAAGAAGACCGAGAGCCACAAGCCAGCTAAGAGCAAGTAATTCAACGGCAAAAAAATATTTTACCTAAAACACAAAGGCTCTTTTCAGAGCCACCCACCCCGACCTTAAAGAGCTGATTCATGTTTAAAATGTATACATGGAAGTTATTCGCCCGAATTAGCGGGACAGGTGTAAGTGCCACTGTGGCCTTTCTACGCTTAACAACAGGGACGTAAATTGAGTTTAACGTGTGTAGTGAAATTGCATTACCGTCCCGCGTAACATGCCCCGCTTATCTGAAGGGAGACTTGTGCCTAGCCCTGGAAAGAGATGAAGGAGCTAGAACTGAGACTTTTCTTGTACTTAACATCAATCGTTTACTGTGAAGGCCGGTAGTCTGTTCGTTCCCCCTGGATAGATGAAGATTGTGCCTGTGTCGTGCAAGTAACAGGCTGGTGACAAATCACGGAGAAGATAAGAAACAGCCGAGGCTTGAGCCAGTAATGTACCTTATGCTTAAGTCTCATATATATGAAAGAATGTTTAATTATAATAGCTAGTAATGTAACTTATGCTCAAGTCTGTATACGTATACAGATTTTTTTTTTTTTTTTTTTTTTTTATAGTGCCCCATGTTGTGAAGGACGGAAGGCGAACACAAGCTGTGTGTCTGGTAATTAAGGCCTTTAGCGGACAACCGGGCACCTTACCATGCCTCCAGTGTGAACACTACTATGTCATTGATGCTATAGCTCGTTTAGAAAGATTTGGTGGCTCTGAAAAGAGCCTTTGTTGTCGTTGTTGGGTTTCTAGGAGTGCCAAGTATCTATGCCCTCTCCCCACGGATCCTGCGGGCCAGCTGGATGTCTTTTGGCATGATGGTCACCCTCTTGGCGTGGATGGCGCACAGGTTGGTGTCCTCGAAGAGCCCCACCAGATAAGCTTCGCTGGCCTCTTGCAGGGCCATGACAGCAGAGCTCTGGAAGCGCAGGTCGGTCTTGAAGTCCTGGGCGATCTCACGCACCAGGCGCTGGAAGGGCAGCTTGCGGATGAGCAGCTCGGTGGATTTCTGGTAGCGGCGGATCTCACGGAGAGCCACAGTCCCGGGTCGGTAGCGGTGAGGCTTCTTCACGCCGCCGGTAGCTGGGGCGCTTTTCCGGGCAGCCTTGGTTGCTAGCTGCTTGCGGGGAGCTTTCCCGCCAGTAGATTTGCGAGCGGTTTGCTTTGTCCTGGCCATCCTTCTTCAACACGCACTTCAGCACCTCAGTCTGTTCTGTAGAAAGAAAAGTGAATCGAATTCAGCCGCTGCCATCTCCATTTATACACAGTGCTGCGCTGTCATTGGGTGAGCTAAGGGCATCCACCCTCCTGATTGGCATTCTCGTTTTCAAACGAGTCCTCTATGACGTTCCGTTTTCTCCCTTTATTGTATAGAACAGGCGGGCGCGGGAACGAAATGACGCGAGGAGGTTAGGTCACGTGTTAGTCACCAGAATGAACGAGAAGTATGTTCTGGCATCATGATCCGAGCGAGAAGGGACACCGACCCAATGGTCCCTTATATGCATAGCACACGGCGGTGATACTACATTGCACCATCACAACAAGGAACTCTGGGCTAAAGCGTTTTGGAAAATAAACGTAAACATATTATATTACATTACATACCATAGCTACCATGGGCGGGGAAAGTACTGCATGGGAACAATAGAAGTGCCTTACAGGTGTCTGAAACCCGGGAGATCGTACTATGAGATTGCTGTAACAACAACAGGTCACAGTATCTGCAGAGCATGGCACTTTCACAGTATTACGATCACTGATGGATCGCCGAAGCAGAAAAAAAAAATATATTTATGAGGTCAGACTCAGAGCCGGATTAAGCCCTCGGCACACCGTGCCCTCCCCAGTCCCACCGCCACACTTACCTCAGGGAGGGAGAGAAGGACACACGAAGGCTGGGAATCCAATCCAGGACTCCTCTCTATCTGCTGCCTCTCTCCAACCTCCGCTGCTGCTGGCGGTGGAGGCTTTTTTAGGTTTGACAGCAGGAGCAGAGCAGCTCCGGACAGAGGGTCCCCTAAAATACGGGGGCCCTGGGGAACTGTCCTACTCCCCCCTAGTACTGCTCTCTGCATATGTTAGAGCTAGCTCTGTTCTCATATTGTCTGAGTGGCTTTGAAAATAATTAAAAGTACCGCATGTATGATACTAATGGGAAACATTGTTATAGTATTGCTACTATTCTATTAAAACATTAGTGATATCAATCTGTGACAAAGTATCCACTTAGACCACAAGGTGAATGTCAGAAAACTGAGAAAGTAAATGTAATATTACTCTATTTTCCGCTTTTACTTTCTCTGTGGACACTTTCTAGTCTAGATCGTATTGAGGTTTACAGTGAAGATGCTCTCGGTGCAAATAATAATCACATAACACGTATATTGTTGTTAGAACTGGATTTATATTGATGCACAGTCTATTAGTTAATTTCCATTTTGCCATGACAATTAAAGGGGGGGGGTAATATTTTTATGACAGTCAGCGGAGTTCACAAACCATCTAGGGTAGTATATGGCTATAAGAACAATGAATATACAAGAGACCTGAGTGTACAGTAATAGAGAATAAAAACGATTGTTGTTTCCTAGCACGGCCACAATCGTATGGATCGTGTACCTTTAAGTAAGGTACACGATCCATACGATGGACCCGATTTCCTTTGAAATCAGGTCCATTTTGCCGGCTAGGAGACAATATCGGGGGCATCGCGTCGGTCGGGACCGTTAACAATGGTCCCGACGCGACCGACGCGATGCCCCCGATTTCCCCTCAGACTTCAATGTTAAAAAATATTTTAACATTGAAATCGTGTCGGGAAAGGTAAAATATCGGGGGCATCGCGTCGGTCGGGACCATTAACATTGGTCCCGACGCGATGCCCCCGATTTTTCCATAGGCTTCAATGTTAAAATATTTTTTAACATTGAAATCTTGAAAAAATGTGAAAAATGTGAAATGGGCCAATATGACCCATTTCACATTATAGATGTCCCCGTCGTCACCCCACGATAGACGCCAACCCGAAGCGTGGCGAGCGCAGCGAGCCCGCGAGGGGCGGCGGTGCGCGTCCTCCGACCTTTTCATTCCCCTACTATCCACGTCGGCGAAGCCCGAAGCGTGGCGAGCACAGCGAGCCCTGCGAGGGGACGCGTATACCTGTGAAGTTATACGCGTCCCCTCGCCACGCTTCGGGCTCGGTGGCTCGCTGCGCTCGCCACACTATTCTATTCTCAACTCCACGCCGACGTGGATAGTAGGGGAATGAAAAGGTCGGAGGACGCGCACCGCCGCCCCTCGCGGGCTCGCTGCGCTCGCCACGCTTCGGGTTGGCGTCTATCGTGGGGTTGGGTGTACGCCGTGACATTTGGGGGGGTTGGGAATATTTTACATTGAATTCAATGTAAAATCGGGTCCCAGGGACCCGATTTACATTTCATTCAAAAAAAAAATCGGGTCCAAAATCGGTCGATTTTTCCGACACGACCACCCCGATGTAAATCGGTGTGGCGTGCTAGGAAACAAGTACCATATTTTTTATTTATAAGGCGCCACACGTGGTACGCAGCGCCGTACAAATAGAACATATTAGAACAGTACAGGGTAAACAGAACTAGACATAACAGTGACAGAAGATCAAAAACAGCACAATTAGCAATTAGCAGCACATCTCTTGGTACACAATACAGCAGATATATAGGGAAGTGAGTGAGAAGAGATGCAGGTGTAGATTGCAGGTGAGTAAGAGAGCTGTAATTGAAATGTAAGAAGGGTGCTGTGAGTACAGGAGGGGAGAGGGCCCTGCTCTATGGAGCTTACAATCTAGAAGGAGGGGGAGACAGACAGGTGACAAGATGTACAGGTAAGGAGACCTGAGGCAAGAAGTAAGAACGGAAGGGATAGTCAGGACATGAGGCAGCAGGTAGAGAAAGCGGACAAAGTAGTCCTCTCCCTCCTCCTATCCTCCTCTGTAAAATGTAAAGTCTAATGTGATGCTCATCATAATGATACTCGCACACCGCTTCCATTGGGCCAATATAGTGTACTACTAAATTTGGGCTCGCTATTCAGTCTTTTGCTCCAGGTGCTAATTTCAACTGTGCATTTTAAATAGATATCCGGTGTGGCATCTTTCTTGTGCAGAAGAACAATTGCTTGGGGGAAATCTTTGCCAATACATATTTTTTGCCATATATAAATTCTCCACAGTTTGGCTGATTTTTTTTTCTCTAATCTTGGCCAGCAAGTTGGTGGGCCTAACTGCTCATGGTGTCCTCTAAAAGGTGCCAGTCTCTCCTCCAGCATGGTGATTTACCACTGGACCGCATGCTTCATATCAGGCGCCCCTCTGCACCTACAGTATCCATGCTGGCTGCATTTATTAGGACGCTACTTGGTCTAAAACCATATAGTAACACTATTATTTTCGAACAGTTATTTGTTGGTGCACCACTGATGTTCAAGTATTCTTCCTACAAATATGTTTCCTTTTTTTCTATCCTCTATTTATCTAATCTCTACTTTTGGCTCCCTTCTCTGCCTTTTTCAAAACACAACCGTGTCAACGTGGCGAGGCCATGGAATGTCACATAGCTACATGGATTATTTTGAGACAATTTAGTGCCAGTGTCACCAGCATTCCTCACATCCAGAACAATACCAGACAATGGAATATGCTAGGTGTCCTGAGCTTGTCATTGTAGCCAGAGTGGCTAGATAACATATGAGGATGCTTCCTGCCTGTGTTATCCACCTGAGCTCTTGTGGAGTGTGGATGTCGGCTGCCCTCTCTGCTAGATTAACGATGACATCTTTATGTAACACGTGGCTGGCCCCCTGGTCCAATGTGTTGGACGCCTCCTCATACTGGAGATTTTCAACAGTTCTGGCACCAAAATCACGATCTGAGCTACTGACCCAAGTACTGTAACGTCATTCCTCTTGGCTAGAGGTCCATTTCATTGCAGCAAGACATGGGACTAGATAACCATAGCCATCGTACTAGCTGTATGGGCTATTACAGGAAGCGACAAGCAAACTCCTCAGAACCAAAACAAAAATCCCAGCAGTCGAGTCTAGAAAGTATTTTGACCTTGTCACAGTAGCAAGAATTCTTTAGACAAGAGTGCCGTTACCTTGAAGCCACCTGCCTGTGTGTGTGCCAGTACCATGATGCCACCTGCCTGTGTTATCCAAATGTGTGTACAGGAGTTCACAAATCATCTAAATGCGTTTGAATATGCGCCCTGTCCTGCACAAAGTGTCCCGCAGGCGACTTTTGTCATCCTCTGGACTAGAAGGAGGCAAAAAAGTCCCGAATGGACATATTCTCCTCACAGAAGAAGAGAGATGTGTTCCATGCCGGGCACATCTAGCCTGGTGCGGGTCAGCTGCCACTGGCTAATCCTGGCCTCCTTCTTAGCGCTTAAGCTAGCGGTTGCCATATGGTGTTAGGGGAGACCTTGGAGTACGAAGGTGGTGAAGAGAACCGGTCCTCTGTTCCTCTCATGCCATAAAAAATGCACCTTTTCTGCGCTAGCAAAACACAGGGCGAGAGCAGATCTTGTGAAACTCGAAAGCTAGGACAAGGTTTACACGGCTGCTTGTTCCGCCAATAGGAGCACAGAACGCTCCCCTCTGATCAGCCAATCACAGCACATCCGGCAGGTTATATAAGAGACATCAGCTGCTCAGGGCACTGACTGTGTGTGACTTAACGATACCGCGTTTTTTTTTTGTTGTTGCTGATCTATCCAACCGTACCATGGCAGAGACCGCACCCGCCGCCGCTGCTGTTCCGCCTTCAGAAGGCGCAGCCAAAAAGAAGAGGCAGCCAAAGAAAGCTGCTGGAGGAGCCAAGAAAAGCGCCAAGTCTTCTGGACCCAGCGTATCCGAGCTGATCGTGAAAACCGTGGCCGCCTCCAAAGAGCGCAGCGGGGTTTCTCTTGCCGCCCTGAAGAAAGCTCTGGCTGCCGGAGGCTACGATGTGGAGAAGAACAACAGCCGCGTGAAGCTGGGCGTGAAAAGTTTGGTCACCAAAGGAACTCTCACCCAGGTGAAAGGCACCGGCGCTTCCGGCTCCTTCAAGCTCAATAAGAAGCAGGCGGAGAGCAAGAAGGTCGCCCAGAAGTCTCTGAAGCCCAAGAAACCTGCTGCAAAGAAAGTGGCCAAATCCCCGAAGAAGCCCAAGAAAGCTCCGAGTGCAGCCAAGAGCCCGAAGAAGGTGAAGAAGCCAGCAAAGGCGGCTGCAGCTGCCAAAAGCCCAAAGAAGCCTAAAGCGGTGAAGCCGAAGAAGGCGGCCGCCAAGAGTCCGGCCAAGAAGGCAGCGAAACCCAAAGCCGCCAAGAGTCCGGCCAAGAAGGCGGCGAAGCCCAAAGCCGCAAAAAGTCCGGCCAAGAAGGCAGCCAAGCCCAAGAAAGCCGCGGCAAAGAAGTAATGGCTGAACCGCCGCATCCTCGCTCCCTTGTTCTCCCCCCAAAAGGCTCTTTTCAGAGCCACCCACCCTCTCTCGACAGAGCTGTGAGCGCACGGCGTGGCCTGATGGCTGCGCCCTTCAGTAAGTAATCAACAGGTGCACCAGAATGTTGTAGCTTGCCCCTTAAATTCAGTCACTTCACAATTCTACAGATGTGCTTGGAAGTGGGAATAATGAAACAAGTTAAGTATCAACTCTTTAATAAACGCTTCATAGCGCATATAGCGTTTTGGTGCGCGTTTCAATGAATCACTGTAAACCGGGGGGCGCATTCACCTGTGGCACCATACCTCCCAGCCGGTTCTGCCCTACATCCTCTGTATAGGGCCAGCGCAATCTGTGGCAGAGCTGTCAGGGAAGATGCGTGATTCACCACTATAGAACTCTTTAGCTCAGCCTCGTATTTTTTTTTTTTTTTTTTTATTATCCCCAGCTGGAGTAACTGCTGCAAATCGTGAGGTGCAAGGGTTTATACACAGTATATAGAGCTTAGTAAAACGCAGAGAAAGGCGGACTGGATCGTTGTTAAATCTGCGTTCATCGTGACCCTTTCAAACACAATTGTCCGGAAAACGTATATGCCTCTGTGCAGTGGTCGCTACCAGCGTGGTTTGTACCGCAACCCTGTCAACAAATTGCGGATTACCAAATTACACAATCACCGACACTAAAAAGGAACCACTGCACCCGTGGCACCTCACTGCCTGCATCCACTAACGGTGCGGCTAGTGTGAGGGAATGAATTCATATTAGGACCCGGCAAATAGCCGCATTACACAGGGAGGATGTAACAGCGCTCTCGTAGAAAAGATGGGTGGCCCTGAAAAGGGCCTTTGTGTGTGGGTGACTGAGTGAGATGCTCCTGGGAATTTAACCCCCGAACCCATAGAGAGTACGGCCCTGGCGTTTCAGAGCATAGACCACGTCCATAGCGGTCACAGTCTTCCTCTTGGCGTGCTCGGTGTAGGTGACGGCATCACGAATGACATTCTCCAGAAACACCTTCAGCACACCGCGGGTCTCCTCGTAGATGAGTCCAGAGATACGCTTAACACCCCCTCGCCTAGCTAGACGACGGATGGCAGGCTTGGTAATGCCCTGGATGTTGTCACGGAGAACCTTCCTGTGACGCTTAGCGCCTCCTTTGCCGAGCCCCTTTCCGCCTTTACCTCTTCCAGACATTCTCAAAAATCCTTCTGTGACAAACAGTAAGAATGAGTATAGTTTCCTGTCAGCGGCTTTTATAAAGTGGAAGAGCGGACCTGATGGGTGACTTGGACTTAAAGGCGGAGTCTTGTATCGCCTTGCCATTCGTTCATAAGCACAACCCTTTTATTGTTTTCCTTTCGTTCATTACTAGAAGATATTGTTTTATGTTTAGATTTATATGAACTGCTCTCTTGGTATTGTTTTCTTCGTTAATACCCAGTGTAACATTTCAGCTTGATTAGAGAACTAAACTATTCAGCTACGTTGTGGTGAATATTTGTGTGGATGAAACGTAATGACCAGACCGGTCCCGACGATAATAGTTTTATTTTTTTTACATTTTATTATACGTGGAATAGATATAGATACATTGTATATGTTCACTTTGAAAGTGGGGGAATTGGTAACGACAAAGGACCCACACAATGAGAGTCGCTCAGATATCGGCGGGAAATTAAAAACATCACCAAAAACATTCCCACTGGGAAACTGCTTCTGATAATCACAACTACTGTAACGTTTCCATAGCTCCCGGACTCGGTGTGTGTGTGTGTGTGTGTGTTACAGTGGGAACCGAGTTTGCCTGAGCAGGAATTACGTGTTCACCCTTAATTAAATGCATCGAAACGGAACCGAGTCACAGAAGTAACTGGGTACAATAGAGCTACGTTAACATACTGCACCCTTCATTTAGAAAGACAGTGATCCATTGGCAACGGTGCTCATCGAAAATTCGAATGTGATGTTTAAAGGCACCAACTGTTACAATTTAACAGTACTTTGCAACGTTTCCATCCAACAGAATGCTTTCGATTTTCGGCAGCTGCACACGGGGAACATTGCTGCCCTATGGGTCGCATGTATCTTTTCTTTTTCTATTTATTTATTTAACCAGTGACATATGCAATGTAACGAACCGGTCCTATATTTGAAACTGGATTCAGATCCTAGAAAGATAACTACAGAATGCAGCTTTGCAAGTGGTAAGTAAAGGCACTTTTTTTTTTTCTGAACCAGTAGGGTTAACAATAGCTAGAGGGTACGTCACAAGTCAGTTATGTCTGTCGGTGTGCACTTATCCCGTGAGCCTGGACACAGCAAAAACCATCATAGTTACAGCTCGATTAGAGAGAAGGTGGGTGGCTCTGAAAAGAGCCTTTGTGTTGGTGTGGGTGGGAGAAGGGGAGATTACTTGGCGCTGGTGTACTTGGTGACGGCCTTGGTGCCCTCGGACACGGCGTGCTTGGCCAGCTCTCCAGGCAGCAGCAGACGTACGGCGGTCTGGATCTCCCTGGAGGTGATGGTGGAGCGCTTGTTGTAGTGAGCCAGGCGGGAAGCTTCCCCAGCAATGCGCTCAAAGATATCGTTGACAAAGGAGTTCATGATGCCCATAGCCTTGGAGGAGATGCCGGTATCAGGGTGCACCTGCTTCAGCACCTTGTACACGTAAATGGCGTAACTCTCCTTCCTGGTCTTTCTACGCTTCTTCCCATCCTTCTTCTGGGTCTTGGTCACCGCTTTCTTAGAGCCCTTCTTGGGCGCCGGCGCAGACTTTGCTGGATCAGGCATTGTAGCTTATCAACAAATAACCGCTTCAAATTCGAGAAGAAATGACTGTGTGCAAAAGTGCCGTACGTCGGCTATAGCTGCTCTATTTATAGGGATCTTATGCAAACGAGGCATCGCTGCTGTAAGCTACTCTATTGGGTAGAATTGTCGTGTGACGAAAAGCAGCATCGTTGACTCCACCCTTCAGATACGGATTGGTCTGTGGATAAACTTGAGCTGCATTGGTTAATTTGTAAGCAGGCCAATCACAGAGCAGACAGCATCGGGTAACTGAGTATATAAGAGGAGGGCGGTATTTTACACTTACACTTTTGCAGGTTTCCATCTGTATTTGTAAAGCTTTTTTGCTCCGTTAGCTATTATGTCTGGAAGAGGTAAACAAGGCGGCAAAACCCGGGCTAAGGCCAAGACTCGTTCATCCAGGGCTGGTCTCCAGTTCCCAGTTGGTCGCGTGCATCGTCTGTTAAGGAAGGGAAACTATGCGGAACGAGTGGGTGCCGGTGCCCCGGTCTACCTGGCCGCGGTGCTGGAATATCTGACGGCTGAGATTCTGGAGCTTGCCGGAAACGCTGCCCGCGACAACAAGAAGACCCGCATCATCCCCCGCCACCTGCAGCTGGCTGTACGCAACGACGAAGAGCTCAACAAGCTGCTCGGTGGGGTGACCATCGCCCAGGGAGGTGTTCTGCCTAACATCCAGGCAGTGCTGCTGCCCAAGAAGACCGAGAGCCACAAGCCAGCTAAGAGCAAGTAATTCAACGGCAAAAAAATATTTTACCTAAAACACAAAGGCTCTTTTCAGAGCCACCCACCCCGACCTTAAAGAGCTGATTCATGTTTAAAATGTATACATGGAAGTTATTCGCCCGAATTAGCGGGACAGGTGTAAGTGCCACTGTGGCCTTTCTACGCTTAACAACAGGGACGTAAATTGAGTTTAACGTGTGTAGTGAAATTGCATTACCGTCCCGCGTAACATGCCCCGCTTATCTGAAGGGAGACTTGTGCCTAGCCCTGGAAAGAGATGAAGGAGCTAGAACTGAGACTTTTCTTGTACTTAACATCAATCGTTTACTGTGAAGGCCGGTAGTCTGTTCGTTCCCCCTGGATAGATGAAGATTGTGCCTGTGTCGTGCAAGTAACAGGCTGGTGACAAATCACGGAGAAGATAAGAAACAGCCGAGGCTTGAGCCAGTAATGTACCTTATGCTTAAGTCTCATATATATGAAAGAATGTTTAATTATAATAGCTAGTAATGTAACTTATGCTCAAGTCTGTATACGTATACAGATTTTTTTTTTTTTTTTTTTTTTTTTATAGTGCCCCATGTTGTGAAGGACGGAAGGCGAACACAAGCTGTGTGTCTGGTAATTAAGGCCTTTAGCGGACAACCGGGCACCTTACCATGCCTCCAGTGTGAACACTACTATGTCATTGATGCTATAGCTCGTTTAGAAAGATTTGGTGGCTCTGAAAAGAGCCTTTGTTGTCGTTGTTGGGTTTCTAGGAGTGCCAAGTATCTATGCCCTCTCCCCACGGATCCTGCGGGCCAGCTGGATGTCTTTTGGCATGATGGTCACCCTCTTGGCGTGGATGGCGCACAGGTTGGTGTCCTCGAAGAGCCCCACCAGATAAGCTTCGCTGGCCTCTTGCAGGGCCATGACAGCAGAGCTCTGGAAGCGCAGGTCGGTCTTGAAGTCCTGGGCGATCTCACGCACCAGGCGCTGGAAGGGCAGCTTGCGGATGAGCAGCTCGGTGGATTTCTGGTAGCGGCGGATCTCACGGAGAGCCACAGTCCCGGGTCGGTAGCGGTGAGGCTTCTTCACGCCGCCGGTAGCTGGGGCGCTTTTCCGGGCAGCCTTGGTTGCTAGCTGCTTGCGGGGAGCTTTCCCGCCAGTAGATTTGCGAGCGGTTTGCTTTGTCCTGGCCATCCTTCTTCAACACGCACTTCAGCACCTCAGTCTGTTCTGTAGAAAGAAAAGTGAATCGAATTCAGCCGCTGCCATCTCCATTTATACACAGTGCTGCGCTGTCATTGGGTGAGCTAAGGGCATCCACCCTCCTGATTGGCATTCTCGTTTTCAAACGAGTCCTCTATGACGTTCCGTTTTCTCCCTTTATTGTATAGAACAGGCGGGCGCGGGAACGAAATGACGCGAGGAGGTTAGGTCACGTGTTAGTCACCAGAATGAACGAGAAGTATGTTCTGGCATCATGATCCGAGCGAGAAGGGACACCGACCCAATGGTCCCTTATATGCATAGCACACGGCGGTGATACTACATTGCACCATCACAACAAGGAACTCTGGGCTAAAGCGTTTTGGAAAATAAACGTAAACATATTATATTACATTACATACCATAGCTACCATGGGCGGGGAAAGTACTGCATGGGAACAATAGAAGTGCCTTACAGGTGTCTGAAACCCGGGAGATCGTACTATGAGATTGCTGTAACAACAACAGGTCACAGTATCTGCAGAGCATGGCACTTTCACAGTATTACGATCACTGATGGATCGCCGAAGCAGAAAAAAAAAATATATTTATGAGGTCAGACTCAGAGCCGGATTAAGCCCTCGGCACACCGTGCCCTCCCCAGTCCCACCGCCACACTTACCTCAGGGAGGGAGAGAAGGACACACGAAGGCTGGGAATCCAATCCAGGACTCCTCTCTATCTGCTGCCTCTCTCCAACCTCCGCTGCTGCTGGCGGTGGAGGCTTTTTTAGGTTTGACAGCAGGAGCAGAGCAGCTCCGGACAGAGGGTCCCCTAAAATACGGGGGCCCTGGGGAACTGTCCTACTCCCCCCTAGTACTGCTCTCTGCATATGTTAGAGCTAGCTCTGTTCTCATATTGTCTGAGTGGCTTTGAAAATAATTAAAAGTACCGCATGTATGATACTAATGGGAAACATTGTTATAGTATTGCTACTATTCTATTAAAACATTAGTGATATCAATCTGTGACAAAGTATCCACTTAGACCACAAGGTGAATGTCAGAAAACTGAGAAAGTAAATGTAATATTACTCTATTTTCCGCTTTTACTTTCTCTGTGGACACTTTCTAGTCTAGATCGTATTGAGGTTTACAGTGAAGATGCTCTCGGTGCAAATAATAATCACATAACACGTATATTGTTGTTAGAACTGGATTTATATTGATGCACAGTCTATTAGTTAATTTCCATTTTGCCATGACAATTAAAGGGGGGGGGTAATATTTTTATGACAGTCAGCGGAGTTCACAAACCATCTAGGGTAGTATATGGCTATAAGAACAATGAATATACAAGAGACCTGAGTGTACAGTAATAGAGAATAAAAACGATTGTTGTTTCCTAGCACGGCCACAATCGTATGGATCGTGTACCTTTAAGTAAGGTACACGATCCATACGATGGACCCGATTTCCTTTGAAATCAGGTCCATTTTGCCGGCTAGGAGACAATATCGGGGGCATCGCGTCGGTCGGGACCGTTAACAATGGTCCCGACGCGACCGACGCGATGCCCCCGATTTCCCCTCAGACTTCAATGTTAAAAAATATTTTAACATTGAAATCGTGTCGGGAAAGGTAAAATATCGGGGGCATCGCGTCGGTCGGGACCATTAACATTGGTCCCGACGCGATGCCCCCGATTTTTCCATAGGCTTCAATGTTAAAATATTTTTTAACATTGAAATCTTGAAAAAATGTGAAAAATGTGAAATGGGCCAATATGACCCATTTCACATTATAGATGTCCCCGTCGTCACCCCACGATAGACGCCAACCCGAAGCGTGGCGAGCGCAGCGAGCCCGCGAGGGGCGGCGGTGCGCGTCCTCCGACCTTTTCATTCCCCTACTATCCACGTCGGCGAAGCCCGAAGCGTGGCGAGCACAGCGAGCCCTGCGAGGGGACGCGTATACCTGTGAAGTTATACGCGTCCCCTCGCCACGCTTCGGGCTCGGTGGCTCGCTGCGCTCGCCACACTATTCTATTCTCAACTCCACGCCGACGTGGATAGTAGGGGAATGAAAAGGTCGGAGGACGCGCACCGCCGCCCCTCGCGGGCTCGCTGCGCTCGCCACGCTTCGGGTTGGCGTCTATCGTGGGGTTGGGTGTACGCCGTGACATTTGGGGGGGTTGGGAATATTTTACATTGAATTCAATGTAAAATCGGGTCCCAGGGACCCGATTTACATTTCATTCAAAAAAAAAATCGGGTCCAAAATCGGTCGATTTTTCCGACACGACCACCCCGATGTAAATCGGTGTGGCGTGCTAGGAAACAAGTACCATATTTTTTATTTATAAGGCGCCACACGTGGTACGCAGCGCCGTACAAATAGAACATATTAGAACAGTACAGGGTAAACAGAACTAGACATAACAGTGACAGAAGATCAAAAACAGCACAATTAGCAATTAGCAGCACATCTCTTGGTACACAATACAGCAGATATATAGGGAAGTGAGTGAGAAGAGATGCAGGTGTAGATTGCAGGTGAGTAAGAGAGCTGTAATTGAAATGTAAGAAGGGTGCTGTGAGTACAGGAGGGGAGAGGGCCCTGCTCTATGGAGCTTACAATCTAGAAGGAGGGGGAGACAGACAGGTGACAAGATGTACAGGTAAGGAGACCTGAGGCAAGAAGTAAGAACGGAAGGGATAGTCAGGACATGAGGCAGCAGGTAGAGAAAGCGGACAAAGTAGTCCTCTCCCTCCTCCTATCCTCCTCTGTAAAATGTAAAGTCTAATGTGATGCTCATCATAATGATACTCGCACACCGCTTCCATTGGGCCAATATAGTGTACTACTAAATTTGGGCTCGCTATTCAGTCTTTTGCTCCAGGTGCTAATTTCAACTGTGCATTTTAAATAGATATCCGGTGTGGCATCTTTCTTGTGCAGAAGAACAATTGCTTGGGGGAAATCTTTGCCAATACATATTTTTTGCCATATATAAATTCTCCACAGTTTGGCTGATTTTTTTTTCTCTAATCTTGGCCAGCAAGTTGGTGGGCCTAACTGCTCATGGTGTCCTCTAAAAGGTGCCAGTCTCTCCTCCAGCATGGTGATTTACCACTGGACCGCATGCTTCATATCAGGCGCCCCTCTGCACCTACAGTATCCATGCTGGCTGCATTTATTAGGACGCTACTTGGTCTAAAACCATATAGTAACACTATTATTTTCGAACAGTTATTTGTTGGTGCACCACTGATGTTCAAGTATTCTTCCTACAAATATGTTTCCTTTTTTTCTATCCTCTATTTATCTAATCTCTACTTTTGGCTCCCTTCTCTGCCTTTTTCAAAACACAACCGTGTCAACGTGGCGAGGCCATGGAATGTCACATAGCTACATGGATTATTTTGAGACAATTTAGTGCCAGTGTCACCAGCATTCCTCACATCCAGAACAATACCAGACAATGGAATATGCTAGGTGTCCTGAGCTTGTCATTGTAGCCAGAGTGGCTAGATAACATATGAGGATGCTTCCTGCCTGTGTTATCCACCTGAGCTCTTGTGGAGTGTGGATGTCGGCTGCCCTCTCTGCTAGATTAACGATGACATCTTTATGTAACACGTGGCTGGCCCCCTGGTCCAATGTGTTGGACGCCTCCTCATACTGGAGATTTTCAACAGTTCTGGCACCAAAATCACGATCTGAGCTACTGACCCAAGTACTGTAACGTCATTCCTCTTGGCTAGAGGTCCATTTCATTGCAGCAAGACATGGGACTAGATAACCATAGCCATCGTACTAGCTGTATGGGCTATTACAGGAAGCGACAAGCAAACTCCTCAGAACCAAAACAAAAATCCCAGCAGTCGAGTCTAGAAAGTATTTTGACCTTGTCACAGTAGCAAGAATTCTTTAGACAAGAGTGCCGTTACCTTGAAGCCACCTGCCTGTGTGTGTGCCAGTACCATGATGCCACCTGCCTGTGTTATCCAAATGTGTGTACAGGAGTTCACAAATCATCTAAATGCGTTTGAATATGCGCCCTGTCCTGCACAAAGTGTCCCGCAGGCGACTTTTGTCATCCTCTGGACTAGAAGGAGGCAAAAAAGTCCCGAATGGACATATTCTCCTCACAGAAGAAGAGAGATGTGTTCCATGCCGGGCACATCTAGCCTGGTGCGGGTCAGCTGCCACTGGCTAATCCTGGCCTCCTTCTTAGCGCTTAAGCTAGCGGTTGCCATATGGTGTTAGGGGAGACCTTGGAGTACGAAGGTGGTGAAGAGAACCGGTCCTCTGTTCCTCTCATGCCATAAAAAATGCACCTTTTCTGCGCTAGCAAAACACAGGGCGAGAGCAGATCTTGTGAAACTCGAAAGCTAGGACAAGGTTTACACGGCTGCTTGTTCCGCCAATAGGAGCACAGAACGCTCCCCTCTGATCAGCCAATCACAGCACATCCGGCAGGTTATATAAGAGACATCAGCTGCTCAGGGCACTGACTGTGTGTGACTTAACGATACCGCGTTTTTTTGTTGTTGTTGCTGATCTATCCAACCGTACCATGGCAGAGACCGCACCCGCCGCCGCTGCTGTTCCGCCTTCAGAAGGCGCAGCCAAAAAGAAGAGGCAGCCAAAGAAAGCTGCTGGAGGAGCCAAGAAAAGCGCCAAGTCTTCTGGACCCAGCGTATCCGAGCTGATCGTGAAAACCGTGGCCGCCTCCAAAGAGCGCAGCGGGGTTTCTCTTGCCGCCCTGAAGAAAGCTCTGGCTGCCGGAGGCTACGATGTGGAGAAGAACAACAGCCGCGTGAAGCTGGGCGTGAAAAGTTTGGTCACCAAAGGAACTCTCACCCAGGTGAAAGGCACCGGCGCTTCCGGCTCCTTCAAGCTCAATAAGAAGCAGGCGGAGAGCAAGAAGGTCGCCCAGAAGTCTCTGAAGCCCAAGAAACCTGCTGCAAAGAAAGTGGCCAAATCCCCGAAGAAGCCCAAGAAAGCTCCGAGTGCAGCCAAGAGCCCGAAGAAGGTGAAGAAGCCAGCAAAGGCGGCTGCAGCTGCCAAAAGCCCAAAGAAGCCTAAAGCGGTGAAGCCGAAGAAGGCGGCCGCCAAGAGTCCGGCCAAGAAGGCAGCGAAACCCAAAGCCGCCAAGAGTCCGGCCAAGAAGGCGGCGAAGCCCAAAGCCGCAAAAAGTCCGGCCAAGAAGGCAGCCAAGCCCAAGAAAGCCGCGGCAAAGAAGTAATGGCTGAACCGCCGCATCCTCGCTCCCTTGTTCTCCCCCCAAAAGGCTCTTTTCAGAGCCACCCACCCTCTCTCGACAGAGCTGTGAGCGCACGGCGTGGCCTGATGGCTGCGCCCTTCAGTAAGTAATCAACAGGTGCACCAGAATGTTGTAGCTTGCCCCTTAAATTCAGTCACTTCACAATTCTACAGATGTGCTTGGAAGTGGGAATAATGAAACAAGTTAAGTATCAACTCTTTAATAAACGCTTCATAGCGCATATAGCGTTTTGGTGCGCGTTTCAATGAATCACTGTAAACCGGGGGGCGCATTCACCTGTGGCACCATACCTCCCAGCCGGTTCTGCCCTACATCCTCTGTATAGGGCCAGCGCAATCTGTGGCAGAGCTGTCAGGGAAGATGCGTGATTCACCACTATAGAACTCTTTAGCTCAGCCTCGTATTTTTTTTTTTTTATTATCCCCAGCTGGAGTAACTGCTGCAAATCGTGAGGTGCAAGGGTTTATACACAGTATATAGAGCTTAGTAAAACGCAGAGGAAGGCGGACTGGATCGTTGTTAAATCTGCGTTCATCGTGACCCTTTCAAACACAATTGTCCGGAAAACGTATATGCCTCTGTGCAGTGGTCGCTACCAGCGTGGTTTGTACCGCAACCCTATCAACAAATTGCGGATTACCAAATTACACAATCACCGACACTAAAAAGGAACCACTGCACCCGTGGCACCTCACTGCCTGCATCCACTAACGGTGCGGCTAGTGTGAGGGAATGAATTCATATTAGGACCCGGCAAATAGCCGCATTACACAGGGAGGATGTAACAGCGCTCTCGTAGAAAAGATGGGTGGCCCTGAAAAGGGCCTTTGTGTGTGGGTGACTGAGTGAGATGCTCCTGGGAATTTAACCCCCGAACCCATAGAGAGTACGGCCCTGGCGTTTCAGAGCATAGACCACGTCCATAGCGGTCACAGTCTTCCTCTTGGCGTGCTCGGTGTAGGTGACGGCATCACGAATGACATTCTCCAGAAACACCTTCAGCACACCGCGGGTCTCCTCGTAGATGAGTCCAGAGATACGCTTAACACCCCCTCGCCTAGCTAGACGACGGATGGCAGGCTTGGTAATGCCCTGGATGTTGTCACGGAGAACCTTCCTGTGACGCTTAGCGCCTCCTTTGCCGAGCCCCTTTCCGCCTTTACCTCTTCCAGACATTCTCAAAAATCCTTCTGTGACAAACAGTAAGAATGAGTATAGTTTCCTGTCAGCGGCTTTTATAAAGTGGAAGAGCGGACCTGATGGGTGACTTGGACTTAAAGGCGGAGTCTTGTATCGCCTTGCCATTCGTTCATAAGCACAACCCTTTTATTGTTTTCCTTTCGTTCATTACTAGAAGATATTGTTTTATGTTTAGATTTATATGAACTGCTCTCTTGGTATTGTTTTCTTCGTTAATACCCAGTGTAACATTTCAGCTTGATTAGAGAACTAAACTATTCAGCTACGTTGTGGTGAATATTTGTGTGGATGAAACGTAATGACCAGACCGGTCCCGACGATAATAGTTTTATTTTTTTTTTACATTTTATTATACGTGGAATAGATATAGATACATTGTATATGTTCACGTTGAAAGTGGGGGAATTGGTAACGACAAAGGACCCACACAATGAGAGTCGCTCAGATATCGGCGGGAAATTAAAAACATCACCAAAAACATTCCCACTGGGAAACTGCTTCTGATAATCACAACTACTGTAACGTTTCCATAGCTCCCGGACTCGGTGTGTGTGTGTGTGTGTGTGTGTGTGTGTGTGTGTGTGTGTTACAGTGGGAACCGAGTTTGCCTGAGCAGGAATTACGTGTTCACCCTTAATTAAATGCATCGAAACGGAACCGAGTCACAGAAGTAACTGGGTACAATAGAGCTACGTTAACATACTGCACCCTTCATTTAGAAAGACAGTGATCCATTGGCAACGGTGCTCATCGAAAATTCGAATGTGATGTTTAAAGGCACCAACTGTTACAATTTAACAGTACTTTGCAACGTTTCCATCCAACAGAATGCTTTCGATTTTCGGCAGCTGCACACGGGGAACATTGCTGCCCTATGGGTCGCATGTATCTTTTCTTTTTCTATTTATTTATTTAACCAGTGACATCTGCAATGTAACGAACCGGTCCTATATTTGAAACTGGATTCAGATCCTAGAAAGATAACTACAGAATGCAGCTTTGCAAGTGGTAAGTAAAGGCACTTTTTTTTTTTTTTTCTGAACCAGTAGGGTTAACAATAGCTAGAGGGTACGTCACAAGTCAGTTATGTCTGTCGGTGTGCACTTATCCCGTGAGCCTGGACACAGCAAAAACCATCATAGTTACAGCTCGATTAGAGAGAAGGTGGGTGGCTCTGAAAAGAGCCTTTGTGTTGGTGTGGGTGGGAGAAGGGGAGATTACTTGGCGCTGGTGTACTTGGTGACGGCCTTGGTGCCCTCGGACACGGCGTGCTTGGCCAGCTCTCCAGGCAGCAGCAGACGTACGGCGGTCTGGATCTCCCTGGAGGTGATGGTGGAGCGCTTGTTGTAGTGAGCCAGGCGGGAAGCTTCCCCAGCAATGCGCTCAAAGATATCGTTGACAAAGGAGTTCATGATGCCCATAGCCTTGGAGGAGATGCCGGTATCAGGGTGCACCTGCTTCAGCACCTTGTACACGTAAATGGCGTAACTCTCCTTCCTGGTCTTTCTACGCTTCTTCCCATCCTTCTTCTGGGTCTTGGTCACCGCTTTCTTAGAGCCCTTCTTGGGCGCCGGCGCAGACTTTGCTGGATCAGGCATTGTAGCTTATCAACAAATAACCGCTTCAAATTCGAGAAGAAATGACTGTGTGCAAAAGTGCCGTACGTCGGCTATAGCTGCTCTATTTATAGGGATCTTATGCAAACGAGGCATCGCTGCTGTAAGCTACTCTATTGGGTAGAATTGTCGTGTGACGAAAAGCAGCATCGTTGACTCCACCCTTCAGATACGGATTGGTCTGTGGATAAACTTGAGCTGCATTGGTTAATTTGTAAGCAGGCCAATCACAGAGCAGACAGCATCGGGTAACTGAGTATATAAGAGGAGGGCGGTATTTTACACTTACACTTTTGCAGGTTTCCATCTGTATTTGTAAAGCTTTTTTGCTCCGTTAGCTATTATGTCTGGAAGAGGTAAACAAGGCGGCAAAACCCGGGCTAAGGCCAAGACTCGTTCATCCAGGGCTGGTCTCCAGTTCCCAGTTGGTCGCGTGCATCGTCTGTTAAGGAAGGGAAACTATGCGGAACGAGTGGGTGCCGGTGCCCCGGTCTACCTGGCCGCGGTGCTGGAATATCTGACGGCTGAGATTCTGGAGCTTGCCGGAAACGCTGCCCGCGACAACAAGAAGACCCGCATCATCCCCCGCCACCTGCAGCTGGCTGTACGCAACGACGAAGAGCTCAACAAGCTGCTCGGTGGGGTGACCATCGCCCAGGGAGGTGTTCTGCCTAACATCCAGGCAGTGCTGCTGCCCAAGAAGACCGAGAGCCACAAGCCAGCTAAGAGCAAGTAATTCAACGGCAAAAAAATATTTTACCTAAAACACAAAGGCTCTTTTCAGAGCCACCCACCCCGACCTTAAAGAGCTGATTCATGTTTAAAATGTATACATGGAAGTTATTCGCCCGAATTAGCGGGACAGGTGTAAGTGCCACTGTGGCCTTTCTACGCTTAACAACAGGGACGTAAATTGAGTTTAACGTGTGTAGTGAAATTGCATTACCGTCCCGCGTAACATGCCCCGCTTATCTGAAGGGAGACTTGTGCCTAGCCCTGGAAAGAGATGAAGGAGCTAGAACTGAGACTTTTCTTGTACTTAACATCAATCGTTTACTGTGAAGGCCGGTAGTCTGTTCGTTCCCCCTGGATAGATGAAGATTGTGCCTGTGTCGTGCAAGTAACAGGCTGGTGACAAATCACGGAGAAGATAAGAAACAGCCGAGGCTTGAGCCAGTAATGTACCTTATGCTTAAGTCTCATATATATGAAAGAATGTTTAATTATAATAGCTAGTAATGTAACTTATGCTCAAGTCTGTATACGTATACAGATTTTATTTTTTTTTTTTAAAGTGCCCCATGTTGTGAAGGACGGAAGGCGAACACAAGCTGTGTGTCTGGTAATTAAGGCCTTTAGCGGACAACCGGGCACCTTACCATGCCTCCAGTGTGAACACTACTATGTCATTGATGCTATAGCTCGTTTAGAAAGATTTGGTGGCTCTGAAAAGAGCCTTTGTTGTCGTTGTTGGGTTTCTAGGAGTGCCAAGTATCTATGCCCTCTCCCCACGGATCCTGCGGGCCAGCTGGATGTCTTTTGGCATGATGGTCACCCTCTTGGCGTGGATGGCGCACAGGTTGGTGTCCTCGAAGAGCCCCACCAGATAAGCTTCGCTGGCCTCTTGCAGGGCCATGACAGCAGAGCTCTGGAAGCGCAGGTCGGTCTTGAAGTCCTGGGCGATCTCACGCACCAGGCGCTGGAAGGGCAGCTTGCGGATGAGCAGCTCGGTGGATTTCTGGTAGCGGCGGATCTCACGGAGAGCCACAGTCCCGGGTCGGTAGCGGTGAGGCTTCTTCACGCCGCCGGTAGCTGGGGCGCTTTTCCGGGCAGCCTTGGTTGCTAGCTGCTTGCGGGGAGCTTTCCCGCCAGTAGATTTGCGAGCGGTTTGCTTTGTCCTGGCCATCCTTCTTCAACACGCACTTCAGCACCTCAGTCTGTTCTGTAGAAAGAAAAGTGAATCGAATTCAGCCGCTGCCATCTCCATTTATACACAGTGCTGCGCTGTCATTGGGTGAGCTAAGGGCATCCACCCTCCTGATTGGCATTCTCGTTTTCAAACGAGTCCTCTATGACGTTCCGTTTTCTCCCTTTATTGTATAGAACAGGCGGGCGCGGGAACGAAATGACGCGAGGAGGTTAGGTCACGTGTTAGTCACCAGAATGAACGAGAAGTATGTTCTGGCATCATGATCCGAGCGAGAAGGGACACCGACCCAATGGTCCCTTATATGCATAGCACACGGCGGTGATACTACATTGCACCATCACAACAAGGAACTCTGGGCTAAAGCGTTTTGGAAAATAAACGTAAACATATTATATTACATTACATACCATAGCTACCATGGGCGGGGAAAGTACTGCATGGGAACAATAGAAGTGCCTTACAGGTGTCTGAAACCCGGGAGATCGTACTATGAGATTGCTGTAACAACAACAGGTCACAGTATCTGCAGAGCATGGCACTTTCACAGTATTACGATCACTGATGGATCGCCGAAGCAGAAAAAAAAATATATTTATGAGGTCAGACTCAGAGCCGGATTAAGCCCTCGGCACACCGTGCCCTCCCCAGTCCCACCGCCACACTTACCTCAGGGAGGGAGAGAAGGACACACGAAGGCTGGGAATCCAATCCAGGACTCCTGTGAAGTTATACGCGTCCCCTCGCCACGCTTCGGGCTCGGTGGCTCGCTGCGCTCGCCACACTATTCTATTCTCAACTCCACGCCGACGTGGATAGTAGGGGAATGAAAAGGTCGGAGGACGCGCACCGCCGCCCCTCGCGGGCTCGCTGCGCTCGCCACGCTTCGGGTTGGCGTCTATCGTGGGGTTGGGTGTACGCCGTGACATTTGGGGGGGTTGGGAATATTTTACATTGAATTCAATGTAAAATCGGGTCCCAGGGACCCGATTTACATTTCATTAAAAAAAAAAATCGGGTCCAAAATCGGTCGATTTTTCCGACACGACCACCCCGATGTAAATCGGTGTGGCGTGCTAGGAAACAAGTACCATATTTTTTTATTTATAAGGCGCCACACGTGGTACGCAGCGCCGTACAAATAGAACATATTAGAACAGTACAGGGTAAACAGAACTAGACATAACAGTGACAGAAGATCAAAAACAGCACAATTAGCAATTAGCAGCACATCTCTTGGTACACAATACAGCAGATATATAGGGAAGTGAGTGAGAAGAGATGCAGGTGTAGATTGCAGGTGAGTAAGAGAGCTGTAATTGAAATGTAAGAAGGGTGCTGTGAGTACAGGAGGGGAGAGGGCCCTGCTCTATGGAGCTTACAATCTAGAAGGAGGGGGAGACAGACAGGTGACAAGATGTACAGGTAAGGAGACCTGAGGCAAGAAGTAAGAACGGAAGGGATAGTCAGGACATGAGGCAGCAGGTAGAGAAAGCGGACAAAGTAGTCCTCTCCCTCCTCCTATCCTCCTCTGTAAAATGTAAAGTCTAATGTGATGCTCATCATAATGATACTCGCACACCGCTTCCATTGGGCCAATATAGTGTACTACTAAATTTGGGCTCGCTATTCAGTCTTTTGCTCCAGGTGCTAATTTCAACTGTGCATTTTAAATAGATATCCGGTGTGGCATCTTTCTTGTGCAGAAGAACAATTGCTTGGGGGAAATCTTTGCCAATACATATTTTTTGCCATATATAAATTCTCCACAGTTTGGCTGATTTTTTTTTCTCTAATCTTGGCCAGCAAGTTGGTGGGCCTAACTGCTCATGGTGTCCTCTAAAAGGTGCCAGTCTCTCCTCCAGCATGGTGATTTACCACTGGACCGCATGCTTCATATCAGGCGCCCCTCTGCACCTACAGTATCCATGCTGGCTGCATTTATTAGGACGCTACTTGGTCTAAAACCATATAGTAACACTATTATTTTCGAACAGTTATTTGTTGGTGCACCACTGATGTTCAAGTATTCTTCCTACAAATATGTTTCCTTTTTTTCTATCCTCTATTTATCTAATCTCTACTTTTGGCTCCCTTCTCTGCCTTTTTCAAAACACAACCGTGTCAACGTGGCGAGGCCATGGAATGTCACATAGCTACATGGATTATTTTGAGACAATTTAGTGCCAGTGTCACCAGCATTCCTCACATCCAGAACAATACCAGACAATGGAATATGCTAGGTGTCCTGAGCTTGTCATTGTAGCCAGAGTGGCTAGATAACATATGAGGATGCTTCCTGCCTGTGTTATCCACCTGAGCTCTTGTGGAGTGTGGATGTCGGCTGCCCTCTCTGCTAGATTAACGATGACATCTTTATGTAACACGTGGCTGGCCCCCTGGTCCAATGTGTTGGACGCCTCCTCATACTGGAGATTTTCAACAGTTCTGGCACCAAAATCACGATCTGAGCTACTGACCCAAGTACTGTAACGTCATTCCTCTTGGCTAGAGGTCCATTTCATTGCAGCAAGACATGGGACTAGATAACCATAGCCATCGTACTAGCTGTATGGGCTATTACAGGAAGCGACAAGCAAACTCCTCAGAACCAAAACAAAAATCCCAGCAGTCGAGTCTAGAAAGTATTTTGACCTTGTCACAGTAGCAAGAATTCTTTAGACAAGAGTGCCGTTACCTTGAAGCCACCTGCCTGTGTGTGTGCCAGTACCATGATGCCACCTGCCTGTGTTATCCAAATGTGTGTACAGGAGTTCACAAATCATCTAAATGCGTTTGAATATGCGCCCTGTCCTGCACAAAGTGTCCCGCAGGCGACTTTTGTCATCCTCTGGACTAGAAGGAGGCAAAAAAGTCCCGAATGGACATATTCTCCTCACAGAAGAAGAGAGATGTGTTCCATGCCGGGCACATCTAGCCTGGTGCGGGTCAGCTGCCACTGGCTAATCCTGGCCTCCTTCTTAGCGCTTAAGCTAGCGGTTGCCATATGGTGTTAGGGGAGACCTTGGAGTACGAAGGTGGTGAAGAGAACCGGTCCTCTGTTCCTCTCATGCCATAAAAAATGCACCTTTTCTGCGCTAGCAAAACACAGGGCGAGAGCAGATCTTGTCAAACTCGAAAGCTAGGACAAGGTTTACACGGCTGCTTGTTCCGCCAATAGGAGCACAGAACGCTCCCCTCTGATCAGCCAATCACAGCACATCCGGCAGGTTATATAAGAGACATCAGCTGCTCAGGGCACTGACTGTGTGTGACTTAACGATACCGCGTTTTTTTTTTTTTGTTGCTGATCTATCCAAACGTACCATGGCAGAGACCGCACCCGCCGCCGCTGCTGTTCCGCCTTCAGAAGGCGCAGCCAAAAAGAAGAGGCAGCCAAAGAAAGCTGCTGGAGGAGCCAAGAAAAGCGCCAAGTCTTCTGGACCCAGCGTCTCCGAGCTGATCGTGAAAACCGTGGCCGCCTCCAAAGAGCGCAGCGGGGTTTCTCTTGCCGCCCTGAAGAAAGCTCTGGCTGCCGGAGGCTACGATGTGGAGAAGAACAACAGCCGCGTGAAGCTGGGCGTGAAAAGTTTGGTCACCAAAGGAACTCTCACCCAGGTGAAAGGCACCGGCGCTTCCGGCTCCTTCAAGCTCAATAAGAAGCAGGCGGAGAGCAAGAAGGTCGCCCAGAAGTCTCTGAAGCCCAAGAAACCTGCTGCAAAGAAAGTGGCCAAATCCCCGAAGAAGCCCAAGAAAGCTCCGAATGCAGCCAAGAGCCCGAAGAAGGTGAAGAAGCCAGCAAAGGCGGCTGCAGCTGCCAAAAGCCCAAAGAAGCCTAAAGCGGTGAAGCCGAAGAAGGCGGCCGCCAAGAGTCCGGCCAAGAAGGCAGCGAAACCCAAAGCCGCCAAGAGTCCGGCCAAGAAGGCGGCGAAGCCCAAAGCCGCAAAAAGTCCGGCCAAGAAGGCAGCCAATCCCAAGAAAGCCGCGGCAAAGAAGTAATGGCTGAACCGCCGCATCCTCGCTCCCTTGTTCTCCCCCCAAAAGGCTCTTTTCAGAGCCACCCACCCTCTCTCGACAGAGCTGTGAGCGCACGGCGTGGCCTGATGGCTGCGCCCTTCAGTAAGTAATCAACAGGTGCACCAGAATGTTGTAGCTTGCCCCTTAAATTCAGTCACTTCACAATTCTACAGATGTGCTTGGAAGTGGGAATAATGAAACAAGTTAAGTATCAACTCTTTAATAAACGCTTCATAGCGCATATAGCGTTTTGGTGCGCGTTTCAATGAATCACTGTAAACCGGGGGGCGCATTCACCTGTGGCACCATACCTCCCAGCCGGTTCTGCCCTACATCCTCTGTATAGGGCCAGCGCAATCTGTGGCAGAGCTGTCAGGGAAGATGCGTGATTCACCACTATAGAACTCTTTAGCTCAGCCTCGTATTTTATTATCCCCAGCTGGAGTAACTGCTGCAAATCGTGTGGTGCAAGGGTATATACACAGTATATAGAGCTTAGTAAAACGCAGAGAAAGGCGGACTGGATCGTTGTTAAATCTGCATTCATCGTGACCCTTTCAAACACAATTGTCCGGAAAACGTATATGCCTCTGTGCAGTGGTCGCTACCAGCGTGGTTTGTACCGCAACCCTGTCAACAAATTGCGGATTACCAAATTACACAATCACCGACACTAAAAAGGAACCACTGCGGCTAGTGTGAGGGAATGAATTCATATTAGGACCCGGCAAATAGCCGCATTACACAGGGAGGTTGGAACAGCGCTCTCGTAGAAAAGATGGGTGGCCCTGAAAAGGGCCTTTGTGTGTGGGTGACTGAGTGAGATGCTCCTGGGAATTTAACCCCCGAACCCATAGAGAGTACGGCCCTGGCGTTTCAGAGCATAGACCACGTCCATAGCGGTCACAGTCTTCCTCTTGGCGTGCTCGGTGTAGGTGACGGCATCACGAATGACATTCTCCAGAAACACCTTCAGCACACCGCGGGTCTCCTCGTAGATGAGTCCAGAGATACGCTTAACACCCCCTCGCCTAGCTAGACGACGGATGGCAGGCTTGGTAATGCCCTGGATGTTGTCACGGAGAACCTTCCTGTGACGCTTAGCGCCTCCTTTGCCGAGCCCCTTTCCGCCTTTACCTCTTCCAGACATTCTCAAAAATCCTTCTGTGACAAACAGTAAGAATGAGTATAGTTTCCTGTCAGCGGCTTTTATAAAGTGGAAGAGCGGACCTGATGGGTGACTTGGACTTAAAGGCGGAGTCTTGTATCGCCTTGCCATTCGTTCATAAGCACAACCCTTTTATTGTTTTCCTTTCGTTCATTACTAGAAGATATTGTTTTATGTTTAGATTTATGTTTAGATTTATATGAACTGCTCTCTTGGTATTGTTTTCTTCGTTAATACCCAGTGTAACATGTCAGCTTGATTAGAGAACTAAACTATTCAGCTACGTTGTGGTGAATATTTGTGTGGATAAAACGTAATGACCAGACCGGTCCCGACGATAATAGTTTTATTTTTTTTTACATTTTATTATACGTGGAATAGATATAGATACATTGTATATGTTCACTTTGAAAGTGGGGGAATTGGTAACGACAAAGGACCCACACAATGAGAGTCGCTCAGATATCGGCGGGAAATTAAAAACATCACCAAAAACATTCCCACTGGGTAACTGCTTCTGATAATCACAACTACTTTAACGTTTCCATAGCTCCCGGACTCGGTGTGTGTGTGTGTGTGTGTTACAGTGGGAACCGAGTTTGCCTGAGCAGGAATTACGTGTTCACCCTTAATTAAATGCATCGAAACGGAACCGAGTCACAGAAGTAACTGGGTACAATAGAGCTACGTTAACATACTGCACCCTTCATTTACAAAGACAGTGATCCATTGGCAACGGTGCTCATCGAAAATTCGAATGTGATGTTTAAAGGCACCAACTGTTACAATTTAACAGTACTTTGCAACGTTTCCATCCAACAGAATGCTTTCGATTTTCGGCAGCTGCACACGGGGAACATTGCTGCCCTATGGGTCGCATGTATCTTTTCTTTTTCTATTTATTTAACCAGTGACATCTGCAATGTAACGAACCGGTCCTATATTTGAAACTGGATTCAGATCCTAGAAAGAGAACTACAGAATGCAGCTTTGCAAGTGGTAAGTAAAGGCACTTTTTTTTTTTCTGAACCAGTAGGGTTAACAATAGCTAGAGGGTACGTCACAAGTCAGTTATGTCTGTCGGTGTGCACTTATCCCGTGAGCCTGGACACAGCAAAAACCATCATAGTTACAGCTCGATTAGAGAGAAGGTGGGTGGCTCTGAAAAGAGCCTTTGTGTTGGTGTGGGTGGGAGAAGGGGAGATTACTTGGCGCTGGTGTACTTGGTGACGGCCTTGGTGCCCTCGGACACGGCGTGCTTGGCCAGCTCTCCAGGCAGCAGCAGACGTACGGCGGTCTGGATCTCCCTGGAGGTGATGGTGGAGCGCTTGTTGTAGTGAGCCAGGCGGGAAGCTTCCCCAGCAATGCGCTCAAAGATATCGTTGACAAAGGAGTTCATGATGCCCATAGCCTTGGAGGAGATGCCGGTATCAGGGTGCACCTGCTTCAGCACCTTGTACACGTAAATGGCGTAACTCTCCTTCCTGGTCTTTCTACGCTTCTTCCCATCCTTCTTCTGGGTCTTGGTCACCGCTTTCTTAGAGCCCTTCTTGGGCGCCGGCGCAGACTTTGCTGGATCAGGCATTGTAGCTTATCAACAAATGACCGCTTCAAATTCGAGAAGAAATGACTGTGTGCAAAAGTGCCGTACGTCGGCTATAGCTGCTCTATTTATAGGGATCTTATGCAAACGAGGCATCGCTGCTGTAAGCTACTCTATTGGGTAGAATTGTCGTGTGACGAAAAGCAGCATCGTTGACTCCACCCTTCAGATACGGATTGGTCTGTGGATAAACTTGAGCTGCATTGGTTAATTTGTAAGCAGGCCAATCACAGAGCAGACAGCATCGGGTAGCTGAGTATATAAGAGGAGGGCGGTATTTTACATTTACACTTTCGCAGGTTTCCATCTGTATTTGTAAAGCTTTTTTGCTCCGTTAGCTATTATGTCTGGAAGAGGTAAACAAGGCGGCAAAACCCGGGCTAAGGCCAAGACTCGTTCATCCAGGGCTGGTCTCCAGTTCCCAGTTGGTCGCGTGCATCGTCTGTTAAGGAAGGGAAACTATGCGGAACGAGTGGGTGCCGGTGCCCCGGTCTACCTGGCCGCGGTGCTGGAATATCTGACGGCTGAGATTCTGGAGCTTGCCGGAAACGCTGCCCGCGACAACAAGAAGACCCGCATCATCCCCCGCCACCTGCAGCTGGCTGTACGCAACGACGAAGAGCTCAACAAGCTGCTCGGTGGGGTGACCATCGCCCAGGGAGGTGTTCTGCCTAACATCCAGGCAGTGCTGCTGCCCAAGAAGACCGAGAGCCACAAGCCAGCTAAGAGCAAGTAATTCAACGGCAAAAAAATATTTTACCTAAAACACAAAGGCTCTTTTCAGAGCCACCCACCCCGACCTTAAAGAGCTGATTCATGTTTAAAATGTATACATGGAAGTTATTCGCCCGAATTAGCGGGACAGGTGTAAGTGCCACTGTGGCCTTTCTACGCTTAACAACAGGGACGTAAATTGAGTTTAACGTGTGTAGTGAAATTGCATTACCGTCCCGCGTAACATGCCCCGCTTATCTGAAGGGAGACTTGTGCCTAGCCCTGGAAAGAGATGAAGGAGCTAGAACTGAGACTTTTCTTGTACTTAACATCAATCGTTTACTGTGAAGGCCGGTAGTCTGTTCGTTCCCCCTGGATAGATGAAGATTGTGCCTGTGTCGTGCAAGTAACAGGCTGGTGACAAATCACGGAGAAGATAAGAAACAGCCGAGGCTTGAGCCAGTAATGTACCTTATGCTTAAGTCTCATATATATGAAAGAATGTTTAATTATAATAGCTAGTAATGTAACTTATGCTCAAGTCTGTATACGTATACAGATTTTTTTTTTTTTTTTTAAAGTGCCCCATGTTGTGAAGGACGGAAGGCGAACACAAGCTGTGTGTCTGGTAATTAAGGCCTTTAGCGGACAACCGGGCACCTTACCATGCCTCCAGTGTGAACACTACTATGTCATTGATGCTATAGCTCGTTTAGAAAGATTTGGTGGCTCTGAAAAGAGCCTTTGTTGTCGTTGTTGGGTTTCTAGGAGTGCCAAGTATCTATGCCCTCTCCCCACGGATCCTGCGGGCCAGTTGGATGTCTTTTGGCATGATGGTCACCCTCTTGGCGTGGATGGCGCACAGGTTGGTGTCCTCGAAGAGCCCCACCAGATAAGCTTCGCTGGCCTCTTGCAGGGCCATGACAGCAGAGCTCTGGAAGCGCAGGTCGGTCTTGAAGTCCTGGGCGATCTCACGCACCAGGCGCTGGAAGGGCAGCTTGCGGATGAGCAGCTCGGTGGATTTCTGGTAGCGGCGGATCTCACGGAGAGCCACAGTCCCGGGTCGGTAGCGGTGAGGCTTCTTCACGCCGCCGGTAGCTGGGGCGCTTTTCCGGGCAGCCTTGGTTGCTAGCTGCTTGCGGGGAGCTTTCCCGCCAGTAGATTTGCGAGCGGTTTGCTTTGTCCTGGCCATCCTTCTTCAACACGCACTTCAGCACCTCAGTCTGTTCTGTAGAAAGAAAAGTGAATCGAATTCAGCCGCTGCCATCTCCATTTATACACAGTGCTGCGCTGTCATTGGGTGAGCTAAGGGCATCCACCCTCCTGATTGGCATTCTCGTTTTCAAACGAGTCCTCTATGACGTTCCGTTTTCTCCCTTTATTGTATAGAACAGGCGGGCGCGGGAACGAAATGACGCGAGGAGGTTAGGTCACGTGTTAGTCACCAGAATGAACGAGAAGTATGTTCTGGCATCATGATCCGAGCGAGAAGGGACACCGACCCAATGGTCCCTTATATGCATAGCACACGGCGGTGATACTACATTGCACCATCACAACAAGGAACTCTGGGCTAAAGCGTTTTGGAAAATAAACGTAAACATATTATATTACATTACATACCATAGCTACCATGGGCGGGGAAAGTACTGCATGGGAACAATAGAAGTGCCTTACAGGTGTCTGAAACCCGGGAGATCGTACTATGAGATTGCTGTAACAACAACAGGTCACAGTATCTGCAGAGCATGGCACTTTCACAGTATTACGATCACTGATGGATCGCCGAAGCAGAAAAAAAAATATATTTATGAGGTCAGACTCAGAGCCGGATTAAGCCCTCGGCACACCGTGCCCTCCCCAGTCCCACCGCCACACTTACCTCAGGGAGGGAGAGAAGGACACACGAAGGCTGGGAATCCAATCCAGGACTCCTGTGAAGTTATACGCGTCCCCTCGCCACGCTTCGGGCTCGGTGGCTCGCTGCGCTCGCCACACTATTCTATTCTCAACTCCACGCCGACGTGGATAGTAGGGGAATGAAAAGGTCGGAGGACGCGCACCGCCGCCCCTCGCGGGCTCGCTGCGCTCGCCACGCTTCGGGTTGGCGTCTATCGTGGGGTTGGGTGTACGCCGTGACATTTGGGGGGGTTGGGAATATTTTACATTGAATTCAATGTAAAATCGGGTCCCAGGGACCCGATTTACATTTCATTAAAAAAAAAAATCGGGTCCAAAATCGGTCGATTTTTCCGACACGACCACCCCGATGTAAATCGGTGTGGCGTGCTAGGAAACAAGTACCATATTTTTTTATTTATAAGGCGCCACACGTGGTACGCAGCGCCGTACAAATAGAACATATTAGAACAGTACAGGGTAAACAGAACTAGACATAACAGTGACAGAAGATCAAAAACAGCACAATTAGCAATTAGCAGCACATCTCTTGGTACACAATACAGCAGATATATAGGGAAGTGAGTGAGAAGAGATGCAGGTGTAGATTGCAGGTGAGTAAGAGAGCTGTAATTGAAATGTAAGAAGGGTGCTGTGAGTACAGGAGGGGAGAGGGCCCTGCTCTATGGAGCTTACAATCTAGAAGGAGGGGGAGACAGACAGGTGACAAGATGTACAGGTAAGGAGACCTGAGGCAAGAAGTAAGAACGGAAGGGATAGTCAGGACATGAGGCAGCAGGTAGAGAAAGCGGACAAAGTAGTCCTCTCCCTCCTCCTATCCTCCTCTGTAAAATGTAAAGTCTAATGTGATGCTCATCATAATGATACTCGCACACCGCTTCCATTGGGCCAATATAGTGTACTACT
The DNA here is from genome assembly GCF_055691185.1 of Crinia signifera. NCBI lineage: Eukaryota > Metazoa > Chordata > Amphibia > Anura > Myobatrachidae > Crinia > Crinia signifera. The sequence goes on along the minus strand of NC_139220.1, from coordinate 298,748,404 downwards.
AAATTTGGGCTCGCTATTCAGTCTTTTGCTCCAGGTGCTAATTTCAACTGTGCATTTTAAATAGATATCCGGTGTGGCATCTTTCTTGTGCAGAAGAACAATTGCTTGGGGGAAATCTTTGCCAATACATATTTTTTGCCATATATAAATTCTCCACAGTTTGGCTGATTTTTTTTTCTCTAATCTTGGCCAGCAAGTTGGTGGGCCTAACTGCTCATGGTGTCCTCTAAAAGGTGCCAGTCTCTCCTCCAGCATGGTGATTTACCACTGGACCGCATGCTTCATATCAGGCGCCCCTCTGCACCTACAGTATCCATGCTGGCTGCATTTATTAGGACGCTACTTGGTCTAAAACCATATAGTAACACTATTATTTTCGAACAGTTATTTGTTGGTGCACCACTGATGTTCAAGTATTCTTCCTACAAATATGTTTCCTTTTTTTCTATCCTCTATTTATCTAATCTCTACTTTTGGCTCCCTTCTCTGCCTTTTTCAAAACACAACCGTGTCAACGTGGCGAGGCCATGGAATGTCACATAGCTACATGGATTATTTTGAGACAATTTAGTGCCAGTGTCACCAGCATTCCTCACATCCAGAACAATACCAGACAATGGAATATGCTAGGTGTCCTGAGCTTGTCATTGTAGCCAGAGTGGCTAGATAACATATGAGGATGCTTCCTGCCTGTGTTATCCACCTGAGCTCTTGTGGAGTGTGGATGTCGGCTGCCCTCTCTGCTAGATTAACGATGACATCTTTATGTAACACGTGGCTGGCCCCCTGGTCCAATGTGTTGGACGCCTCCTCATACTGGAGATTTTCAACAGTTCTGGCACCAAAATCACGATCTGAGCTACTGACCCAAGTACTGTAACGTCATTCCTCTTGGCTAGAGGTCCATTTCATTGCAGCAAGACATGGGACTAGATAACCATAGCCATCGTACTAGCTGTATGGGCTATTACAGGAAGCGACAAGCAAACTCCTCAGAACCAAAACAAAAATCCCAGCAGTCGAGTCTAGAAAGTATTTTGACCTTGTCACAGTAGCAAGAATTCTTTAGACAAGAGTGCCGTTACCTTGAAGCCACCTGCCTGTGTGTGTGCCAGTACCATGATGCCACCTGCCTGTGTTATCCAAATGTGTGTACAGGAGTTCACAAATCATCTAAATGCGTTTGAATATGCGCCCTGTCCTGCACAAAGTGTCCCGCAGGCGACTTTTGTCATCCTCTGGACTAGAAGGAGGCAAAAAAGTCCCGAATGGACATATTCTCCTCACAGAAGAAGAGAGATGTGTTCCATGCCGGGCACATCTAGCCTGGTGCGGGTCAGCTGCCACTGGCTAATCCTGGCCTCCTTCTTAGCGCTTAAGCTAGCGGTTGCCATATGGTGTTAGGGGAGACCTTGGAGTACGAAGGTGGTGAAGAGAACCGGTCCTCTGTTCCTCTCATGCCATAAAAAATGCACCTTTTCTGCGCTAGCAAAACACAGGGCGAGAGCAGATCTTGTCAAACTCGAAAGCTAGGACAAGGTTTACACGGCTGCTTGTTCCGCCAATAGGAGCACAGAACGCTCCCCTCTGATCAGCCAATCACAGCACATCCGGCAGGTTATATAAGAGACATCAGCTGCTCAGGGCACTGACTGTGTGTGACTTAACGATACCGCGTTTTTTTTTTTTTGTTGCTGATCTATCCAAACGTACCATGGCAGAGACCGCACCCGCCGCCGCTGCTGTTCCGCCTTCAGAAGGCGCAGCCAAAAAGAAGAGGCAGCCAAAGAAAGCTGCTGGAGGAGCCAAGAAAAGCGCCAAGTCTTCTGGACCCAGCGTCTCCGAGCTGATCGTGAAAACCGTGGCCGCCTCCAAAGAGCGCAGCGGGGTTTCTCTTGCCGCCCTGAAGAAAGCTCTGGCTGCCGGAGGCTACGATGTGGAGAAGAACAACAGCCGCGTGAAGCTGGGCGTGAAAAGTTTGGTCACCAAAGGAACTCTCACCCAGGTGAAAGGCACCGGCGCTTCCGGCTCCTTCAAGCTCAATAAGAAGCAGGCGGAGAGCAAGAAGGTCGCCCAGAAGTCTCTGAAGCCCAAGAAACCTGCTGCAAAGAAAGTGGCCAAATCCCCGAAGAAGCCCAAGAAAGCTCCGAATGCAGCCAAGAGCCCGAAGAAGGTGAAGAAGCCAGCAAAGGCGGCTGCAGCTGCCAAAAGCCCAAAGAAGCCTAAAGCGGTGAAGCCGAAGAAGGCGGCCGCCAAGAGTCCGGCCAAGAAGGCAGCGAAACCCAAAGCCGCCAAGAGTCCGGCCAAGAAGGCGGCGAAGCCCAAAGCCGCAAAAAGTCCGGCCAAGAAGGCAGCCAATCCCAAGAAAGCCGCGGCAAAGAAGTAATGGCTGAACCGCCGCATCCTCGCTCCCTTGTTCTCCCCCCAAAAGGCTCTTTTCAGAGCCACCCACCCTCTCTCGACAGAGCTGTGAGCGCACGGCGTGGCCTGATGGCTGCGCCCTTCAGTAAGTAATCAACAGGTGCACCAGAATGTTGTAGCTTGCCCCTTAAATTCAGTCACTTCACAATTCTACAGATGTGCTTGGAAGTGGGAATAATGAAACAAGTTAAGTATCAACTCTTTAATAAACGCTTCATAGCGCATATAGCGTTTTGGTGCGCGTTTCAATGAATCACTGTAAACCGGGGGGCGCATTCACCTGTGGCACCATACCTCCCAGCCGGTTCTGCCCTACATCCTCTGTATAGGGCCAGCGCAATCTGTGGCAGAGCTGTCAGGGAAGATGCGTGATTCACCACTATAGAACTCTTTAGCTCAGCCTCGTATTTTATTATCCCCAGCTGGAGTAACTGCTGCAAATCGTGTGGTGCAAGGGTATATACACAGTATATAGAGCTTAGTAAAACGCAGAGAAAGGCGGACTGGATCGTTGTTAAATCTGCATTCATCGTGACCCTTTCAAACACAATTGTCCGGAAAACGTATATGCCTCTGTGCAGTGGTCGCTACCAGCGTGGTTTGTACCGCAACCCTGTCAACAAATTGCGGATTACCAAATTACACAATCACCGACACTAAAAAGGAACCACTGCACCCGTGGCACCTCACTGCCTGCATCCACTAACGGTGCGGCTAGTGTGAGGGAATGAATTCATATTAGGACCCGGCAAATAGCCGCATTACACAGGGAGGTTGGAACAGCGCTCTCGTAGAAAAGATGGGTGGCCCTGAAAAGGGCCTTTGTGTGTGGGTGACTGAGTGAGATGCTCCTGGGAATTTAACCCCCGAACCCATAGAGAGTACGGCCCTGGCGTTTCAGAGCATAGACCACGTCCATAGCGGTCACAGTCTTCCTCTTGGCGTGCTCGGTGTAGGTGACGGCATCACGAATGACATTCTCCAGAAACACCTTCAGCACACCGCGGGTCTCCTCGTAGATGAGTCCAGAGATACGCTTAACACCCCCTCGCCTAGCTAGACGACGGATGGCAGGCTTGGTAATGCCCTGGATGTTGTCACGGAGAACCTTCCTGTGACGCTTAGCGCCTCCTTTGCCGAGCCCCTTTCCGCCTTTACCTCTTCCAGACATTCTCAAAAATCCTTCTGTGACAAACAGTAAGAATGAGTATAGTTTCCTGTCAGCGGCTTTTATAAAGTGGAAGAGCGGACCTGATGGGTGACTTGGACTTAAAGGCGGAGTCTTGTATCGCCTTGCCATTCGTTCATAAGCACAACCCTTTTATTGTTTTCCTTTCGTTCATTACTAGAAGATATTGTTTTATGTTTAGATTTATGTTTAGATTTATATGAACTGCTCTCTTGGTATTGTTTTCTTCGTTAATACCCAGTGTAACATGTCAGCTTGATTAGAGAACTAAACTATTCAGCTACGTTGTGGTGAATATTTGTGTGGATAAAACGTAATGACCAGACCGGTCCCGACGATAATAGTTTTATTTTTTTTTACATTTTATTATACGTGGAATAGATATAGATACATTGTATATGTTCACTTTGAAAGTGGGGGAATTGGTAACGACAAAGGACCCACACAATGAGAGTCGCTCAGATATCGGCGGGAAATTAAAAACATCACCAAAAACATTCCCACTGGGTAACTGCTTCTGATAATCACAACTACTTTAACGTTTCCATAGCTCCCGGACTCGGTGTGTGTGTGTGTGTGTGTTACAGTGGGAACCGAGTTTGCCTGAGCAGGAATTACGTGTTCACCCTTAATTAAATGCATCGAAACGGAACCGAGTCACAGAAGTAACTGGGTACAATAGAGCTACGTTAACATACTGCACCCTTCATTTACAAAGACAGTGATCCATTGGCAACGGTGCTCATCGAAAATTCGAATGTGATGTTTAAAGGCACCAACTGTTACAATTTAACAGTACTTTGCAACGTTTCCATCCAACAGAATGCTTTCGATTTTCGGCAGCTGCACACGGGGAACATTGCTGCCCTATGGGTCGCATGTATCTTTTCTTTTTCTATTTATTTAACCAGTGACATCTGCAATGTAACGAACCGGTCCTATATTTGAAACTGGATTCAGATCCTAGAAAGAGAACTACAGAATGCAGCTTTGCAAGTGGTAAGTAAAGGCACTTTTTTTTTTTTCTGAACCAGTAGGGTTAACAATAGCTAGAGGGTACGTCACAAGTCAGTTATGTCTGTCGGTGTGCACTTATCCCGTGAGCCTGGACACAGCAAAAACCATCATAGTTACAGCTCGATTAGAGAGAAGGTGGGTGGCTCTGAAAAGAGCCTTTGTGTTGGTGTGGGTGGGAGAAGGGGAGATTACTTGGCGCTGGTGTACTTGGTGACGGCCTTGGTGCCCTCGGACACGGCGTGCTTGGCCAGCTCTCCAGGCAGCAGCAGACGTACGGCGGTCTGGATCTCCCTGGAGGTGATGGTGGAGCGCTTGTTGTAGTGAGCCAGGCGGGAAGCTTCCCCAGCAATGCGCTCAAAGATATCGTTGACAAAGGAGTTCATGATGCCCATAGCCTTGGAGGAGATGCCGGTATCAGGGTGCACCTGCTTCAGCACCTTGTACACGTAAATGGCGTAACTCTCCTTCCTGGTCTTTCTACGCTTCTTCCCATCCTTCTTCTGGGTCTTGGTCACCGCTTTCTTAGAGCCCTTCTTGGGCGCCGGCGCAGACTTTGCTGGATCAGGCATTGTAGCTTATCAACAAATGACCGCTTCAAATTCGAGAAGAAATGACTGTGTGCAAAAGTGCCTTACGTCGGCTATAGCTGCTCTATTTATAGGGATCTTATGCAAACGAGGCATCGCTGCTGTAAGCTACTCTATTGGGTAGAATTGTCGTGTGACGAAAAGCAGCATCGTTGACTCCACCCTTCAGATACGGATTGGTCTGTGGATAAACTTGAGCTGCATTGGTTAATTTGTAAGCAGGCCAATCACAGAGCAGACAGCATCGGGTAGCTGAGTATATAAGAGGAGGGCGGTATTTTACATTTACACTTTCGCAGGTTTCCATCTGTATTTGTAAAGCTTTTTTGCTCCGTTAGCTATTATGTCTGGAAGAGGTAAACAAGGCGGCAAAACCCGGGCTAAGGCCAAGACTCGTTCATCCAGGGCTGGTCTCCAGTTCCCAGTTGGTCGCGTGCATCGTCTGTTAAGGAAGGGAAACTATGCGGAACGAGTGGGTGCCGGTGCCCCGGTCTACCTGGCCGCGGTGCTGGAATATCTGACGGCTGAGATTCTGGAGCTTTCCGGAAACGCTGCCCGCGACAACAAGAAGACCCGCATCATCCCCCGCCACCTGCAGCTGGCTGTACGCAACGACGAAGAGCTCAACAAGCTGCTCGGTGGGGTGACCATCGCCCAGGGAGGTGTTCTGCCTAACATCCAGGCAGTGCTGCTGCCCAAGAAGACCGAGAGCCACAAGCCAGCTAAGAGCAAGTAATTCAACGGCAAAAAAATATTTTACCTAAAAAACAAAGGCTCTTTTCAGAGCCACCCACCCCGACCTTAAAGAGCTGATTCATGTTTAAAATGTATACATGGAAGTTATTCGCCCGAATTAGCGGGACAGGTGTAAGTGCCACTGTGGCCTTTCTACGCTTAACAACAGGGACGTAAATTGAGTTTAACGTGTGTAGTGATATTGCATTACCGTCCCGCGTAACATGCCCCGCTTATCTGAAGGGAGACTTGTGCCTAGCCCTGGAAAGAGATGAAGGAGCTAGAACTGAGACTTTTCTTGTACTTAACATCAATCGTTTACTGTGAAGGCCGGTAGTCTGTTCGTTCCCTGGATAGATGAAGATTGTGCCTGTTTCGTGCAAGTAACAGGCTGGTGACAAATCACGGAGAAGATAAGAAACAGCCGAGGCTTGAGCCAGTAATGTACCTTATGCTTAAGTCTCATATAAATATATATATATATATATATATATATATATATATATATATATATATATGAAAGAATGTCCAATTATAATAGCTAGTAATGTAACTTATGCTCAAGTCTGTATACGTATATGTTAGGAGTGGTTACTTTAACCTACCTCCTGAGGTGGACTCTAACCTACCTCTGGATAGGGAGTTGGACTTTAACCAATCTTCCTTTTATCCCTTCTTCCTCAATTTGGTGGCCCCCCTTAGAGCTCCGTGAGTGTTAACCCTGTATATGCTGATCAGAAAAGAAGACCATCATGTATGCAAGGTACAACACTGATTTATTGTTTACACATACAGCATATTTATACAGTATAGCATGCATGGGCTTGACAAGAGATGATTGGATGATACAGGGGTGTAGCAGGGAGGAGTTCCAGTTACTGTCTAGGGGATATATGTTATTATTATACAAGGACATGGGAGAACAGACAGTTTTTGTAGAAAACATGTGAAATACATCTTACAGGAAATAACCTTGAGCAACGCAGCCTTGAGCAGCAGCAGACTGTCACAAAGCAGAATAGAAACATGTAATTTTCCACTCACTATAAGGCATTTGAGACAAGATGGAGAACAGCATACAAAATGGTGCATAAATCCTTTCAATCCCCTCTTAGAATCATAATTTATTTAAATTATTTGATTCTCACGTGTGCTTTTCCTTTTAATACGCTGTTCCCTCACATATGTAGCATAGTCATCGGGTGTAGGGGTTTCGGAGGAAAGATCAATATACATAATAGCAACAGGTGTTGTGGTACCTATATATTTGGAAACTATTCTCCTGCCTAGTGGAAAAATACAGTAAGCAACGATTATGATGAACAGAAGTACAGTAAGTGTAATGATACCTAGTTGAGTTAAGGCATGTTTCCAGTTGCTCATCCAGCCGAACCAAGCAGCCCAGGGGTCAGTGACACCTGAGTTTTCCTTGAGCTCTCGGGATAAGTCTTCTAATTTTTTAATGGCTAGTGTGACTTTGCCATTGGGACCTGTATTGTCAGGAATGAAGGTGCAACATCCTGCAACTGTGTTTATGTATACACATGTACCACCTTTCTCGGCCAAGATCATATCCAGGGCCATGCGATTCTGGAATGTCATCTGTGATGTGGCCTCCAGTTGTTCTGCAATACCTTTCAAGGCATCCTTTGTATCATTAACAAATCTCTGTTGATTATAATACATATAGTTTATCCATGCAACATTCTTATTGATTGTAACCTGGGGCAGCAGAGATTCAAAGCCAGCAGCTACTTCATCTCGGGCCTTGAACTCGTCTGGGACACCCCGGGGTACACCAATAGTATCAATGTATACGTGTGGGTCAAAGCTTTCCAGTGGGGTACTTCTCTTTTGTCTAGGGTGTGGGTCAGGTAGGGGTGAAGGTGTTTCAATGGCTGTTGGCAAAATATGGATAGGCATAATGATTTTTGAGAGAGCACATTCGCCTCTCCATACACTGTCAAGCTTTGCTCTAATTTTCATGTCCCCACAAATGAAATAAATGTCACCAAGGGATTTCTTCATGATGGGTAAGGTTACATACCTGCGGATGGCACAGTAACCATCCGGGAATGTTTTCAGATCTACCCCCTTAGTGACATTAGAACAGTAACAAGTATAGTTGCCTGGATATATGGTGATTGTGTTACCTGGATTGGTGTTTTTTTCTAAGATGGGGTAGTTCTTCTTCCATAACTCACATTCATTATCTTTAGTTTTATTGCCAGTGTATAAGGAAAAAAAACATTCATCCTCTGATTCTGGTATGTTAAGGGGGACGGTACCAAGGTGGGGTCTGGACTTAGCACATACATAACAGTCAGTTCGGTTAGTCTGTCGTGCATTGTATTTCATCCATTCTAACCAAAAATTCACATCAGCTAAACCTGTCTCTATGGACATGGTGTCCTCATATGTGGGATTACTGATAGCAACCATATCTTTAAAGGTACTTATGTGTGGTTTGAATGGGGATAATGGCTGGGGCCTGGCGGGGGATGGTGGCTTACGGAGGGAAAGGTATTCCTGATTGTTAAACATATCTTTGAGATAGAATTGTTGTCTATCACTGGCATATCCACCTCCCCACCATACCCCTAGAACATACATTCCAGCATCACTGGGGCTGGGATTTTCAATATTTATAGTGCAATAATAGTCATATCTACCGTTATCCTTAGTGATAGTCATCCTAGAAAGTAATGGCTTACCATACTTGTCCTTTCGATCAATAGCCAAGGTGGGTTTGTATGCCCAGTCGATACCTGAATTCCACCCCACTGCTCCCCAATAATTGCAGTTATTTCCCCAATAATAATCATCTGTGACACAAATATATACATTTTTAGTCTGGCTGAGAGCTGATTTGGATGGCATGGACCACATGTTACTAGGTATGACCGTATCATAGTTTATTCGGTAAGTGGCCACGCGAGTGGTAGATGAATTGTACCAAAGGGTAAGCACATCATCCTGACTGGTAATATCCACTTCTGCGGTACAGAAATTATAAAGAACAAGAGCGAGTAAAGTCAGCAGAGCTAAGATAGGGGGAATCATTTCCTTCAAGGGTCCTCTCGGCCTCAGTAGGAATTCCGTTTTCCTCGATGTCTGGATCCCCTACCGGCAATTCTTCTCCTCGTAGGAGGTCAGAGTTATTAACTCCCGTTAGTACCTCACTGGTCCGGTCTGTGTCAATCTCAGGATCGGTGTCGACCTCTGTGTCGAAAGTAGTTGGAGTAGGGATTTTCTTCACTCTGGATGCGTGGATCCACGTTGGGTTGTCATCGGTGAGCACAGCAGTTCTTGTCACAGCGACCACCTCTGTCTCAGGACCGTAGGAGAAATCACCTGGATTCTTGTTGCGTGGAAGGACTTTAACCACAACTTTGTCTCCGACTTGGAATGGATGTGTAGGTTTCTGTGGATGACAAGGATTTTTAAGTACAACTTCATGTTCAATTTCGTCTAGTCTGTGTATTAAAGTCCTTACATATTCTTCTCTGATTACTTCTAAATCTCCTGCTTGTGTGACTAGTGGTTTCCTTGCCCAGGGGGTGGGGAAGGGGCGTCCCATTAGTATTTCAAAAGGGGAGTAACCTAGAGTCTTTTGTGGCGTCATTCTTATTTCAGCTAACACAATAGGAAGGACTTGCTTCCATTTTGTGAAGGTGCCCCCAGTAGCCTTTCTCAATTTATCCTTCAAAGTGCGGTTCATGCGTTCGACAATAGCTGAACTCTGTGGGTGGTACGGAATGTGGAATTTCCAATCTATTTGGAGGGCTTTAACTAGTTCAGCAGTGACTTTGGCAGTAAAAGCAGAACCTTTATCACTATTGATTTGTAGCGGGCATCCCCAGCGCGGAATGATCTCCTGCGTGAGAATGCGGGCTACAGTTTTTGCATCTTCGGACTTTGTTGGATATGCCTCCGCCCAGCGTGAGAACATATCAACTATGACCAAAGCGTATTCCTGTTTCCCTGTACCTGGTATATGGGTAAAATCAATCTGCAGGTGAGTAAACGGAGTGGTGGGGTATTCAAGATGTTGGTGTTTTGCTTTATTGGGATTGTTAGGGTTGTTTCTAAGACACACAATACATCTACTAACATATTGGGTGACAAGTTCTTTTGCATTTGTGATGTAAAAATCATTGGTGAGGAGCAGTGTTGTCGTGACTTTGCTGTGGTGACCTACTCCGTGATAGTGTGCTATGAACAGTGAGGCACTTGTTTGGGGGATACAGGGTTTCCCCTCTTTGCAGATTAATCCAGTCCGTGGATTCTTCTGCAGAATTGGGTATGTCCAATCTGATAAATCAGAGTTAGAGGCAGTTGCCTGTAATTCTGTAAGTAAGTATGTGTCTTCTAGTGACGGTGGTGACATTATGGTAAGTGTGAGGTTGTATGTGGATGTGGCAGCAGCTTGTTTTGCAGCAGTGTCAGCGAGGGCATTGCCCCGTGAGATATCATCTTTTCCACCAGTATGTGCTTTGCAATGGAGAATGGCAATGTGTGAGGGCAATGTGATTGCGTGCAATAAGTCAGCAATAAGTTGGGCATGTGAGATGCCTTTTCCATCAGCGCCTGTGAAACCTCGGCGCTGCCAAATCATGCCGTGGTCGTGAACAACGCCATAAGCAAATTTGGAGTCTGTGTAAATGTTGACAGGTTTTCCTGTGTACAAGTGACAAGCTCTGGTGAGAGCGATTAGCTCAGCAGCCTGTGCTGATTGCAGAGGAACTGCTTTTGCTTCAAGGACAGTTTGAGGAAGTTTAACTACTGCGTAGCCTGTCTGGTATGTTTTGTCATTTGGTCGACTGCAGGAGCCGTCGACAAAAATTATGTCGGCGTCGGGTATGGGTACAGCCGACATGTCACTTCTGGGTGAAGTTTCTGAGTCGATTGTCAGAGAACAGTCACAGTTTTACAAGTGTCCCTTGCAAACAAATGAAATGGCAAAACATAGTTGGGGAGACCAAGCGCGGGACTTTTAACTAACATTGCTTTGAGCTTTTCATATGCAGAAAACATTTCATTTGACCATTGTATGACTTTGGGTTTGTCTTTGAGTGTGCACTGTCTCAAGATATTATCGTAATAGGAACAATCAGAAATCCACTGTCTGCAGTAGTTTACCATACCCAAGAAAGACAGCATATCCTTCTGGGTAGCTGGGGTGACCAGGCTCAGTACAGACTGTATGCGTTGTGGACTGATTTTTCCTTTCTCCCTCAGAGAGCACAAAACCCAAGTAATTGACATGCTTTTGACACCATTGCATTTTTGTTCTGGACACTTTATGTCCACATTCACATAACCAGTTCAATAGTGATATACCATCTTCCCGGCTGGCTCCCTCCGTTGGACTACAGAGTAGCAGATCATCTGCATACTGTAGCAGGACTGAACCACAGGGGGGGTGCCAGGGTGCCAATGTGGCTTGGAGGACTATGCTATAGACCACTGGGGAGTCAATATAGCCTTGTGGTAAACGACACCAAGTCATTTGTTTACCTTCAAAAGAGAAAGCAAAAAGTAATTGGGTCTCTGCATCTATTGGAATGCTGAAAAATGCATTTTTCAGATCTGCTACTGTGAAAAATGCTGCGTCTGCAGGGATGGCTGAAATGAGTGTGTTAATGTCTGGCACTATTGGTGCAATTGGGACTATGAGGTCATTTACCTTCCTCAAGTCCTGTACAAATCTAATACTTCCATCAGCCTTAGCGACCGGGTTGATGGGTGTGCAGTATGGTGAGATCACATATCTCAGTATGCCTTCTTTTAAAAACTCCTGTATCATTGGTCTAAGACCGTCAATTTTCTCTGATGATAAAGGGTATTGTTTGCTGTACACGTGACTAGAGTCTGGCTTGAGTTTGGCTTTGTATGGTGTACAGGGTATGAGGCCTGTGTCATAGGGACCCTTGGCCCAAATTTCTGCATTGATTTTGTCAATTGAGGTATCAAGTGAATCTTGGGACATTAGGAAGTGTGGTGAAGTGACGTGAAGTCCACTTCCTTTGGGTGAGGGTGTAATGGAGATGTGGAATTTGTTGAAAAGATCCCTTCCCAACAAGTTGACAGGGCATTCTGAAATAACCCTGAACTGATGTTCTCCTAAGTAATGTCCGTTCATGGACCGTATGGTCAGTTCGTCAGTCAGATAAGTGTCAGTGGGTATCCCATTGATTCCCATTGAAGGAGTAGTCTTTTGTAATTCACCATCATAGTGTAATGAACACAGGACACTGGTTGTGGCACCGCTATCTACCAAAAAGGGTAGCTTCTTTCCATTAACATATAAAGTGATAAGGGGTGCGTCTTCCCAGTGTGTGGTGAATTGTACAAAAGATAGGACATCCTCCTTCGGGCCCCGTCACAAGGTGGGGTCGGACCAATCAACTCTAAAACGTACATGTTCTTGGACGGGTGTGGGGCCACGTGCTGCTCTGGGTGGCCCTTGTGTGAAAGATGGTTGCTGAGACCTGTGTGTGCCTGGTGGATGTCGATATGGTTGTTGTGGTCTTTGGGGTGGGAATGGGCATTCCCTAGCCCAGTGTGTGTCTTGGCCACAATTGTAACATGTTGTGTCTTTTGCTATTGTGCCAGTGTTATTATCTCTGTTGTAAAGAGGGGCCCGATGGTGTTGGTGTGGTGGGCCTTGTGGTGGTCTGAAGGGTTTCTTTTGACCATATTGGGGTGCCCTACTCTGTCTATTTGATGGGCCCCTGTTGTCTTGTTGATAACTGTGTGTTGTGACAATTGTCTTTTTCATGTCAAAACATCCAGCTGCCTCCTTTTCATACAAATGAGTCTCAAATTCTTGGAGGGTGTCTGAAGTCCAGGAAGAGACACTTTGTTTAACTGGCGTGGAAATGGAGGGGTGTAGGTTATTGATAAAGGTGGAAATGAGTAAGGGGAATATTTCAAGAAATAGTCCCGCTTCCTCAGTCCAGCATCTTTTAAATCTCTTCCAAAATTCAGTGACTGATTCAGTGGGTTTTTGTTTACACGCCACTGCGACAGGCAATGAGGACCTCATTTTGAAGATCTTGGTCATCCCTGCTTCTATTTCTGTCCACATTGTGGCTATTGCGTCTGAATTATTTAAGGGGTATTTTGCTGTTCCTACCGTGGTTGTAATGTTTTCGAAACTTTTGATCTTACCCCAATCCCACGCATGGTGATGGTCGATTACATTATCGACAATCAGTTTTATGTCATCATGGGTGTAATTTCTGCCTACACATGCTTTCTTCAGATAGGCAATGGTTCCTGCCGCGGTTACAGAGGGTTTTGGGCAGTGTTTAATGATCCTATTTAGGTCTTCTATGTCAATTGGTTTAACAAGTAATTGGTCACCAATTGTCATGAAGGGACAGTATTGAGTTGTTGTGCCATCATAGGTGGCACCAGATTTTGTTGTCTTCGGGCCAAGTTCTGTAGTAACTAATGATTTGTCTGCTGATACTCTGGTGCTTTTTGCTAAAGGTCCCTTCTCTTCTCCCTCTAACAAAGGCATATCCTCGGTATTAGTTTCCTTTTTATCATCTAATTTAAGATCTGGTTTGGGTGGAGGTGCGGTAGGATGTAGAACATGGTGACCCACGGCCATCAGTTCTGTATCCGTGAGGGAAGGGTATACTGGACTGTAAGGTGGAGGTGAAAGGACTTTAAGTTCCTTATTGATACGAGTCTCCTCTATTTTATGGAGTTTTGCAGTGACGTCTCTAATTTTCTTTTGTTTCTTTGTCAAATTGGTGTCATGCCAGAAAGGTGCAATAATAAGCCATTGTTCACCTCCTGCACGCATGTATTTCATATCCCAGGTGGGATCTCCTGTATACCAGGGGAAGGCTTCTTTGTCCCCAAGACAAAGACCTTTTATCATTTGCATAAAGAAAGGATAATTAGAGCCGTCTCTAGGGAAGGGGTTGGGACTACATTTTTCCGACCAACCTGCCAGGTTATCTACCCAGGGGTCAATTAGGAAATAGTCTGTAGAAGAATTACGGGCTACATATTCCTTACAAGTTTCATTGGGTAAGGGTGGTGGATAGGAAATTATTTTATTTTTACTAATTTTTGAACCCATGTTTAGTTTATGTCCTTTTATGTTTGTGTGAGAACTTTCTCCACCTTTTAATTTGTTCCTGATGTTCAGGGTTTTGACTAAAGTCAAGGAAATAGAGTAGTTGACTACCTTCAGGTAACTTGTGGATCTGGTCTAAAGTTTTAGGACAGATAATAGGATATGTGAAAAGGTTAATTGGTATATCTGTTAAGAAAAATGGGTATGTCTGATCAATGTATTTTTCAATAAGTCCTGTATCCAAATGACAACCCAATATAATAACGGATTCTAAAACGGTGCCATTAGATGATGTCTTTGTTGTGAGTTTAAATCTTGTGGGTTCTCTAATGACAGATGTCAATTTGGGCCAATAATCGTCTCTGTCGGGGTTATGGTACCAGAGGACGATACTACATTTACAATTTAAACAAGTACCTATGGATGGATGTCTGGGGTGTGACATAGACGTAGATGAAGTATGAGAATGGATGAAATATGAGAGCGTGAAAAATTCTTAGTATCCAGACCAGGGGCGCCGTTTCAGTAAGGCAGGAGTGTACCTACAGCAGCAGACTGAAAGGGTTGGTCTTTATCTGAATACTGTGTGAATTATGTATTCACTTTATACATCTCATAAAAATTAATGTTTATGATTGGTTAGTTATAACCACAGACTGTCTACGTGACAGTGGATAGAGTCAAGTGGTTTTATCCTGAAAACTGCATATGAAGCCTCACGTTGCGTTACCCCAAAGAGAGGGGAGCATATAGTCCGCAAGTCTATTGGCATACAGTAATCAATGAGACAAGAGAGAGAAAGAGTTAGTGTGCGTCAACTTACCAACCGCACAAGATGTACAAGTTAAATACATATATCGCATGTGTGTTCACTTACCAACCACACAAGGATATTACACGTAATACAACTTATACTGTAAAAAAGGGATAGTAAGAAATGGCCATATAGAAAAAAGGGCGATCAAATTGAGGTGACTAATGAGCGGACCCCTTAGGTCACTCTTTATATATTACCAGATCACTGATCTGCGTGTGCACACTATAAAACAACCAGCTGAAACTTTACTACTTTTGAAGTAAAGGTCTATACGGATTCAGGATTCGATATGTCCGTGATCCGAGAACAGGCAACAGACCACGTATGGGTGTCAACAGTTCAACGGGAACGAAGATCGAAATCCCGGGCCGGGCCCCCAGCTGTTAGGAGTGGTTAATTTAACCTACCTCCTGAGGTGGACTCTAACCTACCTCTGGATAGGGAGTTGGACTTTAACCAATCTTCCTTTTATCCCTTCTTCCTCAATTTGGTGGCCCCCCTTAGAGTTCCGTGAGTGTTAACCCTGTATATGCTGATCAGAAAAGAAGACCATCATGTATGGTTGGTGTCCTCGAAGAGCCCCACCAGATAAGCTTCGCTGGCCTCTTGCAGGGCCATGACAGCAGAGCTCTGGAAGCGCAGGTCGGTCTTGAAGTCCTGGGCGATCTCACGCACCAGGCGCTGGAAGGGCAGCTTGCGGATGAGCAGCTCGGTGGATTTCTGGTAGCGGCGGATCTCACGGAGAGCCACAGTCCCGGGTCGGTAGCGGTGAGGCTTCTTCACGCCGCCGGTAGCTGGGGCGCTTTTCCGGGCAGCCTTGGTTGCTAGCTGCTTGCGGGGAGCTTTCCCGCCAGTAGATTTGCGAGCGGTTTGCTTTGTCCTGGCCATCCTTCTTCAACACGCACTTCAGCACCTCAGTCTGTTCTGCAGAAAGAAAAGTGAATCGAATTCAGCCGCTGCCATCTCCATTTATACACAGTGCTGCGCTGTCATTGGGTGAGCTAAGGGCATCCACCCTCCTGATTGGCAAAGTCATTCTCGTTTTCAAACGAGTCCTCTATGACGTTCCGTTTTCTCCCTTTATTGTATAGAACAGGCGGGCGCGGGAACGAAATGACGCGAGGAGGTTAGGTCACGTGTTAGTCACCAGAATGAACGAGAAGTATGTGCTGGCATCATGATCCGAGCGAGAAGGGACACCGACCCAATGGTCCCTTATATGCATAGCACACGGCGGTGATACTACATTGCACCATCACAACAAGGAACTCTGGGCTAAAGCGTTTTGGAAAATAAACGTAAACATATTATATTACATTACATACCATAGCTACCATGGGCGGGGAAAGTACTGCATGGGAACAATAGAAGTGCCTTACAGGTGTCTGAAACCCGGGAGATCGTACTATGAGATTGCTGTAACAACAACAGGTCACAGTATCTGCAGAGCATGGCACTTTCACAGTATTACGATCACTGATGGATCGCCGAAGCAGAAAAAAAAAAAATATATATGTATGAGGTCAGACTCAGAGCCGGATTAAGCCCTCGGTCAGCCCACACACCGTGCCCTCCCCAGTCCCACCGCCACACTTACCTCAGGGAGGGAGAGAAGGACACACGAAGGCTGGGACTCCAATCCAGGACTCCTCTCTATCTGCTGCCTCTCTCCAACCTCCGCTGCTGCTGGCGGTGGAGGCTTTTTAGGTTTGACAGCAGGAGCAGAGCAGCTCCGGACAGAGGGTCCCCTAAAATACGGGGGCCCTGGGGAACTGTCCTACTCCCCCCTAGTACTGCTCTCTGCATATGTTAGAGCTAGCTCTGTTCTCATATTGTCTGAGTGGCTTTGAAAATAATCAAAAGTACCGCATGTATGATACTAATGGGAAACATTGTTATAGTATTGCTACTATTCTATTGAAACATTAGTGATATCAATCTGTGACAAAGTATCCACTTAGACCACAAGGTGAATGTCAGAAAACTGAGAAAGTAAATGTAATATTACTCTATTTTCCGCTTTTACTTTCTCAGTGGACACTTTCTAGTCTAGATCGTATTGAGGTTTACAGTGAAGATGCTCTCGGTGCAAATAATAATCAGTTACAACATAATACGTATATTGTTGTTAGAACTGGATTTATATTGATGCACAGTCTATTAGTTAATTTCCATTTCCCCATGACAATTAAGGGGGGGGGGGGGGGGTTTAATATTTTTATGACAGTCAGCGGAGTTCACAAACCATCTAGGGTAGTATATGGCTATAAGAACAATGAATATACAAGAGACCTGAGTGTACAGTAATAGAGAATAAAAACGATTGTTGTTTCCTAGCACGGCCACAATCGTATGGATCGTGTACCTTTAAGTTAAGGTACACGATCCATACGATGGACCCGATTTCCTTTGAAATCAGGTCCATTTTGCCGGCTAGGAGACAATATCGGGGGCATCGCGTCGGTCGGGACCATTAACAATGGTCCCGACACGACCGACACGATGCCCCCGATTTCCCCATAGGCTTCAATGTTAAAAAATATTTTAACATTGAAATCTTGTCGGGAAAGGTAAAATATCGGGGGCATCGCGTCGGTCGGTACCATTAACATTGGTCCCGACGCGATGCCCCCGATTTTTCCATAGGCTTCAATGTTAAAATATTTTTTAACATTGAAATCTTGAAAAAATGTGAAAAATGTGAAATGGGCCAATATGACCCATTTCACATTATAGATGTCCCCGTCGTCACCCCACGATAGACGCCAACCCGAAGCGTGGCGAGCGCAGCGAGCCCGCGAGGGGCGGCGGTGCGCGTCCTCCGACCTTTTCATTCCCCTACTATCCACGTCGGCGTGGAGTTGAGAATAGAATAGTGTGGCGAGCGCAGCGAGCCACCGAGCCCGAAGCGTGGCGAGCGCAGCGAGCCCGGCGAGGGGACGCGTATACCTGTGAAGTTATACGCGTCCCCTCGCCACGCTTCGGGCTCGGTGGCTCGCTGCGCTTGCCACACTATTCTATTCTCAACTCCACGCCGACGTGGATAGTAGGGGAATGAAAAGGTCGGAGGACGCGCACCACCGCCCCTCGCGGGCTCGCTGCGCTCGCCACGCTTCGGGTTGGCGTCTATCGTGGGGTGGGGTGTACGCCGTGACATTTGGGGGGGGGTTGGGAATATTTTACATTGAATTCAATGTAAAATCGGGTCCCAGGGACCCGATTTACATTTCATTAAAAAAAAAAAAATCGGGCCCAAAATCGGTCGGTCGCGTCGATCGCATCGCGTGCGACCAAATCACATGCGATGCGATCGACCCGATTTTGCTAGGAAACTTGCTAGGAAACAAGTACCATATTTTTTATTTATAAGGCGCCACACGTGGTACGCAGCGCCGTACAAATAGAACATATTAGAACAGTACAGGGTAAACAGAACTAGACATAACAGTGACAGAAGATCAAAAACAGCACAATTAGCAATTAGCAGCACATCTCTTGGTACACAATACAGCAGATATATAGGGAAGTGAGTGAGAAGAGATGCAGGTGTAGATTGCAGGTGAGTAAGAGAGCTGTAATTGAAATGTAAGAAGGGTGCTGTGAGTACAGGAGGGGAGAGGGCCCTGCTCTATGGAGCTTACAATCTAGAAGGAGGGGGAGACAGACAGGTGACAAGATGTACAGGTAAGGAGACCTGAGGCAAGAAGTAAGAACGGAAGGGATAGTCAGGACATGAGGCAGCAGGTAGAGAAAGCGGACAAAGTAGTCCTCTCCCTCCTCCTATCCTCCTCTGTAAAATGTAAAGTCTAATGTGATGCTCATCATAATGATACTCGCACACCGCTTCCATTGGGCCAATATAGTGTACTACTAAATTTGGGCTCGCTATTCAGTCTTTTGCTCCAGGTGCTAATTTCAACTGTGCATTTTAAATAGATATCCGGTGTGGCATCTTTCTTGTGCAGAAGAACAATTGCTTGGGGGAAATCTTTGCCAATACATATTTTTTGCCATATATAAATTCTCCACCGTTTGGCTGATTTTTTTCTCTAATCTTGGCCAGCAAGTTGGTGGGCCTAACTGCTCATGGTGTCCTCTAAAAGGTGCCAGTCTCTCCTCCAGCATGGTGATTTACCACTGGACCGCATGCTTCATATCAGGCGCCCCTCTGCACCTACAGTATCCATGCTGGCTGGCAGTTCTGGCACCAAAATCACGATCTGAGCTACTGACCCAAGTACTGTAACGTCATTCCTCTTGGCTAGAGGTCCATTTCATTGCAGCAAGACATGGGACTAGATAACCATAGCCATCGTACTAGCTGTATGGGCTATTACAGGAAGCGACAAGCAAACTCCTCAGAACCAAAACAAAAATCCCAGCAGTCGAGTCTAGAAAGTATTTTGACCTTGTCACAGTAGCAAGAATTCTTTAGACAAGAGTGCCGTTACCTTGAAGCCACCTGCCTGTGTGTGTGTGCCAGTACCATGATGCCACCTGCCTGTGTTATCCAAATGTGTGTACAGGAGTTCACAAATCATCTAAATGCGTTTGAATATGCGCCCTGTCCTGCACAAAGTGTCCCGCAGGCGACTTTTGTCATCCTCTGGACTAGAAGGAGGCAAAAAAGTCCCGAATGGACATATTCTCCTCACAGAAGAAGAGAGATGTGTTCCATGCCGGGCACATCTAGCCTGGTGCGGGTCAGCTGCCACTGGCTAATCCTGGCCTCCTTCTTAGCGCTTAAGCTAGCGGTTGCCATATGGTGTTAGGGGAGACCTTGGAGTACGAAGGTGGTGAAGAGAACCGGTCCTCTGTTCCTCTCATGCCATAAAAAATGCACCTTTTCTGCGCTAGCAAAACACAGGGCGAGAGCAGATCTTGTCAAACTCGAAAGCTAGGACAAGGTTTACACGGCTGCTTGTTCCGCCAATAGGAGCACAGAACGCTCCCCTCTGATCAGCCAATCACAGCACATCCGGCAGGTTATATAAGAGACATCAGCTGCTCAGGGCACTGACTGTGTGTGACTTAACGATACCGCGTTTGTTTGTTTTTTGTTGCTGATCTATCCAATCGTACCATGGCAGAGACCGCACCCGCCGCCGCTGCTGTTCCGCCTTCAGAAGGCGCAGCCAAAAAGAAGAGGCAGCCAAAGAAAGCTGCTGGAGGAGCCAAGAAAAGCGCCAAGTCTTCTGGACCCAGCGTCTCCGAGCTGATCGTGAAAACCGTGGCCGCCTCCAAAGAGCGCAGCGGGGTTTCTCTTGCCGCCCTGAAGAAAGCTCTGGCTGCCGGAGGCTACGATGTGGAGAAGAACAACAGCCGCGTGAAGCTGGGCGTGAAAAGTTTGGTCACCAAAGGAACTCTCACCCAGGTGAAAGGCACCGGCGCTTCCGGCTCCTTCAAGCTCAATAAGAAGCAGGCGGAGAGCAAGAAGGTCGCCCAGAAGTCTCTGAAGCCCAAGAAACCTGCTGCAAAGAAAGTGGCCAAATCCCCGAAGAAGCCCAAGAAAGCTCCGAATGCAGCCAAGAGCCCGAAGAAGCCAGCAAAGGCGGCTGCAGCTGCCAAAAGCCCAAAGAAGCCTAAAGCGGTGAAGCCGAAGAAGGCGGCCGCCAAGAGTCCGGCCAAGAAGGCAGCGAAACCCAAAGCCGCCAAGAGTCCGGCCAAGAAGGCGGCGAAGCCCAAAGCCGCAAAAAGTCCGGCCAAGAAGGCAGCCAAGCCCAAGAAAGCCGCGGCAAAGAAGTAATGGCTGAACCGCCGCATCCTCGCTCCCTTGTTCTCCCCCCAAAAGGCTCTTTTCAGAGCCACCCACCCTCTCTCGACAGAGCTGTGAGCGCACGGCGTGGCCTGATGGCTGCGCCCTTCAGTAAGTAATCAACAGATGCACCAGAATGTTGTAGCTTGCCCCTTAAATTCAGTCACTTCACAATTCTACAGATGTGCTTGGAAGTGGGAATAATGAAACAAGTTAAGTATCAACTCTTTAATAAACGCTTCATAGCGCATATAGCGTTTTGGTGCGCGTTTCAATGAATCACTGTAAACCGGGGGGCGCATTCACCTGTGGCACCATACCTCCCAGCCGGTTCTGCCCTACATCCTCTGTATAGGGCCAGCGCAATCTGTGGCAGAGCTGTCAGGGAAGATGCGTGATTCACCACTATAGAACTCTTTAGCTCAGCCTCGTATTTTATTATCCCCAGCTGGAGTAACTGCTGCAAATCGTGTGGTGCAAGGGTATATACACAGTATATAGAGCTTAGTAAAACGCAGAGAAAGGCGGACTGGATCGTTGTTAAATCTGCATTCATCGTGACCCTTTCAAACACAATTGTCCGGAAAACGTATATGCCTCTGTGCAGTGGTCGCTACCAGCGTGGTTTGTACCGCAACCCTGTCAACAAATTGCGGATTACCAAATTACACAATCACCGACACTAAAAAGGAACCACTGCACCCGTGGCACCTCACTGCCTGCATCCACTAACGGTGCGGCTAGTGTGAGGGAATGAATTCATATTAGGACCCGGCAAATAGCCGCATTACACAGGGAGGTTGGAACAGCGCTCTCGTAGAAAAGATGGGTGGCCCTGAAAAGGGCCTTTGTGTGTGGGTGACTGAGTGAGATGCTCCTGGGAATTTAACCCCCGAACCCATAGAGAGTACGGCCCTGGCGTTTCAGAGCATAGACCACGTCCATAGCGGTCACAGTCTTCCTCTTGGCGTGCTCGGTGTAGGTGACGGCATCACGAATGACATTCTCCAGAAACACCTTCAGCACACCGCGG
This sequence comes from Crinia signifera, assembly GCF_055691185.1. Taxonomy (NCBI): domain Eukaryota; kingdom Metazoa; phylum Chordata; class Amphibia; order Anura; family Myobatrachidae; genus Crinia; species Crinia signifera. The sequence goes on along the minus strand of NC_139220.1, from coordinate 298,726,749 downwards.
GTCTCCTCGTAGATGAGTCCAGAGATACGCTTAACACCCCCTCGCCTAGCTAGACGACGGATGGCAGGCTTGGTAATGCCCTGGATGTTGTCACGGAGAACCTTCCTGTGACGCTTAGCGCCTCCTTTGCCGAGCCCCTTTCCGCCTTTACCTCTTCCAGACATTCTCAAAAATCCTTCTGTGACAAACAGTAAGAATGAGTATAGTTTCCTGTCAGCGGCTTTTATAAAGTGGAAGAGCGGACCTGATGGGTGACTTGGACTTAAAGGCGGAGTCTTGTATCGCCTTGCCATTCGTTCATAAGCACAACCCTTTTATTGTTTTCCTTTCGTTCATTACTAGAACATATTGTTTTATGTTTAGATTTATGTTTAGATTTATATGAACTGCTCTCTTGGTATTGTTTTCTTCGTTAATACCCAGTGTAACATTTCAGCTTGATTAGAGAACTAAACTATTCAGCTACGTTGTGGTGAATATTTGTGTGGATAAAACGTAATGACCAGACCGGTCCCGACGATAATAGTTTTATTTTTTTTTTACATTTTATTATACGTGGAATAGATATGGATACATTGTATATGTTCACTTTGAAAGTGGGGGAATTGGTAACGACAAAGGACCCACACAATGAGAGTCGCTCAGATATCGGCGGGAAATTAAAAACATCACCAAAAACATTCCCACTGGGTAACTGCTTCTGATAATCACAACTACTTTAACGTTTCCATAGCTCCCGGACTCGGTGTGTGTGTGTGTTACAGTGGGAACCGAGTTTGCCTGAGCAGGAATTACGTGTTCACCCTTAATTAAATGCATCGAAACGGAACCGAGTCACAGAAGTAACTGGGTACAATAGAGCTACGTTAACGTACTGCACCCTTCATTTACAAAGACAGTGATCCATTGGCAACGGTGCTCATCGAAAATTCGAATGTGATGTTTAAAGGCACCAACTGTTACAATTTAACAGTACTTTGCAACGTTTCCATCCAACAGAATGCTTTCGATTTTCGGCAGCTGCACACGGGGAACATTGCTGCCCTATGGGTCGCATGTATCTTTTCTTTTTCTATTTATTTATTTAACCAGTGACATCTGCAATGTAACGAACCGGTCCTATATTTGAAACTGGATTCAGATCCTAGAAAGAGAACTACAGAATGCAGCTTTGCAAGTGGTAAGTAAAGGCACTTTTTTTTTTTTTTTTTCTGAACCAGTAGGGTTAACAATAGCTAGAGGGTACGTCACAAGTCAGTTATGTCTGTCGGTGTGCACTTATCCCGTGAGCCTGGACACAGCAAAAACCATCATAGTTACAGCTCGATTAGAGAGAAGGTGGGTGGCTCTGAAAAGAGCCTTTGTGTTGGTGTGGGTGGGAGAAGGGGAGATTACTTGGCGCTGGTGTATTTGGTGACGGCCTTGGTGCCCTCGGACACGGCGTGCTTGGCCAGCTCTCCAGGCAGCAGCAGACGTACGGCGGTCTGGATCTCCCTGGAGGTGATGGTGGAGCGCTTGTTGTAGTGAGCCAGGCGGGAAGCTTCCCCAGCAATGCGCTCAAAGATATCGTTGACAAAGGAGTTCATGATGCCCATAGCCTTGGAGGAGATGCCGGTATCAGGGTGCACCTGCTTCAGCACCTTGTACACGTAAATGGCGTAACTCTCCTTCCTGGTCTTTCTACGCTTCTTCCCATCCTTCTTCTGGGTCTTGGTCACCGCTTTCTTAGAGCCCTTCTTGGGCGCCGGCGCAGACTTTGCTGGATCAGGCATTGTAGCTTATCAACAAATAACCGCTTCAAATTCGAGAAGAAATGACTGTGTGCAAAAGTGCCGTACGTCGGCTATAGCTGCTCTATTTATAGGGATCTTATGCAAACGAGGCATCGCTGCTGTAAGCTACTCTATTGGGTAGAATTGTCGTGTGACGAAAAGCAGCATCGTTGACTCCACCCTTCAGATACGGATTGGTCTGTGGATAAACTTGAGCTGCATTGGTTAATTTGTAAGCAGGCCAATCACAGAGCAGACAGCATCGGGTAGCTGAGTATATAAGAGGAGGGCGGTATTTTACATTTACACTTTCGCAGGTTTCCATCTGTATTTGTAAAGCTTTTTTGCTCCGTTAGCTATTATGTCTGGAAGAGGTAAACAAGGCGGCAAAACCCGGGCTAAGGCCAAGACTCGTTCATCCAGGGCTGGTCTCCAGTTCCCAGTTGGTCGCGTGCATCGTCTGTTAAGGAAGGGAAACTATGCGGAACGAGTGGGTGCCGGTGCCCCGGTCTACCTGGCCGCGGTGCTGGAATATCTGACGGCTGAGATTCTGGAGCTTGCCGGAAACGCTGCCCGCGACAACAAGAAGACCCGCATCATCCCCCGCCACCTGCAGCTGGCTGTACGCAACGACGAAGAGCTCAACAAGCTGCTCGGTGGGGTGACCATCGCCCAGGGAGGTGTTCTGCCTAACATCCAGGCAGTGCTGCTGCCCAAGAAGACCGAGAGCCACAAGCCAGCTAAGAGCAAGTAATTCAACGGCAAAAAAATATTTTACCTAAAAAACAAAGGCTCTTTTCAGAGCCACCCACCCCGACCTTAAAGAGCTGATTCATGTTTAAAATGTATACATGGAAGTTATTCGCCCGAATTAGCGGGACAGGTGTAAGTGCCACTGTGGCCTTTCTACGCTTAACAACAGGGACGTAAATTGAGTTTAACGTGTGTAGTGATATTGCATTACCGTCCCGCGTAACATGCCCCGCTTATCTGAAGGGAGACTTGTGCCTAGCCCTGGAAAGAGATGAAGGAGCTAGAACTGAGACTTTTCTTGTACTTAACATCAATCGTTTACTGTGAAGGCCGGTAGTCTGTTCGTTCCCTGGATAGATGAAGATTGTGCCTGTTTCGTGCAAGTAACAGGCTGGTGACAAATCACGGAGAAGATAAGAAACAGCCGAGGCTTGAGCCAGTAATGTACCTTATGCTTAAGTCTCATATAAATATATATATGAAAGAATGTCCAATTATAATAGCTAGTAATGTAACTTATGCTCAAGTCTGTATACGTATACAGATTTTTTTTTTTTTTTTTTCCAAAGTGCCCCATGTTGTGAAGGACGGAAGGCGAACACAAGCTGTGTGTCTGGTAATTAAGGCCTTTAGCGGACAACCGGGCACCTTACCATGCCTCCAGTGTGAACACTACTATGTCATTGATGCTATAGCTCGTTTAGAAAGATTTGGTGGCTCTGAAAAGAGCCTTTGTTGTCGTTGTTGGGTTTCTAGAAGTGCCAAGTATCTATGCCCTCTCCCCACGGATCCTGCGGGCCAGCTGGATGTCTTTTGGCATGATGGTCACCCTCTTGGCGTGGATGGCGCACAGGTTGGTGTCCTCGAAGAGCCCCACCAGATAAGCTTCGCTGGCCTCTTGCAGGGCCATGACAGCAGAGCTCTGGAAGCGCAGGTCGGTCTTGAAGTCCTGGGCGATCTCACGCACCAGGCGCTGGAAGGGCAGCTTGCGGATGAGCAGCTCGGTGGATTTCTGGTAGCGGCGGATCTCACGGAGAGCCACAGTCCCGGGTCGGTAGCGGTGAGGCTTCTTCACGCCGCCGGTAGCTGGGGCGCTTTTCCGGGCAGCCTTGGTTGCTAGCTGCTTGCGGGGAGCTTTCCCGCCAGTAGATTTGCGAGCGGTTTGCTTTGTCCTGGCCATCCTTCTTCAACACGCACTTCAGCACCTCAGTCTGTTCTGCAGAAAGAAAAGTGAATCGAATTCAGCCGCTGCCATCTCCATTTATACACAGTGCTGCGCTGTCATTGGGTGAGCTAATGGCATCCACCCTCCTGATTGGCAAAGTCATTCTCGTTTTCAAACGAGTCCTCTATGACGTTCCGTTTTCTCCCTTTATTGTATAGAACAGGCGGGCGCGGGAACGAAATGACGCGAGGAGGTTAGGTCACGTGTTAGTCACCAGAATGAACGAGAAGTATGTGCTGGCATCATGATCCGAGCGAGAAGGGACACCGACCCAATGGTCCCTTATATGCATAGCACACGGCGGTGATACTACATTGCACCATCACAACAAGGAACTCTGGGCTAAAGCGTTTTGGAAAATAAACGTAAACATATTATATTACATTACATACCATAGCTACCATGGGCGGGGAAAGTACTGCATGGGAACAATAGAAGTGCCTTACAGGTGTCTGAAACCCGGGAGATCGTACTATGAGATTGCTGTAACAACAACAGGTCACAGTATCTGCAGAGCATGGCACTTTCACAGTATTACGATCACTGATGGATCGCCGAAGCAGAAAAAAATATATATATATGTATGAGGTCAGACTCAGAGCCGGATTAAGCCCTCGGTCAGCCCACACACCGTGCCCTCCCCAGTCCCACCGCCACACTTACCTCAGGGAGGGAGAGAAGGACACACGAAGGCTGGGACTCCAATCCAGGACTCCTCTCTATCTGCTGCCTCTCTCCAACCTCCGCTGCTGCTGGCGGTGGAGGCTTTTTAGGTTTGACAGCAGGAGCAGAGCAGCTCCGGACAGAGGGTCCCCTAAAATACGGGGGCCCTGGGGAACTGTCCTACTCCCCCCTAGTACTGCTCTCTGCATATGTTAGAGCTAGCTCTGTTCTCATATTGTCTGAGTGGCTTTGAAAATAATCAAAAGGGTACTTGTGTATTATAACGGCGCCCGATTTGCGGCCGATTTTCTGCCGATTTTTGGCCGATTTGATCTGCGATGCGATTTTGCGTCCGATTTTCGGCCATTTCCTGATGATTTGCATGTTATTCCATCCTTGCACACCCCCAGGTACTATGCGATGTGATTTTTGGGAAAATGCCCCTGATTGTACAATTAAATATCGCATAGCAACGCATGCCAGCAAGTGGCATGCGATGCGATGTGATTTGCAATGTTAAATGCACCCCCATTGTTAACGCCACCCCCACTATCAACGCCAACCCGAAGCGTGGCGAGCGCAGCGAGCCCGCGAGGGGCGGCGGTACGCGTCCTCCGACCTTTTCATACCCCCACTATCCACGTCGGCGTGGAGTTGATTTTAGATAGTGTGGCGAGCGCAGCGAGCCACCGAGCCCGAAGCGTGGCGAGCGGACGCGGATTACTTTACATGTATTCCGCGTCCCCTCGCGGGGCTCGCTGCGCTCGCCACGCTTCGGGCTCGGTGGCTCGCTGCGCTCGCCACACTATCTAAATTCAACTCCACGCCGACGTGGATAGTGGGGGTATGAAAAGGTCGGAGGACGCGTACCGCCGCCCCTCGCGGGCTCGCTACGCTCGCCACGCTTCGGGTTGGCGTTGATAGTGGGGGTGGCGTTAACAATGGCGGTGCATTTAACATTGTAAGCACCCATCAGGGTGATTGTACAATTACAAATCGAATCGCTTCATATGCATCGCATGGCATGCATCACATGCCACTATATTGCATGCGATGCACTACGATGGAAATCGGGGGTGTGCAAGGTTTGCAATAATGGAACAGCATGCAAATTGGCCGGAAAAAGTGAAAAATCGGTCGAAAATCGGACGGAAATCGGCCGAAAATCGGCCAAAAATCGGCCGCAAAATCGCATCCGATTTTTCCATGCGATTTGCGGCCGATTTTCGGCCGATTTCGTGGGCGCCGTTATAATACACAAGTACCATCAAAAGTACCGCATGTATGATACTAATGGGAAACATTGTTATAGTATTGCTACTATTCTATTGAAACATTAGTGATATCAATCTGTGACAAAGTATCCACTTAGACCACAAGGTGAATGTCAGAAAACTGAGAAAGTAAATGTAATATTACTCTATTTTCCGCTTTTACTTTCTCAGTGGACACTTTCTAGTCTAGATCGTATTGAGGTTTACAGTGAAGATGCTCTCGGTGCAAATAATAATCAGTTACAACATAATACGTATATTGTTGTTAGAACTGGATTTATATTGATGCACAGTCTATTAGTTAATTTCCATTTCCCCATGACAATTAAGGGGGGGGGGGGTTTAATATTTTTATGACAGTCAGCGGAGTTCACAAACCATCTAGGGTAGTATATGGCTATAAGAACAATGAATATACAAGAGACCTGAGTGTACAGTAATAGAGAATAAAAACGATTGTTGTTTCCTAGCACGGCCACAATCGTATGGATCGTGTACCTTTAAGTTAAGGTACACGATCCATACGATGGACCCGATTTCCTTTGAAATCAGGTCCATTTTGCCGGCTAGGAGACAATATCGGGGGCATCGCGTCGGTCGGGACCATTAACAATGGTCCCGACGCGACCGACGCGATGCCCCCGATTTCCCCATAGGCTTCAATGTTAAAAAATATTTTAACATTGAAATCTTGTCGGGAAAGGTAAAATATCGGGGGCATCGCGTCGGTCGCTACCATTAACATTGGTCCCGACGCGATGCCCCCGATTTTTCATAGGCTTCAATGTTAAAATATTTTTTAACATTGAAATCTTGAAAAAATGTGAAAAATGTGAAATGGGCCAATATGACCCATTTCACATTATAGATGTCCCAATCGTCACCCCACGATAGACGCCAACCCGAAGCGTGGCGAGCGTAGCGAGCCCGCGAGGGGCGGCGGTGCGCGTCCTCCGACCTTTTCATTCCCCTACTATCCACGTCGGCGTGGAGTTGAGAATAGAAAAGTGTGGCGAGCGCAGCGAGCCACCGAGCCCGAAGCGTGGCGAGCGCAGCGAGCCCGGCGAGGGGACGCGTATACCTGTGAAGTTATACGCGTCCCCTCACCACGCTTCGGGCTCGCTGCGCTCGCCACACTATTCTATTCTCAACTCCATGCCGACGTGGATAGTAGGGGAATGAAAAGGTCGGAGGACGCGCACCACCGCCCCTCGCGGGCTCGCTGCGCTCGCCACGCTTTGGGTTGGCGTCTATCGTGGGGTGGGGTGTACGCCGTGACATTTGGGGGGGTTGGGAATATTTTACATTGAATTCAATGTAAAATCGGGTCCCAGGGACCCGATTTACATTTCATTAAAAAAAAAAATCGGGTCCAAAATCGGTCGGTCGCGTCGATCGCATCGCATGCGACCAAATCGCATGCGATGCGATCGACCCGATTTTTCCGACACGACCACCCCGATGTAAATCGGTGTGGCCGTCGACACGACCACCCCGATGTAAATCGGTGTGGCCGTGCTAGGAAACAAGTACCATATTTTTTATTTATAAGGCGCCACACGTGGTACGCAGCGCCGTACAAATAGAACATATTAGAACAGTACAGGGTAAACAGAACTAGACATAACAGTGACAGAAGATCAAAAACAGCACAATTAGCAATTAGCAGCACATCTCTTGGTACACAATACAGCAGATATATAGGGAAGTGAGTGAGAAGAGATGCAGGTGTAGATTGCAGGTGAGTAAGAGAGCTGTAATTGAAATGTAAGAAGGGTGCTGTGAGTACAGGAGGGGAGAGGGCCCTGCTCTATGGAGCTTACAATCTAGAAGGAGGGGGAGACAGACAGGTGACAAGATGTACAGGTAAGGAGACCCGAGGCAAGAAGTAAGAACGGCAGGGATAGTCAGGACATGAGGCAGCAGGTAGAGAAAGCGGACAAAGTAGTCCTCTCCCTCCTCCTATCCTCCTCTGTAAAATGTAAAGTCTAATGTGATGCTCATCATAATGATACTCGCACACCGCTTCCATTGGGCCAATATAGTGTACTACTAAATTTGGGCTCGCTATTCAGTCTTTTGCTCCAGGTGCTAATTTCAACTGTGCATTTTAAATAGATATCCGGTGTGGCATCTTTCTTGTGCAGAAGAACAATTGCTTGGGGGAAATCTTTGCCAATACATATTTTTTGCCATATATAAATTCTCCACAGTTTGGCTGATTTTTTTCTTTAATCTTGGCCAGCAAGTTGGTGGGCCTAACTGCTCATGGTGTCCTCTAAAAGGTGCCAGTCTCTCCTCCAGCATGGTGATTTACCACTGGACCGCATGCTTCATATCAGGCGCCCCTCTGCACCTACAGTATCCATGCTGGCTGCATTTTTTAGGACGCTACTTGGTCTAAAACCATATAGTAACACTATTATTTTCGAACAGTTATTTGTTGGTGCACCACTGATGTTCAAGTATTCTTCCTACAAATATGTTTCCTTTTTTTCTATCCTCTATTTATCTAATCTCTACTTTTGGCTCCCTTCTCTGCCTTTTTCAAAACACAACCGTGTCAACGTGGCGAGGCCATGGAATGTCACATAGCTACATGGATTATTTTGAGACAATTTAGTGCCAGTGTCACCAGCATTCCTCACATCCAGAACAATACCAGACAATGGAATATGCTAGGTGTCCTGAGCTTGTCATTGTAGCCAGAGTGGCTAGATAACATATGAGGATGCTTCCTGCCTGTGTTATCCACCTGAGCTCTTGTGGAGTGTGGATGTCGGCTGCCCTCTCTGCTAGATTAACGATGACATCTTTATGTAACACATGGCTGGCCCCCTGGTCCAATGTGTTGGACGCCTCCTCATACTGGAGATTTTCAACAGTTCTGGCACCAAAATCACGATCTGAGCTACTGACCCAAGTACTGTAACGTCATTCCTCTTGGCTAGAGGTCCATTTCATTGCAGCAAGACATGGGACTAGATAACCATAGCCATCGTACTAGCTGTATGGGCTATTACAGGAAGCGACAAGCAAACTCCTCAGAACCAAAACAAAAATCCCAGCAGTCGAGTCTAGAAAGTATTTTGACCTTGTCACAGTAGCAAGAATTCTTTAGACAAGAGTGCCGTTACCTTGAAGCCACCTGCCTGTGTGTGTGCCAGTACCATGATGCCACCTGCCTGTGTTATCCAAATGTGTGTACAGGAGTTCACAAATCATCTAAATGCGTTTGAATATGCGCCCTGTCCTGCACAAAGTGTCCCGCAGGCGACTTTTGTCATCCTCTGGACTAGAAGGAGGCAAAAAAGTCCCGAATGGACATATTCTCCTCACAGAAGAAGAGAGATGTGTTCCATGCCGGGCACATCTAGCCTGGTGCGGGTCAGCTGCCACTGGCTAATCCTGGCCTCCTTCTTAGCGCTTAAGCTAGCGGTTGCCATATGGTGTTAGGGGAGACCTTGGAGTACGAAGGTGGTGAAGAGAACCGGTCCTCTGTTCCTCTCATGCCATAAAAAATGCACCTTTTCTGCGCTAGCAAAACACAGGGCGAGAGCAGATCTTGTCAAACTCGAAAGCTAGGACAAGGTTTACACGGCTGCATGTTCCGCCAATAGGAGCACAGAACGCTCCCCTCTGATCAGCCAATCACAGCACATCCGGCAGGTTATATAAGAGACATCAGCTGCTCAGGGCACTGACTGTGTGTGACTTAACGATACCGCGTTTGTTTGTTTTTTGTTGCTGATCTATCCAACCGTACCATGGCAGAGACCGCACCCGCCGCCGCCGCTGCTGTTCCGCCTTCAGAAGGCGCAGCCAAAAAGAAGAGGCAGCCAAAGAAAGCTGCTGGAGGAGCCAAGAAAAGCGCCAAGTCTTCTGGACCCAGCGTCTCCGAGCTGATCGTGAAAACCGTGGCCGCCTCCAAAGAGCGCAGCGGGGTTTCTCTTGCCGCCCTGAAGAAAGCTCTGGCTGCCGGAGGCTACGATGTGGAGAAGAACAACAGCCGCGTGAAGCTGGGCGTGAAAAGTTTGGTCACCAAAGGAACTCTCACCCAGGTGAAAGGCACCGGCGCTTCCGGCTCCTTCAAGCTCAATAAGAAGCAGGCGGAGAGCAAGAAGGTCGCCCAGAAGTCTCTGAAGCCCAAGAAACCTGCTGCAAAGAAAGTGGCCAAATCCCCGAAGAAGCCCAAGAAAGCTCCGAATGCAGCCAAGAGCCCGAAGAAGGTGAAGAAGCCAGCAAAGGCGGCTGCAGCTGCCAAAAGCCCAAAGAAGCCTAAAGCGGTGAAGCCGAAGAAGGCGGCCGCCAAGAGTCCGGCCAAGAAGGCAGCGAAACCCAAAGCCGCCAAGAGTCCGGCCAAGAAGGCGGCGAAGCCCAAAGCCGCAAAAAGTCCGGCCAAGAAGGCAGCCAAGCCCAAGAAAGCCGCGGCAAAGAAGTAATGGCTGAACCGCCGCATCCTCGCTCCCTTGTTCTCCCCCCAAAAGGCTCTTTTCAGAGCCACCCACCCTCTCTCGACAGAGCTGTGAGCGCACGGCGTGGCCTGATGGCTGCGCCCTTCAGTAAGTAATCAACAGGTGCACCAGAATGTTGTAGCTTGCCCCTTAAATTCAGTCACTTCACAATTCTACAGATGTGCTTGGAAGTGGGAATAATGAAACAAGTTAAGTATCAACTCTTTAATAAACGCTTCATAGCGCATATAGCGTTTTGGTGCGCGTTTCAATGAATCACTGTAAACCGGGGGGCGCATTCACCTGTGGCACCATACCTCCCAGCCGGTTCTGCCCTACATCCTCTGTATAGGGCCAGCGCAATCTGTGGCAGAGCTGTCAGGGAAGATGCGTGATTCACCACTATAGAACTCTTTAGCTCAGCCTCGTATTTTATTATCCCCAGCTGGAGTAACTGCTGCAAATCGTGTGGTGCAAGGGTATATACACAGTATATAGAGCTTAGTAAAACGCAGAGAAAGGCGGACTGGATCGTTGTTAAATCTGCATTCATCGTGACCCTTTCAAACACAATTGTCCGGAAAACGTATATGCCTCTGTGCAGTGGTCGCTACCAGCGTGGTTTGTACCGCAACCCTGTCAACAAATTGCGGATTACCAAATTACACAATCACCGACACTAAAAAGGAACCACTGCACCCGTGGCACCTCACTGCCTGCATCCACTAACGGTGCGGCTAGTGTGAGGGAATGAATTCATATTAGGACCCGGCAAATAGCCGCATTACACAGGGAGGTTGGAACAGCGCTCTCGTAGAAAAGATGGGTGGCCCTGAAAAGGGCCTTTGTGTGTGGGTGACTGAGTGAGATGCTCCTGGGAATTTAACCCCCGAACCCATAGAGAGTACGGCCCTGGCGTTTCAGAGCATAGACCACGTCCATAGCGGTCACAGTCTTCCTCTTGGCGTGCTCGGTGTAGGTGACGGCATCACGAATGACATTCTCCAGAAACACCTTCAGCACACCGCGGGTCTCCTCGTAGATGAGTCCAGAGATACGCTTAACACCCCCTCGCCTAGCTAGACGACGGATGGCAGGCTTGGTAATGCCCTGGATGTTGTCACGGAGAACCTTCCTGTGACGCTTAGCGCCTCCTTTGCCGAGCCCCTTTCCGCCTTTACCTCTTCCAGACATTCTCAAAAATCCTTCTGTGACAAACAGTAAGAATGAGTATAGTTTCCTGTCAGCGGCTTTTATAAAGTGGAAGAGCGGACCTGATGGGTGACTTGGACTTAAAGGCGGAGTCTTGTATCGCCTTGCCATTCGTTCATAAGCACAACCCTTTTATTGTTTTCCTTTCGTTCATTACTAGAAGATATTGTTTTATGTTTAGATTTATGTTTAGATTTATGTTTAGATTTATATGAACTGCTCTCTTGGTATTGTTTTCTTCGTTAATACCCAGTGTAACATTTCAGCTTGATTAGAGAACTAAACTATTCAGCTACGTTGTGGTGAATATTTGTGTGGATGAAACGTAATGACCAGACCGGTCCCGACGATAATAGTTTTATTTTTTTTTACATTTTATTATACGTGGAATAGATATAGATACATTGTATATGTTCACTTTGAAAGTGGGGGAATTGGTAACGACAAAGGACCCACACAATGAGAGTCGCTCAGATATCGGCGGGAAATTAAAAACATCACCAAAAACATTCCCACTGGGTAACTGCTTCTGATAATCACAACTACTTTAACGTTTCCATAGCTCCCGGACTCGGTGTGTGTGTGTGTTACAGTGGGAACCGAGTTTGCCTGAGCAGGAATTACGTGTTCACCCTTAATTAAATGCATCGAAACGGAACCGAGTCACAGAAGTAACTGGGTACAATAGAGCTACGTTAACATACTGCACCCTTCATTTACAAAGACAGTGATCCATTGGCAACGGTGCTCATCGAAAATTCGAATGTGATGTTTAAAGGCACCAACTGTTACAATTTAACAGTACTTTGCAACGTTTCCATCCAACAGAATGCTTTCGATTTTCGGCAGCTGCACACGGGGAACATTGCTGCCCTATGGGTCGCATGTATCTTTTCTTTTTCTATTTATTTATTTAACCAGTGACATCTGCAATGTAACGAACCGGTCCTATATTTGAAACTGGATTCAGATCCTAGAAAGAGAACTACAGAATGCAGCTTTGCAAGTGGTAAGTAAAGGCACTTTTTTTTTTCTGAACCAGTAGGGTTAACAATAGCTAGAGGGTACGTCACAAGTCAGTTATGTCTGTCGGTGTGCACTTATCCCGTGAGCCTGGACACAGCAAAAACCATCATAGTTACAGCTCGATTAGAGAGAAGGTGGGTGGCTCTGAAAAGAGCCTTTGTGTTGGTGTGGGTGGGAGAAGGGGAGATTACTTGGCGCTGGTGTACTTGGTGACGGCCTTGGTGCCCTCGGACACGGCGTGCTTGGCCAGCTCTCCAGGCAGCAGCAGACGTACGGCGGTCTGGATCTCCCTGGAGGTGATGGTGGAGCGCTTGTTGTAGTGAGCCAGGCGGGAAGCTTCCCCAGCAATGCGCTCAAAGATATCGTTGACAAAGGAGTTCATGATGCCCATAGCCTTGGAGGAGATGCCGGTATCAGGGTGCACCTGCTTCAGCACCTTGTACACGTAAATGGCGTAACTCTCCTTCCTGGTCTTTCTACGCTTCTTCCCATCCTTCTTCTGGGTCTTGGTCACCGCTTTCTTAGAGCCCTTCTTGGGCGCCGGCGCAGACTTTGCTGGATCAGGCATTGTAGCTTATCAACAAATAACCGCTTCAAATTCGAGAAGAAATGACTGTGTGCAAAAGTGCCGTACGTCGGCTATAGCTGCTCTATTTATAGGGATCTTATGCAAACGAGGCATCGCTGCTGTAAGCTACTCTATTGGGTAGAATTGTCGTGTGACGAAAAGCAGCATCGTTGACTCCACCCTTCAGATACGGATTGGTCTGTGGATAAACTTGAGCTGCATTGGTTAATTTGTAAGCAGGCCAATCACAGAGCAGACAGCATCGGGTAGCTGAGTATATAAGAGGAGGGCGGTATTTTACATTTACACTTTCGCAGGTTTCCATCTGTATTCGTAAAGCTTTTTTGCTCCGTTAGCTATTATGTCTGGAAGAGGTAAACAAGGCGGCAAAACCCGGGCTAAGGCCAAGACTCGTTCATCCAGGGCTGGTCTCCAGTTCCCAGTTGGTCGCGTGCATCGTCTGTTAAGGAAGGGAAACTATGCGGAACGAGTGGGTGCCGGTGCCCCGGTCTACCTGGCCGCGGTGCTGGAATATCTGACGGCTGAGATTCTGGAGCTTGCCGGAAACGCTGCCCGCGACAACAAGAAGACCCGCATCATCCCCCGCCACCTGCAGCTGGCTGTACGCAACGACGAAGAGCTCAACAAGCTGCTCGGTGGGGTGACCATCGCCCAGGGAGGTGTTCTGCCTAACATCCAGGCAGTGCTGCTGCCCAAGAAGACCGAGAGCCACAAGCCAGCTAAGAGCAAGTAATTCAACGGCCAAAAAATATTTGACCTAAAACACAAAGGCTCTTTTCAGAGCCACCCACCCCGACCTTAAAGAGCTGATTCATGTTTAAAATGTATACATGGAAGTTATTCGCCCGAATTAGCGGGACAGGTGTAAGTGCCACTGTGGCCTTTCTACGCTTAACAACAGGGACGTAAATTGAGTTTAACGTGTGTAGTGATATTGCATTACCGTCCCGCGTAACATGCCCCGCTTATCTGAAGGGAGACTTGTGCCTAGCCCTGGAAAGAGATGAAGGAGCTAGAACTGAGACTTTTCTTGTACTTAACATCAATCGTTTACTGTGAAGGCCGGTAGTCTGTTCGTTCCCTGGATAGATGAAGATTGTGCCTGTTTCGTGCAAGTAACAGGCTGGTGACAAATCACGGAGAAGATAAGAAACAGCCGAGGCTTGAGCCAGTAATGTACCTTATGCTTAAGTCTCATATAAATATATATATGAAAGAATGTCCAATTATAATAGCTAGTAATGTAACTTATGCTCAAATCTGTATACGTATACAGATTTTTTTTTTTTTTTTTAAAGTGCCCCATGTTGTGAAGGACGGAAGGCGAACACAAGCTGTGTGTCTGGTAATTAAGGCCTTTAGCGGACAACCGGGCACCTTACCATGCCTCCAGTGTGAACACTACTATGTCATTGATGCTATAGCTCGTTTAGAAAGATTTGGTGGCTCTGAAAAGAGCCTTTGTTGTCGTTGTTGGGTTTCTAGAAGTGCCAAGTATCTATGCCCTCTCCCCACGGATCCTGCGGGCCAGCTGGATGTCTTTTGGCATGATGGTCACCCTCTTGGCGTGGATGGCGCACAGGTTGGTGTCCTCGAAGAGCCCCACCAGATAAGCTTCGCTGGCCTCTTGCAGGGCCATGACAGCAGAGCTCTGGAAGCGCAGGTCGGTCTTGAAGTCCTGGGCGATCTCACGCACCAGGCGCTGGAAGGGCAGCTTGCGGATGAGCAGCTCGGTGGATTTCTGGTAGCGGCGGATCTCACGGAGAGCCACAGTCCCGGGTCGGTAGCGGTGAGGCTTCTTCACGCCGCCGGTAGCTGGGGCGCTTTTCCGGGCAGCCTTGGTTGCTAGCTGCTTGCGGGGAGCTTTCCCGCCAGTAGATTTGCGAGCGGTTTGCTTTGTCCTGGCCATCCTTCTTCAACACGCACTTCAGCACCTCAGTCTGTTCTGTAGAAAGAAAAGTGAATCGAATTCAGCCGCTGCCATCTCCATTTATACACAGTGCTGCGCTGTCATTGGGTGAGCTAAGGGCATCCACCCTCCTGATTGGCAAAGTCATTCTCGTTTTCAAACGAGTCCTCTATGACGTTCCGTTTTCTCCCTTTATTGTATAGAACAGGCGGGCGCGGGAACGAAATGACGCGAGGAGGTTAGGTCACGTGTTAGTCACCAGAATGAACGAGAAGTATGTGCTGGCATCATGATCCGAGCGAGAAGGGACACCGACCCAATGGTCCCTTATATGCATAGCACACGGCGGTGATACTACATTGCACCATCACAACAAGGAACTCTGGGCTAAAGCGTTTTGGAAAATAAACGTAAACATATTATATTACATTACATACCATAGCTACCATGGGCGGGGAAAGTACTGCATGGGAACAATAGAAGTGCCTTACAGGTGTCTGAAACCCGGGAGATCGTACTATGAGATTGCTGTAACAACAACAGGTCACAGTATCTGCAGAGCATGGCACTTTCACAGTATTACGATCACTGATGGATCGCCGAAGCAGAAAAAAAAAAATATATATTTATGAGGTCAGACTCAGAGCCGGATTAAGCCCTCGGTCAGCCCACACACCGTGCCCTCCCCAGTCCCACCGCCACACTTACCTCAGGGAGGGAGAGAAGGACACACGAAGGCTGGGACTCCAATCCAGGACTCCTCTCTATCTGCTGCCTCTCTCCAACCTCCGCTGCTGCTGGCGGTGGAGGCTTTTTAGGTTTGACAGCAGGAGCAGAGCAGCTCCGGACAGAGGGTCCCCGAAAATACGGGGGCCCTGGGGAACTGTCCTACTCCCCCCTAGTACTGCTCTCTGCATATGTTAGAGCTAGCTCTGTTCTCATATTGTCTGAGTGGCTTTGAAAATAATCAAAAGTACCGCATGTATGATACTAATGGGAAACATTGTTATAGTATTGCTACTATTCTATTGAAACATTAGTGATATCAATCTGTGACAAAGTATCCACTTAGACCACAAGGTGAATGTCAGAAAACTGAGAAAGTAAATGTAATATTACTCTATTTTCCGCTTTTACTTTCTCAGTGGACACTTTCTAGTCTAGATCGTATTGAGGTTTACAGTGAAGATGCTCTCGGTGCAAATAATAATCAGTTACAACATAATACGTATATTGTTGTTAGAACTGGATTTATATTGATGCACAGTCTATTAGTTAATTTCCATTTCCCCATGACAATTAAGGGGGGGGGGGGGGGGGGGGTTTAATATTTTTATGACAGTCAGCGGAGTTCACAAACCATCTAGGGTAGTATATGGCTATAAGAACAATGAATATACAAGAGACCTGAGTGTACAGTAGTAGAGAATAAAAACGATTGTTGTTTCCTAGCACGGCCACAATCGTATGGATCGTGTACCTTTAAGTTAAGGTACACGATCCATACGATGGACCCGATTTCCTTTGAAATCAGGTCCATTTTGCTGGCTAGGAGACCATATCGGGGGCATCGCGTCGGTCGGGACCATTAACAATGGTCCCGACGCGACCGACGCGATGCCCCCGATTTCCCCATAGGCTTCAATGTTAAAAAATATTTTAATATTGAAATCTTGTCGGGAAAGGTAAAATATCGGGGGCATCGCGTCGGTCGGGACCATTAACATTGGTCCCGACGCGATGCCCCCGATTTTTCCATAGGCTTCAATGTTAAAATATTTTTTAACATTGAAATCTTGAAAAAATGTGAAAAATGTGAAATGGGCCAATATGACCCATTTCACATTATAGATGTCCCCGTCGTCACCCCACGATAGACGCCAACCCGAAGCGTGGCGAGCGTAGCGAGCCCGCGAGGGGCGGCGGTGCGCGCCCTCCGACCTTTTCATTCCCCTACTATCCACGTCGGCGTGGAGTTGAGAATAGAATAGTGTGGCGAGCGCAGCGAGCCACCGAGCCCGAAGCGTGGCGAGCGCAGCGAGGGGACGCGTATACCTGTGAAGTTATACGCGTCCCCTCGCCACGATTCGGGCTCGGTGGCTCGCTGCGCTCGCCACACTATTCTATTCTCAACTCCACGCCGACATGTATAGTAGGGAAATGAAAAGGAGGAGGACGCGCACCGCCGCCCCTCGCGGGCTCGCTGCGCTCGCCACGCTTCGGGTTGGCGTCTATCGTGGGGTGGGGTGTACGCCGTGACATTTGGGGGGGTTGGGAATATTTTACATTGAATTCAATGTAAAATTGGGTCCCAGGGACCCGATTTACATTTCATTAAAAAAAAAAAATCGGGTCCAAAATCGGTCGGTCGCGTCGATCGCATCGCACGCGACCAAATCGCATGCGATGCGATCGACCCGATTTTTCCGACACGACCACCCCGATGTAAATCGGTGTGGCCGTGCTAGGAAACAAGTACCATATTTTTTATTTATAAGGCGCCACACGTGGTACGCAGCGCCGTACAAATAGAACATATTAGAACAGTACAGGGTAAACAGAACTAGACATAACAGTCACAGAAGATCAAAAACAGCACAATTAGCAATTAGCAGCACATCTCTTGGTACACAATACAGCAGATATATAGGGAAGTGAGTGAGAAGAGATGCAGGTGTAGATTGCAGGTGAGTAAGAGAGCTGTAATTGAAATGTAAGAAGGGTGCTGTGAGTACAGGAGGGGAGACGGCCCTGCTCTATGGAGCTTACAATCTAGAAGGAGGGGGAGACAGACAGGTGACAAGATGTACAGGTAAGGAGACCTGAGGCAAGAAGTAAGAACGGCAGTGATAGTCAGGACATGAGGCAGCAGGTAGAGAAAGCGGACAAAGTAGTCCTCTCCCTCCTCCTATCCTCCTCTGTAAAATGTAAAGTCTAATGTGATGCTCATCATAATGATACTCGCACACCGCTTCCATTGGGCCAATATAGTGTACTACTAAATTTGGGCTCGCTATTCAGTCTTTTGCTCCAGGTGCTAATTTCAACTGTGCATTTTAAATAGATATCCGGTGTGGCATCTTTCTTGTGCAGAAGGACAATTGCTTGGGGGAAATCTTTGACAATACATATTGTATGCCATATATAAACTCTCCACAGTTTGGCTGATTTTTTTTCTCTAATCTTGGCCAGCAAGTTGGTGGGCCTAACTGCTCATGGTGTCCTCTAAAAGGTGCCAGTCTCTCCTCCAGCATGGTGATTTACCACTGGACCGCATGCTTCATATCAGGCGCCCCTCTGCACCTACAGTATCCATGCTGGCTGCATTTATTAGGACGCTACTTGGTCTAAAACCATATAGTAACACTATTATTTTCGAACAGTTATTTGTTGGTGCACCACTGATGTTCAAGTATTCTTCCTACAAATATGTTTCCTTTTTTTCTATCCTCTATTTATCTAATCTCTACTTTTGGCTCCCTTCTCTGCCTTTTTCAAAACACAACCGTGTCAACGTGGCCAGGCCATGGAATGTCACATAGCTACATGGATTATTTTGAGACAATTTAGTGCCAGTGTCACCAGCATTCCTCACATCCAGAACATTACCAGACAATGGAATATGCTAGGTGTCCTGAGCTTGTCATTGTAGCCAGAGTGGCTAGATAACATATGAGGATGCTTCCTGCCTGTGTTATCCACCTGAGCTCTTGTGGAGTGTGGATGTCGGCTGCCCTCTCTGCTAGATTAACGCAGGGCCGTCTTTCCCATTGGGCACGATGGGCAGTTGCCCGGGGGCCCTAGGACCTAGGGGCCCCCGGCCCAGCCCAATGGGAAAGATGGTGGCCGGGGTCCGGGGATCCGCTCACCCTCGCTGGGGGATCCGGGCAGGGGGATCAGGGCGGTGGCGGTAGCTAGAAGCCTGATTCGGCGAAGCTCTATTTGCCGGCGGGGCGGGAAGCGCTGTTGCATTTGAATAGACTGGCCGGACGCTGATTGGCTGAATTCAGAAAATCAGCATCCGGCCAGTCTTTGAAAAGGCAACAGCGCTTCCCACCCCGCCGGCAAATAGCGCTTCACCTCCTAGCTAGCAGTGAATTTAATTTCGGGGGTCCGTGTGCCGGGGTTCTGATCACCCTCACTGGGTGATCCGGCAGGGGGATCAGGGCATCGGTGGCGGTAGCTAGGAGCCCGAAGCGGCGAAGCGCTATTTGCCGGCAGGGGGGTCGAGAAGCGCTGCTGCATTTAAAATGACTGGCTGAATGCTGATTGGCTGAATTCAGCCAATCAGCATCCGGCCAGTCTTTTCAAATTCAACAGCGCTTCCCGCCCCCGCCGACAAATAGTGCTTCGCCGCTTCGGGCTCCTAGCTACCGCCACCGCCTCCCTGATCCCCTTCCCCAGCGAGGATGGTCGGATCCCCGCCACCCGGCCACCATCTTTCCCATTAGCGCTATTTGACGGTGGGGCGGGAAGCGCTGTTGCATTTGAAAAGACTGGCCGAACGCTGATTGGCTGAATTCAGCCAATCAGCGTCTGGCCAGTCTTTTCAAATGCAACAGCGCTTCCCGCCCCGCCAGTTAATAGTGCTTTGCCACTTCAGGGCAGGCTCCTAGCTACCGCCGCTGCCCTGATCCCCCAGCGAAGATGATCGGATCCCCGGCCGCCGGAAGCTGACTGGCTGCCGCACGGAGCCAGAGAGGTGAGGGTTGGGGAGGTGACTGTGGGCTCCTGGGCAAACTAATTTGGGGGGGGGGGTCCAGTGAACTAGGTTGCCCAGGGGCCCTTCCTAATGTTAAGACGGCCCTGTCCCTCTGCCCAGATCCCCAAGCGAGGGTGAGCGGATTCCCGGACCCCGGCCACCATCTTTCCCATTGGGCTGGGCCGGGGGCCCCTAGGTCCTAGGGCCCCCGGGCAACTGCCCATCGTGCCCAATGGGAAAGACGGCCCTGATCCCGGTAACAGGATTCTGCTGCTGGAAGAACAGGTAGGCTATAACCAACAGCCGGAGAGCAGCATCTAGCACGTGTCCCACCGCTTCCATCTCAGCAGGGGACCCTATCGCTGCTTGCACCTTGCTGCACACTGGTCACTATAGGGAGCTCTTTGGTAAACATGCGATTATAACTTAACAAAGGTGTTTATATATATATATGAAAGAGTTATGGACGTCCTGTACGTTAACATCTTCTGGGGGATTTTATGGAAACCGTTTTTTTTTTTTTTTTTTTTCCAGCGCTCATCTTTTTTAAATGCAACAAGGGAAAGCGGAAACAGTGACAGGACATCTTGGCGTTTTTTTTATTTTTAAATTGCAAAAAAAATATGCCAGAGCAAATCAGGATGATGGGCGGCTTTATTTCCATCAAATGACAGTGCAGCCCAGGGTATAAATAGAGTTGTAGCAGAGAGAGCGCAAAATACTATATTCGGTACTTGTTTCCTAGCACAGCACCCACAACGGACCCGATTTTCGGGCTTTTTTTGAAGTTTCCCGACAAATGTAAAATCGGGTCCATCGCATGTATAATGGCATGCGACGCGACCGACCCGATTTTACATTGTAAGCATTGTATGTAATGTTAAATTCCTATGTAAAATCGGGTCCATACAATGTGACCAATGCGATGGACCCGATTTTACATTGGACATCCGACCTTTTCATACCCCCACCATCCAGGAGTTGATTTTATATAGTGTGGCGAGCGCAGCGAGCCACCGAGTCTGAAGCGTGGCGAGCAGACGCGTAATACGTCTTAAGTAATGCGCTTCTGCTTGCCACGCTTCGGGCTCTATATAATATCAACTCCACGCGGACGTGGATAGTGGGGGTATGAAAAGGTCGGAGGATGCGTACCGCCGCCCCTCGCGGGCTCGTTGTGCTCGCCAC
Organism: Crinia signifera; assembly: GCF_055691185.1. Classification (NCBI taxonomy): domain Eukaryota; kingdom Metazoa; phylum Chordata; class Amphibia; order Anura; family Myobatrachidae; genus Crinia; species Crinia signifera. The sequence goes on along the minus strand of NC_139220.1, from coordinate 298,705,982 downwards.
GCTTCGGGTTCACGTTGATCGTGGCGTTAACAATGGGGGGGACATACAATGAAAAATGGGGTCTGGGGGGCATTTAACTTTGGGGCCAATGTAAAATTGGGTCTCAGGGACCATTTAACATTGGTTCCAATGTAAAAAATCTGGTCGGTCGGGTAAATCGCATTGCATGCAATTTGGTTGCATGCGATGCGATTGACCTGATTTTTGCAACCTGATTGCTTACCATTAAAATCGGTGGCGCCGTGCTAGGAAACAAGTACCCTATATTCTTTCTTTGTTAGACTGCATCGTGTGTGTAAGGATGGCCAGGACTAAGCAGACAGCGCGCAAGTCCACAGGCGGGAAGGCTGCCCGGAAAAGCGCCCCAGCTACCGGCGGCATGAAGAAGCCTCACCACTACCAACCTGGGACTGTTGCCCTCCGCGAGATCCGCCATTACCAGAAATCCACGAGCTGCTCATCCGCAAGTTGCCCTTCCAGCGCCTGGTGCGTGAGATCGCCCAGGATTTCAAGACTGACCTGCGCTTCCAGAGCTCTGCCGTCATGGCCCTGCAAGAGGCCAGTGAGGCTTACCAGGTGGGGCTCTTCGAGGACACCAACCTGTGCGCCATCCACGCCAAGAGGGTGACCATCATGCCCAAAGACATCCAGCTGGCCCGCAGGATCCGAGGGGAGAGGGCATAGATGATAGTCAACACTCCTATACACCCAACAACACAAAGGCTCTTTTCAGAGCCACCAAATCGTTCTAAACAAGCTGGGGTGAACATTACATATTTTGGGTTTGCCTTTAGGGGACGCCTGGGCTCTTTTAAGCGGTAGCTACACATTGCACAGCACATATCATTTAATACACACCTGTTTGCCTCTAACTTTCCTCCAATCAGCGTGCAGTGAGGACTACTACTAGTTTTCACTAGGTTAGAGGTTATATCAAGTGGAAAAGAACATTTTGGCAAGAGAAAACACACCTCTTCGGTTCCCTGTCAGTCACGCATGGCTTTATTAGAGCCACCAAAGAATTCTATACGAGCTTTAAGCTACATATTAGTATTTCATTCGGAAAAAATATAATAATTATATCATATATATATATATATATATATATATATATATATATATATATATATATATATATATATATATATATATATATATATATATATATATATATATATATATATATTTAGCAAAAGAAAACTGGTAGCCAGCAACTTCAGATTTTTTGAAAAAGTATCAAAACATTTTTTTAATTTTTAAAGTGCAGAGTGACAAAAAAATTCATAAAGAGGAGTCCAGTATAGGTATAATATACTTAGCAGTCATGAAGAGACCTAAGGAACAGAAACCGGTCCTCCTCCACCAACGGTCATCGCACGACAACTGTTTCGGTGCTAAAACAGCACCTTAGTCATGTGCAAGAGACCAAACTGATCAGTGCGGATATTTAAGCCAAAGGGGGGAGGCGCTGATTGGCCAAAAAAGCGCGGGTAGAAGCGAAGACGGCAAAAGCCGGAAACCGGAAGTGCCGCAACTTCCGCCCAAAGTTGCCGATACGTCATTCCGGCGGACGTCCCATATGCGTCAACAGACGCAGGGCTCCGGAAGCGTAACCATAGCAACCTACTATGATAACAATAACAAATACCGCTGCGTCCAACTTGTTACGTATTGTAAGTGTTAATTCACTAAGTGGACATAAAAGTGGCTTAAAAAGAAAAATGCATAGTGACGACCATAGACAGCGCTTTCCCCCATGACCTAATAACACAAACGATTAAGACATACACGACGGACAAAGACAAAAAACAAGGAAGCAGACAAAAAAAGATTGGTACATATTAGACATAAAAAATATAGAAAAGTAGTAATATAGAACAAGGGAATGCATATAAGGCGCCTATTGAATTATGTTGTTGTCAACTCATACCATTACTTAACTCTTATGCCTAGAAATAAATGACACAAACACCTTATCTAAAAATAATGACACTGACACCAACTGCGTAAGGTTAAAAGGTCATAGTTGTTTATTTAAGTGGTATGACCCCTATTTGTATAAGGGATGTCAAAGAAAGCGCTTGAGACCAGCACCATAAACGCGGGTGTTGCCATGGTAGCGACCTCAGCGCCCACCAATGGCCACACCCCTTCTTGTGGGTACAGCCTGCGCTGTGACGGACATACCGCCCCCTTCTATTGCATGACGTGGACCTTCCATGAAGGCCAACGCCCCCAGCCGGAACTGGGGACTCGCCCGCCTTCTTGGCAAAGGGGGGGCAATACCGCACAGAGACCACCTGACACCCCACCTGCTTGCTGGTCGAGAGCGCCTTCTCACCACAGCCTGTGTTACAAAGACCCCAAAGGGTCACCACGCGTAACCAGGCCCCGCCATCCCAAACCAATAACAACCTACGCTAAACTAACCTAAACTAGAGAAAATGTCCTCCAAAAATACTGCCATGCCTGAGTCAGGAAGATGTACGCCATCTGGCCTGTACAAACCCACAGAGTCCTTAATAATAGTAGCATGTCTAACCGCCGTGCCGCCCCGAGCCACAACATGCCTAGACACAGCATGGTTCAACTTCCTCATGGCCCTCTCGATTGCTGACACATTCCGGCAACCCCGCCAGTTATCAACGGGAATTATGTCGGACCACACAATCCTCACACCGGGCCAGAGGTCCGCCAGACGCACAAAGTCTGTCTTAATCTTGATGGTGAGCTCAATGCCCGTCCTCTTGACCAGGTCATTGCCACCTAAATGAATCACCAGAACATCGGGGCGGCCCCACTTACGGGCTTTGGCAGATAACAGCTCCCATAGACTATCCCAAAGGAGACCCATGACTCCAAACCAGCTAACAGCGAGTGCCTTCTCCAGAACAGGAGCACTGGAGGCTAGTGGGTGCCTAGCAGCCCAAAATTAAAAGAGTGCCCTACGAACCAAACCCTACCCAGAGCCATATCGGAAGGGGGAGGGGCTGCAAAAAGAGAAAACCTAGTGGTTAACATCATGATATACTGTAACACAACAAAATGCATACTACGGCCCAAGTGAAGGTGAAAAACTTAAAAAAAACCTTCTGTGAACTTTAGGGGACAACCAATTGAATGAGTCCACAATGAAGAAAAAAGTAAAAAATTCCCTTCACACCATCGATTCCGGAACGCTAGTCATTCCAGAACCGATTGTAAACAATCGTTTTTGAGCCGGCGCAACAGGCGCTTGAACTACAACTTATCTAACTTATCTATTCTTACATAACTCTTATAAGCGGAGGATTTCCACCTGCCAACTGCCTGAATGGCAGAAGGTGATAATCCTGCCGCTGCTGCGCAAGTAGCAGCCCCAATTCGAAACGAATGCGTTCCGAAATCCTGCTCCCGCAGACCCAATTCTACCAAACATTGCCGAAACACAGCCGCAAACTGGAATTGGGTCAGCGGTAGCCCATCAACGTGCGCCAAAAACTGCAAGGCGGCCTCTGGTCTGCGGAAGCTATATTCCTTAGCTAAGGAAACCGGACACACGGCCGCTTCAGCCTGTGCGTTAAGGGTAACCCAGTGGCCCCGCCCATCTGATCCGTTTTGGACCGCTTAATCTCGCATAGCACTTGTCCTTCACGGAATACTACATCCTGCCCTAGGATGCCAGTGCGGGAGAGTTTGCTGGCAGCCACCAGCTCGCTGATGCGAAAAGCGCCCTGAAACGCAAATGTAAATGCAACCTTAAACAGTGCAACTCCGTATTCGCTCTCAGCAACCTTAGTCAAACAACCCCCCAGGTCCCCCAGCATACTCATGTCTATGGGTGTGCGTGAATCCGGGGGAACCGGACGCACCCGTGTCCAACCCTTCATGGCTTTGGACCATACAAAGACCTCTTGTGGTCGGGATCGCCGCGTAAGCACGAATAGAAAGCGATGCCTGCCAACGCCGCTGCCATAGCCGACTTTGACCTGCCCCGCGTATGGTGACCCCAAACCAAAGCGAGTACCTGGTCCTCGACCGACTTACCGCTAGCCTCTGGGGAGCCCTGAAACTCCACCCATTCCTGCCATGTGGCCCCATAAGTTCTACGAGTGGAAAGGGGCCAAGGACAGAAAAGCCAGGTCTGTTATGCCGGCTCTATGACCTGCCACACAAAAGGGGGACAAATAAGCCCAAGTGGCGAAGCCTCGGGAGGCCAACTCCTGAAACCTCGCGAACTTAAACCTCGAAAGGGCATCCGCTATGTTGTAAACCACCCCCGGGACATACCTGGCCCTGAACTGTATGTTATGCCGTAAGCAGAGCAGAACTAAGTGCCGTAGCAGACGCAAAGCCTCGGGGGAAGCCGCCCTCTGATTATTAATGGCATGCACCACCCCAAGGTTATCACACCAGAACACTATGTTCTGGTTAGCTAGCTGGGAGCACCTTTCTCAGCCCTGCAGAAACTATAATCGGGAAAAAGCTCAAGAAGCAGCAGGTTGACCGTGAAACCACGATAAACCCCCAACTGAGGCCACTTCGAGGCGCACCACTCCCCATGGAAGTATGCCCCGAAACCCGTGGGCCCCGCCGTGTCAGTGAACAGCTGCAGTTCAACGTTGGAGGCGGGGTCAGAAGGCCAGATGAGCTCCCTATTGGACTGCTCGAGAAAACTGGCCAAACTAAAAGGTCGTCCCGCATGTCCCGACATAGTCTGACTGTGCGATGAGGGTGTCTAACACCCGCCGTGGACCTTTATAACTTACGGCAAAACACCCTACCCATCGGGATAATGCGACATGCAAAATTGAAAAAGCCCAGTACAGATTGTATGAGCTGCAACCGGACTCTCTTCTTTTCCCTGCAGCTTGCAAACCTTGTCCGCAGGGAGCCGGCAGCAACCTGTTGCAGTGTCTATCTCAATGCCCAAATAACACAGAAACGTGGCGAGGCCCTCCATCTTATCTGTGGCAATGGGGACCCCTAAAGACGCCGGGACATTGATGGCGGATGCCAGGATGTTTGCACACGCGCCCTGCCCGCCTGTCCCCACAAAGAGAAAATCATCCAAATAATGCGCCACGCCACTACAGCCTGTGACGTCATGCATGTACCAGTGCAGAAAGGTACTGAATTTCCTCAAGGTAGGAGCAGGATACCGAGCACCCCATGGGCAAACACCTGTCAATGAATATACCCCCATCTCCATGGAAACCCATGAACCTGAAGGACTACGGGTGTGGGGGGAGGAGCCTGAAAGCCGACTCTATGTCCGATTTAGCCACTAGGGCCCCACTGCCAAAGCCCCGGACCATGCCTAGAACCTCATCGAGCAATTGGTAGTGAACGCTACACTGTTGTTTGGGAATGGCGTCATTGATGGACGCCCCGTGGGGTTAAAAAGGTGCTGGCTCAGTCTATATTTGCCCTGGGTTTTCTTCAGGACCCCCCCCCAGAGGGGAGAAACAAATCCCAATCAGCGCTGTCTCTGATCACTGAGATGTGAGACTGGGAAAGGCCCCGTCATACTGCCCCATTAGATTCCCGCCAGCACCTTTTTGTCTCACCACCTCGGGCTGCCAGTGCAGACCCCGCCCTGATCTGCATTGCTTGCGGCAGGTCTATAAAAAATTTTGAGGTGACCTGCCCCCCATAAACTACATTTTGCCCCTTGGTCACACTTGCCGTCATGAAAGGCAAAGCTCTTCTCTTTGCTGCCGGATCTCACCCCCGGGTTTCCCCCTTGTAAAGGGCTTCATGCCTGTAGGCTACACCGAAGGCAGGCCCCTACCTAAGACCTCAGCTGAATGCCAACGTGTTTGCACCCTCTAAGATTGGTTTGGACCCCTCGTGAGTATGACACCACTTTACATTGTCATCACGCCATGCGCTGTCCTTGTCATTATGAACGCGACGTTAACCGGGAACAAGTAACGTAGTATGTTCACTAGTTCATCGGGCCTGGTGCTGAGGTAACAAGAGGCTAGTAACAGGCAAACCCCTTTCAGCCAATTGCTAAAACCCTGTCAAGCGAACTCACCCTTGGCTGAGGACTGTCTGGCCTTGCAAAGTCCTTTCCCGTATATGTGGTTAGTGTGAAAAGGTCTGCAAACACTGGCCCCTTCTAATTATGTATTTTGACCACCCTTAACCTGATGGGGCCTTCCCGCTCTGGGTGCACTTGGACCTCCAACCTGCTTAGCTACAGCGCGCGGCGCCAACCTCGCAAATTCTTGCGGGCGCTAGAGGGACCCAAATTCCCCGCTGCTAGCAGAAAAGTGTAAAGAGGATGCTGCACACACAGAAAATTCAGTGTTCTCACCACCGATGGAGGAGCCTCCGTGTTCATCAGCAGACGTAGCCTGGGTTTCTGATTCGGCTGAAGGTAAAGGAGCCGGCATGCTGGATCCACGCTCTGCGAGGTCCGCACCCTCAGCCGCCTGTTGCCGGCCGCTTTTGCTGCAGGAGGCGTCTAATGCCCATTCGACTCAGGCGTGTCACGAGAGGCCCCTTGTCCAGCACCCCTGGCGGCACCACTGGCAACTGCTTCCAGTACCGCACCTGAAGAGAGCTCGGGAGACAAATGCAATGTATTAATTTCCATGCCTGGTCGAGAGATCACCCATTGATCGCTCCCATGAAACCGCCCTTCCGACACACTCTCAGATTGAGGCACCGGGGACCGTGGGGGGGGAAACTGGTTTGAGAACCCCTGACCTCATTGCAATGGGGCAGTAATGCTAACCCTTACACCCTCTGTGCTGCCCCGAGGGGCCCCGCGCTCTGCCGGAAACATGGGAAACCCTGGGCAGGGCCCCCTGGGAGCTGGTGTCCAACATAATGTTAGGAGGGGTGGATCCCTGCTGGTCATACAGGTAAGGCATGGAAAAAGACCACGACAACTGTCCCAGCTGACCAGGAGTAGGCTGCATAAAAGGCCGGAAACCTGGATCCCCAAAAGGGGGCACCAACCACGGAGCCCCCTGCCGCTGGTGATCCTGCCCAGGAAAACTGCTCGGGGAGCTGGGAACATGCCACGGCCGGGAGACCATGCATGCGGCTATATGTTAACGTGGGCGGGAATACCGCCCGTGCCGTGGCCCTGCCCTGGGGCCAAGATCGCCAGTTGGGGGAACCAGAGAGGCCCCCATGCTGCCGTGTATGGCCAGCACAGGGCCTGCCAGTAATGGTATAGCCACCCCTGGACGCCCCCCTTGTGATGTGCAGCAACGGGCTGCCCACCAGCGTACCCCCCTAGGGGAACCTAAGCCCCTTGTAAGCCTGCAATGCCTCATTTGGGCGTGACTGTGCAGGGGCTGCGTATCCTGGCGTGCCGTGGGGCCACTGGAACCTTTCTTACTCCATGCTCACTAGCAGGGGGTCCACAGAAACGGCGGGCGCAAGCAGCACCGCCGCTAGTGTGCTTGGCATCCCCCTTGCAGTAGGTGCGCCGCCCACCGCCACGAGGTGGACGTGTGCGGTGACCCAGGTCGGCCCCCTGGAGGGGAACCGGGCACCCCGAGGGGGGAATCCCTGCTAGGGGAATAAACAACCTGGAGGCTGCGGGCCTGTAGGCCCGGTGCAGCCTGTGACGTGCCCGCAATGGCGGCTGGATCTGCCCCGGACGTAGCTGCTGAGATGAGCCTACCCCCTTGGGCAGCGGCGCCCCCGACTCCCTCAGCCGCGTGACTCGCGGCCGGGAGCAGGACATGCAATGGCTCCCCGAGTTGGACGCGCCGTGCGAGCAGGCCGTGCCCGCCCCCGGCGATGAGGTAACAGGGCGTGAGGGGTACTCAGGAGAGGAGACCGCGGTGTAGCTGCTTCTGCCAGGTGCACACCCGCCGCCGCGTGAGGCCGCAGCGGTGAGCGGGCGGGCAGCGTCAAGCTGAGCGCTTAGGACGCCCAGACATTATAGAGCAGGGAAAGATAGCAAGAGCAGAAAATTAAACTTAGTAAACTTATATAAGACACTTTAACAGAATCTGCTGCGCTATATTAGACACTGTAACGGAATCTGCTGCGCTATATAAGACACTGTAACGGAATCTGCTGCGCTATATAAGACGCTGTAACGGAATCTGCTGCGCTATATAAGATGCTGTAACGGAATCTGCTGCACTATATAAGACACTGTAACAGAATCTGCTGCGCTATATAAGACGCTGTAACGGAATCTGCTGCGCTATATAAGATGCTGTAACGGAATCTGCTGCACTATATAAGACACTGTAACAGAATCTGCTGCGCTATATAAGACGCTGTAACGGAATCTGCTGCGCTATATAAGATGCTGTAACGGAATCTGCTGCACTATATAAGACACTGTAACAGAATCTGCTGCGCTATATAAGACGCTGTAACGGAATCTGCTGCGCTATATAAGATGCTGTAACGGAATCTGCTGCGCTATATAAGACTCTGTAACAGAATCTGCTGCGCTATATAAGACTCTGTAACAGAATCTGCTGCGCTATATAAGACGCTGTAACGGAATCTGCTGCGCTATATAAGATGCTGTAACGGAATCTGCTGCACTATATAAGACACTGTAACAGAATCTGCTGTGCTATATAAGATGCTGTAAATAAATAAATATATACATACACATAAAGATATACACAGCACAGCAGGGCAGCAGCAGAAGCCAGAGAGATTCACTCGAACCCCCCCCCCCCCCCTTCCCCCGGGCCCCACCAATCCCCCAAACCCCAAGTTTATAATACCAAGTTTATAACATAATTACTTAGCTGTATAAAAAAAAAAATCCACCTTCACTTTGAATAAGGATAAATGATTGCAGCAGGTCCAGGGTGGCACGGGCAGCAGCAGAACACCTTCTCCTCCTCCAGGCTACGGCCAGCGCTTGGGATGGCTGATGACGCTGCTGTAGCCAGGAAGGAGGGTAACATGGGCAGGTGACTCTGGGAGGAGTCTGGAGTTCTGGAATCTGCTGCGCTGCCCGGAAGCCGACCCGAGCAGCAGCAGCAGCAACTTAGAGAGCAGTGAGTTAGCCGCCCGGCCTCACCGTCCATGACGTTTGGACCGGGTGAGCAGTGCAGGAGACAGGCGCCGGGCAGGGCAGTACTGTTCTTATGATCTAGTGCACGGATCATTTGCGGAGGGGGAGGGGGCGGCCGGCGGCGCCATTCGACCAATCGGCGCCCCGGAGCGTGAGCTTCAGTGGCTCCGCCCTCCCTACGCCTATGTAACCTACTATACAATGTCTTGAGTGTCATGATGAAGCACACTATGGTGAATTTGTTTAGAGTGGTGAATAATTCCCAGCATCCTCGGCAGCTGCACAGAAAGTCTGTAGCATGTCACATGACCTATGTCAGAAAGAAGTTGAGCAGTTGGACAGGGCAGTTGGTGTGGAGAGGTCCAGGCAGAAAGAGTGTGGCAGACAGAGGGAGCATGGAGGATGTTTATTCTAAAGCTAGGTACACATACATACAATCGGAGGCAGTGGCGAGAGTTCAGATTAAGCGCCCGGAGGCAGTATAGATAGTGGTGCCCCCCCCCCCCCCCCACCCTACAGTATTTGTAGCTACCATACATTTTTTTATGTACTGTATATATATACATATACACATATACATATATATACAAATACATATAGATATAGATACAGATACATATACATATATATATATATATATATATATATATATATATATATATATATATATATATATATATACACACATACAATACAGTGCACAAAGGATAAAAAAGTCAATATGGTATTATATACCAGTCCCAGTGGTAGACACAGTCTTAATTTGTCCTTGCTGGACACAGGTGGCTCACAGCTCCACGCTGTATTTTGTGCACTGCTTCGTCTTTTTTCTTCTGTCAGAGTCAGATCCAGAGAAAGCACTTTATAAATACAATCCAGCCCTTTGTCATGGGGTATCGACGTGTACAAATAATCCACGTTGATTGTCCCCCAACTGGGATAAAAATGCCAGTTGGGGGACAATCGACGTGGATTCTTTGTACACGTCGATACCCCATGACAAAGGGCTGGATTGTATTTATAGAGTGCTTTCTCAGGATCTGACTCTGACAGAAGAAAAAATACGTTTTATTGTGAAATGCGTAAAGTTTGTGCTTAAATTCAATTATTTTACTTTCCTGGGTGTATATTATTTGCAACAATGCGGGATGGCAATGGGGACAGGGCCGGCGCCACCACTAGGCAAATCTAGGCATTTGCCTAGGGCGCCGGCCACTGGAGGGCGGCATTTTGTGCCGCCCAGGTACCTGTCCTACGGCGCTGTGTATTTAAATCTGGCGGCGGAGGCAGCGGGGGTCCCTGCAGTCCATTAGAAATCACGAGCGCTATCCGCCGGGCTATGCGGAAGCGCTTCTAGTGTGAAAACTCTGGCAGCACGGCGCACGCTGATCTCAGCCAATCAGCGTGCTGCCAGTGTTTTCACAATAGAAGCGCTTCCGCATAGCCCGGCGGATAGCGCTTGTGATTTCTAATGGACTGCAGGGACCCCCGCTGCCTCCGCCGCCAGATTTAAATACACAGCGCCGCAGGACAGGTACCCCCCCCCCCCCCGGCACCGGGGCGCCCCCACCCCGACTCGCCTGGGGCGCTCCGGTGCCTTGCACCGGCCCTGAATGGGGACAGTGCGTGCCCTGGGGTTTGCAAATTTATATTTGGGGGAATGGGAGCATGAGCATATTTACAATAATAACCCATTCAGTCATCAAATTAGCACCTACAAAAGATATATAGATGACCTCATTCTGGTATGGTCTGGTACCCAAGAAGAATTTGCAGAGTTTGTAAAATATTTGCATGTGAACACGTATAATCTGTCCTTTACCTTTAAATTTGAAACAAATACTGTTGACTATCTAGATCTGAATATTAAGGTATTTGAAAATACTGTAACAAATGAATATGAGATCGAAACCTCTACTTTCTTCAAAACGGTAGATTCAAATAATTACTTGGACTACCATAGTTGTCATTTGAATAGGTGGATGGACAACCTCCCCTATTCTCAACTCCTCCGACTACGTCGTAATTGTAGTAGTCTGGAAATCTGTGACGGACAAGTGACGACATACACTGCCTTTTTCAGAGAAAAAGGCTATCCAGAAGGTCTTATACAAGCAGCTATAAAAAAATGTAGAGCCCTGGATAGAAAGGAGTTAATAAAATATAAGCCAAAAAAAGATGGAAGTAAAAATCTTGTCTGTCCAACGTATAATATCAGAAGTGACGACATTAGACGAGTGTTGACAAAACACTGGCCGATAATAAAAATGGATCCTTTTTTGCAGAAAGTAGTTGGGAATAGACCTGAATTAATCTTTAAAAGTAGATTGAAAAATCGCCTGTCCCCAAGTCTCTTGCAACTAGACCCCGTACCAAGTTTAAACTTTATGAAGCAAATGACTGCGCCGCAAGTTTTTTTTCCTTGCGGTAAATGTAAAATGTGCGCCCATACTATTAAAGGAATGAAAAAAGTGGAAGGTAAAAAGAAAAAAGAATTGAGTATAAGGGGTTTCATGAACTGTTTGAGCACTCATGTAGTTTATCTTCTTTTATGTCCCTGCAGGAAAAGATATGTAGGGCAAACCAAAAGGATGCTCAAAATTCGTATTTTAGAGCATATCGCAACATTAAAAATGGTTTGACCTCACATAGTGTTCCTCTGCACTTTAAAGAGTGCCAGGCTGGTAATCCAATAGGGATGAAATTCACGGGTCTAGAACACGTGACGCTAGACGTGAGAGGGGGTAATCGAGAGAATCTCTTAATGAGAAAAGAATCATATTGGATTTACAATCTGGATACCCTTTATCCAATAGGGTTAAATGAAACAATGGAGATAACCCCTTTTCTTAAATGAATTTTTTAAACAATCTTCTAAAAGGATTTTGTCTTACTTCTTTGTCGCAATGTATTTATGAATTATAGATGTTCAGCTTTTTTATCTCTTTTTTGTATAAAAGAAATTGTGATCTATCGCTTGTATCCTGGTTATATATTTCTCCTTTTGACTTATATGTTCTTTGAAAAATCGTTGTTTTTTTTTTATTAATTGTGCATTTTTTATGCAATGTATTTAAATGCTCAGACATTTTATGTAAATTGATTTTATAGATACGGGAAACATATTGTTATCATCGTTTTATATATCATATGTATGGTTTTTAAATAATTATGTATGGTGTGGCAGGGCCATGTTACGTCATTTTGATGTGTAGTGAGCAGCCCATCTGTATTAGATTAGGAGATTTGATGCACCTGGATTGTTTGCTATGTAAGAGGTGACGAAACGCGTAGGGGCGTGGCCTAGCATCAAGCACGACTGTGGAGACTTGAGTGTAACCTCTCCAACGCTTGAAAGGTGCTCAGCACCGTCCTATGCCTTTTCTGTGTGGCAAATTGTAAGCCGCCATACTTGGTACGTTACCCGGGGCCGGATTTGTGCCTAGGCCCGTGAGGCACCGGCCTCAGGGCGGCACCAATTAAGGGCGGCAGGCAGGCTGACATTCAGTTAAATAGCAGCATGGCCCAGCTGGAGGGCAGCGGCGAGTGACGAACGCCGCCGCCGCAGACATGAATTATATGTCGGCGGCAGCGCCGCTCGTCACTTGCCACTGCCCACCCACTCTGCCATGCACATTACATCACCGCTTAGTGGCTGGGTCCGTGGCTGGGTCCCTGCGCTTCCAGAAATGTGGCTGGGTCCCTGCGCTGGTTGGCTGGGTCCCTGCGCTTCCAGAAATGGCTCAGGCTCACTGCTGCTGGCTCCTGCCCATTGGCTACTCTAGACACACACACAGTCTATTGGCTGCTGTGTATCCAATAGCTGAGCTGAGTGGCACGCAGATCCCCCCTGCGCTCAGTTGTTAGTCACAGTGTGTGAGCCAGAGAGAGACTGACGGAGACACTGTGCTAATCACTGTACTAATAAGTGCCTCCCTCCGGGTCCTCCGTACCGTGAGCAGTCCAGAGTGCTTAAAAAAATATTAAGGTGGGCTACAGTTAAATTTTAATGAAATATATAAATAACAATGTATATACATATGATTACATTAAAATGGGGGGGGGGGGCACAAAAGTGTTGTGCCTAGGGGCGACCTGACCCCTAAATTCGCCCCTGACGTTACCCATCCCTTGTCTTGTGCAATTCTTTCAATAAATATCTTTCCTTTTAAAAGTGGTAATCTTTACACCATTGGAGCGCCCACCTTTACATATTACACACGCACACACATTAATATATTATATATATATATATATATATATATATATATATATATATATGACTGGCTGTGGGTTACATAGAACAGGAGCACTCACTCGGCATCACGTCAGGTGGCTGTCCCCCTGCTGCAGAGCTAGTGTGGACAGCAATTATAATTGAACCTGCGGCACCCTGATTCACTGCCCAGAGGAGGAAGGGAGTGGATCCCTGTGTGTGTGCACAGAGCAAACTCAGCGCTGCCGCTGCGTGCCGTCGCTTAGTTTGCTCTGTGCACACAGTGATCCACGTCCTTCCTCCTCCGGGCAGCCAATCAGGGTGCCGCATGCTGCAGGATCAATTATCATTGGACAGCTGAGCCGTCGCTCAGCTGTCCACACTAGCTCTGCAGCAGCGGCGCCACCATCTGACGGGATGCCGAGTGAGTGCAGTGTGGGGAGAGCATTGTGGCCGCAGTGACAGGAGACATGTACAGAGCAGGTGAGCGGGGGGTTCTCCTGTCACTCGCCCCCCCTGATGGCTAACGCCCGGCGGCAAAAGTCTCCATTGCTCCGGGAGTTACACCACTGAATCGTTGGGCCGTTCTGGGTCGGGCGGCCGTTCAATTGTATAGGTGTGTACGCTGTCCCGTACGAGTGATAAATGGCCAAAAACGGTCTTGTCCGTCCATACTCAGTTGGTCGAAGGTTCAGTGCTGTTTAAATTTTCATCCAACAGCACTTTTATTTTATCGGAATAAAAGTGCAATGTGTACACACATTCGATCGATATTCTGGCCATTCTTGCGACTATACTGCCAAAGCTGGAACACCCATGTGGGCGTACCATAGCAGCATCATCTCTCCCACAGCACAAGAAGCGTTCACCTCACCCCATGTATAATTAAATAAATAATCATAATATACATGCACCCCATCTTTATAGCAGGTCGCCGTATCTATCCAGTGGCGTAGCTATGGTTAGGCAGCCCCAGCCGTCGCGGGGGGGAGCCGGTGCCACTAGGGCGCAGCAGGGTCACAGCACTCTTAAAGCCGTGCAAGCTCTACTCAGTGTTCTGCTGGGAGGAAGCTGGGTATATACTATTGAGCGCCTGCAGCGCACACTGAGCTGAGCTCCTCGGCTGTCAGGAAGAAGCTCCTCCCTCTGTCTCCAGGACATGGGGCTGCCTGAAAGATGGAGCTATGAAGAGGTGACATGCTGATTCTACAGGTTTGTGTCCCTTGTTGTGGGTGCCAGCTGCAGGGACAGGGACAGGGGGAGAAAAGTGTGGGCACCATTAATGTATGCTGGTGGCCCAGTGAGCACTATGTCTTGGTAGCTGCAGTGGGAAGGGGGATGATTGGATATATGGAAACTGGTTGCCCTCCATTGCTTGTGGGGGTTATTTGCTTTAGTATTGTTGTTTGTAAGTATGCTGTATGTAAGTATGTATGCATGTATACTTTTTGTGTATGCTCTGTGTATGTGTGTATATATGTCCTTTGTGGGGAGGGGGGGTGTTGGAGTAGATTGCGCTGCTGTTATTAAACAATTAATTTAAACAATAGACACATTAATGGGTGGCATAAGATGAATGAGTATTTGGACACACTGTTTATATTTAAATTATTTTATATGAAAAATAGAAAAAAGATATACATTTACAAACATACAATTAATAAAACAATTTCATAATTAGGTGTAATCATATGTATGAATGATTCACCATTAGTGGTATCCGATTAAAATAAAAATTAATAGAGATCGTTAGCAGCAGACACTTAATAAATCACTAAGTTACGATAAATTTGTGGAATAATCGCTTAGTATAATGAAGAAATGTCCAGGACTGAAAGTCTTAATTAAGGACAGTAGAAATATTGATGATAGGAACACAGGTATTTGCACATATGCTCACCCTTGGATGTTTCGAGTTTTGGAATTGGAATTACTCCAGCACTTTAGTTGTCAGGATGTTACGTTAGAGCTCTTCACAAATGTAAGGCTTTAGGTGCTCCTCTCAGTATATGCCCGTAGATCCAGCCAGTGGTTAGGTATAGAATTTACCTTCGCTTTGCCACAGCGGAAAAGGGATAATATAAGGTATGGAAGTCCAGAATCTCTAGTGCAGAGTGGACACACTAGATGAGATAGCTGATGGCCGGCAGCGTGGGGGGGTCCGCTGCACTTCAGCTAATAGATGCAGATGAAAGGCGATGGTGCGGCTGCAGGTAATACCTGTGCTGGTGACGGAGCCGCTTGTCAGCGCCGCGTACCTGCGGCTGGAGGTGATGCCGGTGTATGGCTGCTAGACTGCCCGTGGTATATGCTGGCTGAGCGGGTGCTGGAATAGCAGCTAGCAGGGTCCGGTGGTGAGCGGGGACACCGCACTGGTGCCGGCTTAATGATGGGAGTGCACGGCAATATCGAGCTCCAAGGAGATGTTGAAAACAGTGTGTACCGGCAAAAGGTTAGCAGCGTGTGGAGAGCTGCACTTTAGTTTGTAGGTGAACAGGTGTCTGCTTGCGTGGATCAAGTGGGTATGACGTCAACGCGTTTCGTCCCCTTCAGTCAAGTGGGAACTTTTTCAAGACGGATGGTGTGTGTGTCTTTGGAAGCTTTATTTAAAGGAAGGTGATTGGCTTAATTGGCAAATTGCAATCACTTAAAACAGGTGGTATTTCACCTCATCGGATGTCTGTTTGTGCACAGTAGTTGTTACGATCGTGCTTTAATAATATAACCGCTTATAACATAAAAACAATAAACAGTGTGTCCCTTAACTTAAGTTCATTAATCATATATAATCAGGCACTCTACCTAACATCTATTGAATACAATACATTTATATGCATATGGAGAATCGAATCTTCTGTCATAATAAAAAGGAAGATATAGATGGAATATATAAATTAAATTTATGCTGAATAAATTTATTTAGTCAAAAGAGCGTTGAAAAGACATCAATAAGTATTCATGATATTATAAATATATATTCTTATAAAGAGTTTTTACAGAAAAAATTATCATATCATTTATAGAGAGAGATTTAATACAGATAATCCATATGAGAGAGAGAACATTATATATAGTAGATATGTATTTCGAGAGAACAATTTTAATATATATATAAAGACTTTTTAATAGTTGGAGGGTACAACATTGTTCCTATAATAATCGATGAGTGCCTATTTGCACTAAGAAATATTATTGCAAAGAGAGAATATTCCTCAAATCTATTGAGAAAGAGAATAGTTATATACATAACAATTTATTTGGAATAATATAAAAATGTATTTATCTTCCTGTGAAATATCTTTGGTTGTCCCCTAAATTACTCTTGACTGTTTCCCAATTCATATTCTATCAAATTAGAGCATCCATTTCTGCAACTTAGCATAATATTATTCCAAATAAATTGTTATGTATATAACTATTCTCTTTCTCAATAGATTTGAGGAATATTCTCTCTTTGCAATAATATTTCTTAGTGCAAATAGGCACTCATCGATTATTATAGGAACAATGTTGTACCCTCCAACTATTAAAAAGTCTTTATATATATATTAAAATTGTTCTCTCGAAATACATATCTACTATATATAATGTTCTCTCTCTCATATGGATTATCTGTATTAAATCTCTCTCTATAAATGATATGATAATTTTTTCTGTAAAAACTCTTTATAAGAATATATATTTATAATATCATGAATACTTATTGATGTCTTTTCAACGCTCTTTTGACTAAATAAATTTATTCAGCATAAATTTAATTTATATATTCCATCTATATCTTCCTTTTTATTATGACAGAAGATTCGATTCTCCATATGCATATAAATGTATTGTATTCAATAGATGTTAGGTAGAGTGCCTGATTATATATGATTAATGAACTTAAGTTAAGGGACACACTGTTTATTGTTTTTATGTTATAAGCGGTTATATTATTAAAGCACGATCGTAACAACTACTGTGCACAAACAGACATCCGATGAGGTGAAATACCACCTGTTTTAAGTGATTGCAATTTGCCAATTAAGCCAATCACCTTCCTTTAAATAAAGCTTCCAAAGACACACACACCATCCGTCTTGAAAAAGTTCCCACTTGACTGAAGGGGACGAAACGCGTTGACGTCATACCCACTTGATCCACGCAAGCAGACACCTGTTCACCTACAAACTAAAGTGCAGCTCTCCACACGCTGCTAACCTTTTGCCGGTACACGCTGTTTTCAACATCTCCTTGGAGCTCGATATTGCCGTGCACTCCCATCATTAAGCCGGCACCAGTGCGGTGTCCCCGCTCACCACCGGACCCTGCTAGCTGCTATTCCAGCACCCGCTCAGCCAGCATATACCACGGGCAGTCTAGCAGCCATACACCGGCATCACCTCCAGCCGCAGGTACGCGGCGCTGACAAGCGGCTCCGTCACCAGCACAGGTATTACCTGCAGCCGCACCATCGCCTTTCATCTGCATCTATTAGCTGAAGTGCAGCGGACCCCCCCACGCTGCCGGCCATCAGCTATCTCATCTAGTGTGTCCACTCTGCACTAGAGATTCTGGACTTCCATACCTTATATTATCCCTTTTCCGCTGTGGCAAAGCGAAGGTAAATTCTATACCTAACCACTGGCTGGATCTACGGGCATATACTGAGAGGAGCACCTAAAGCCTTACATTTGTGAAGAGCTCTAACGTAACATCCTGACAACTAAAGTGCTGGAGTAATTCCAATTCCAAAACTCGAAACATCCAAGGGTGAGCATATGTGCAAATACCTGTGTTCCTATCATCAATATTTCTACTGTCCTTAATAAAGACTTTCAGTCCTGGACATTTCTTCATTATACTAAGCGATTATTCCACAAATTTATCGTAACTTAGTGATTTATTAAGTGTCTGCTGCTAACGATCTCTATTAATTTTTATTTTAATCGGATACCACTAATGGTGAATCATTCATACATATGATTACACCTAATTATGAAATTGTTTTATTAATTGTATGTTTGTAAATGTATATCTTTTTTCTATTTTTCATATAAAATAATTTAAATATAAACAGTGTGTCCAAATACTCATTCATCTTATGCCACCCATTAATGTGTCTATTGTTTAAATTAATTGTTTAATAACAGCAGCGCAATCTACTCCAACACCCCCCCTCCCCATTTCTTTATCTGTGTGAGTCAGGACAGACTCACAGGAGTGTATGCTGCAGCTGTACTAACCTGATTATATATTATATATTATAACTTTTTCAATATTGCCTAGCGCCGGGAAGTGTGTTTTAGGGTGTTCCCAGTTCTGGGTCTCCCTGCTACATACCCACCCCCCATATATGTCCTTTGTGTATGCTATGTGTGTCTATAGCTTGTGTATGTTTATAAATATGCTGTATGTGTGCATGTTGTATGGTATATGTGGTTGTATGCCATGTGTGTGTGCGTGTATGTCCTTTGTGTGTATGGTATGTGTGCATGTATGTCCTGTGTGTCTGTATGGTGTGTGTGCGTGTCTGTATGGCATGTCCTGTGTGTATGTATGGCATGCGTGTGATTACTGAATGTGTGCATGTATGTCCTATTTGTATATATGTATGGTATGTGTGTATATGATGTGTGTCTGTATGGAATATGTGTGTGTATGTGATGTGTGTCTGTATATATGGTATGTGTGCATTTATGTCCTGTGTGTCTGGTATCTATTAGAAACATTTATGTGTAATGCAGGACCTCTCGACAATAAAATATGTGTATATTGTGTATGGTAATACCAGCAGATGAGCGCCTGGGCCAGTGATGATGCGGGAGCGCATCACCGCTCATTGCTGCCTTGTACACACTGGGTGGCTTTTGAGCTGCAAGCAGCTCAGACAAGTAAACTGAGCAGCATTCAGCTCAGTCGCCCAATGTGTATGGGCCTTTACACTCCATGCTGGCTCTGGTACCCTCCACTTCTCTCATCTCCCACAGCAGCAGCGTGTCTCCTGGGCAGCAGAACTTGCTGCCGCAGTGCAGACTCCACCCTTCCTGTCCTAGAGACCAACCAAGCTATCACACGCGCAAAGCCCAGGAGGAGCGGCCATCACAGAGCACCCGTCATGACCTTCAAGATAATGGTTGTGACCCACTGCCATCCCCACGCTTCAGTGTCCTCTCCTGGCTGCACTTCTAGCATCTGGTAAGATGTGTTTTCTTGGTGTTGGGTCAGGAGCTGGGGTAACTGGCACTCATTTAGGGCACCCTCATATGTTTGTGTGCCAGGATGGTGCTCCCTTCCCAGAGGCTTCCCCGGTTCCTGCTGCTGGCCGTGCATGGGGTATAGAGGTGGTGTCAATGGAAATAACTTTCAATATGGCAGCTTAAAGTGCAATGTATGCACACTTCTAAACCTAGTAGCTGCTATACCCCTTCCCTAGCTTCTGCACTGCCTGCTCCTATCCTCCTTCTTGCCCCTGCTCCAGTTGATATTTAATCATACCCCTCCCTACCCCCAGTACTGCCTATCCCTAATCCACCTTGGCCTCTCCCTAACCCGTTACAGCATACTTACGGCTAATTGTTGGCTGTTGACATTCCGTTGTTGGCATCCTGATGTGTTTAAATGTGCCAGTTTCAGTGTTCTAATGGCAGTTGGGATGCCAGTGTCTATATACTGGACACCAGCAACCTGATTGCCTCGAAGCTGACCTCATTCAATATATATCTCGTTTCACCATATGTGCATAATGTGGAATGGACATTACGGTGTGTGGTATATTCTTTAATGGGCATTACGGTGTGTGGCATAATGTGTAATTGACTATAAGGTGTGTGGTATAATGTGCAATGGGCATAACTTTGTGTGGCATAATGTGTTATGGACATTAAAATATGTGGCATAATGTGTAATGGGCTTTATGGTAAGGGGAATAATGTGTAAGGGTCATGGTGTGTGGTGTAATATGTAATAGACGTTACAGTGTGTGGCATATTATCTAAAAAGCCTTGCCACACACACCTTTTTGGAATGCTATAGGTTCCAAAAAATGGGAGGAGGGCGCCAGATTTTTTTTGTCTGGGGGGGGGAACAAAATTTCTAGTTACGCCACTGTATCTGTCCCTAGTCACCCTGCCGGCTGCTATAAAGACGGGGGGGGGAAGTGTCTTTAGTCAGGGTGTATGTACAGATACGGCAAACTGCTATAAAGATGGGGTACGCGACTATAGTCAGTTTGCTGTATCATTAATGTTGTTGATTGTAAAGTTCATATATTGTTATTATTCTCATTAATTAGTGTAATCAATGTTCTTAATTATTTATGCTTCTTTAATGAAATTATATAAGTAAATTACAGTTATTAGATAACACATGTCGTCATTACTGTGTCAGCTGTATGATATTGCTGGTGTGAATGTGTTCCTAAAACACCACCACTATCCACGCCACCCCGAAGCGTGGCGGCGGAACGCGTCCTCCGACCTTTTCATACCCCCACTATCCATGTCGGCGAGGAGTTGATTTTATATAGTGTGGCGAGCGCAGAGATGCCTCCGAGCCCAAAGTGTGGCGAGCGCACGCGGAACACATGTAAAGAAATCTGCGGCCCCTCGCGGGGCTCGCTGCGCTCACCACAATATATAAAATCAACTCCACGCTGACGTGTATAGTGGGGGTATGAAAAGGTCGGAGGACGCATTCCACTTCGTGGTGGCGTGGATAGTGGAGGTGACGCAAAAAGAGGCGAATTATACTCACCGATAATTCCTTTTTCTTCCTAGAGATCCCATGGCAGCCATAACACTGGGATGTTTCCCTTCCCCCATAGATTAGACAGGAGTTTTTTTTTCTAGGACCGCCCACCTTGGGTATAACAGCCTCCTCCTTCACCTCAGTGTCTTTTGAATGTCTCCGTGCTCCTGGAGAAAAAACACAGTAATAACACGGGAGGGCAAAAAGTGGCTGCCATGGGATCTCTAGGAAGAAAAAGGAATTATCGGTGAGTATAATTCGCCTCTTTCTTCTACGATCCCCATGGCAGCCATAACACTGGGACATACCCAAGTAAAAACACACGGGAGGGATAGCTGCATGAAAATATTTCTTATAGCGAAGCCAGTCAAACGGACATAGCCCCTTGTAAAACATGATTCCCAAAGTGGGCAGTGGATACATTAAGTGGGTAATGGTTTGAGAAAGTATGGACCGAGGACCAGGTAGCAGCCCTACAGATCTCTGTAACAGATGCCTTCGCCTTATTCGCCCATGATGTGGAAACTGCCCGAGTGGAGTGTGCATGGACGATAGGAGGCGCCACTTTGTCTTCTTTCTTGTAGGCAAATAGGATAACCTCTCTTATCGATCTTGAAATGGTTTGTTTAACTGGTGCTCCTCCTTTCTTTATTCCTTCTGGAATTACAAATAGATGCTTGGTGGATCTAAAAGTCTTGGTTCTTTCCAAGTATATAGAGATGGCTCTCACCAGATCTAACTTGTGCCACATTTCCTCCTCTTCATTCTGAGGAATTGGGTAAAACTCAGGAAGAGTTATCTCTTGATTGAGGTGAAATCTTGAGATAACATTTGGTAGAAATTCTAGGTGTGTTCTCAGCACCACTCTATCAGGAAACACAGTCAGATAGGGTTCCTCAATCCACAGCGCCTGTAAAGGACAAGTCGGACCTAATCTACTGACAACTCCCCTGGGGGGGTCACATACGATTTGGCACTTGATGTGCCAGGTTTTGCATGCGATTTATCACATGCAGTCCCCCCGGGAGCTGCTGTCAGCGGGAGCCGGGAGCTGAGCAGGGCATGGGGGCTGCAAGCAGGCAGCGGACGCAGCCTGTAGTACCTGCGGGTGAGGGAGCCAGATGCCGAGCGGGGGACTGCAAGCAGGGAGCAGGGCAGGGGAGGCAGTGGGCGCACTGGTCCAGGCGGTAAACTCCGCGAGGGGACCAGAGAGCAGAGACCGGGTAGCGTAGGGGAAGCCGGGGAGCAGCAGGCGGACATAGAAATGAATTAACAGTCAGTGATTGTCTGAGAGCTCTCTGTCAGAGAGCTCTCAGCCAATTACTGGCTGTCCATTCATTTCTATTTGCCCAGCTTCCCCTACGCTAATCTGTCTCTGATCCCCTTGCGGCGTTCACCACCTGGAAGTATCTATTTGCAGCATTCCCCGCCCAGGATAGTGCGCCCACTGCCTCTCTAGCCCGGCTCCCTGCTTACAGTCCCCCGCTCGGCTCCCTCCACCGCACGTACTATACGCTGCGTCCCCTGCCCGCCTTAGGCTGTACATAAGATTTAACAAATCTTATGTGCAGCCCGTCCGACCTCCCGAATCCGACCCGATGCGCACGGGACCACGCATCGGGTCGGAT
This sequence comes from Crinia signifera, assembly GCF_055691185.1. NCBI lineage: Eukaryota > Metazoa > Chordata > Amphibia > Anura > Myobatrachidae > Crinia > Crinia signifera. The sequence goes on along the minus strand of NC_139220.1, from coordinate 298,683,409 downwards.
GGGATGTCTGCACATGCGATTTGGCCCGATTTCACGGCCCGATTCCTCTGAATCGGGACAAATCGGGCCCAAATCACATAGTGTATGGTGGCCTTAACTCACTCACCCTTATGGCTGAGGCTGCTACGAGAAAGACCTCTTTCCAGGTAAGTAGTTTTAGCGGAATGTCTATAAGTGGTTCAAATGGATGTTTGGTTAACATTGTAAGCAATAGGTTTAGATCCCAAGGGGCCACAATAGATTTGATCGTGGGCCTAATTCTCTTTACCATCTTCTCTTCCGCTAATGGTCTATCCAGCAGAACGCTCAAAGCAGAAATCTGTGCCTTGATAGTTGCTGTTGCTAAACCGAATCGGAATCCATCAAACAAGAATTGTAATACTTCACCAGTGGAAATCTTGGAAAATTCACCTGAGAACTGACACCATTCGATGAATTTTATCCATGTTCTGTGATATGCTAATGAGGAGATGTCTTTTCTGTCCTTCAGCATCATATCAGTGACCTGTGATGAGAGATTATGCTTTTTTAATATTTGCCGCTCAATCTCCACGCCCTTAGACATAATGGGGGAAATTTACTAATATGAAAAACCTAGTTTTTCGTATTAGTATTTTCCCTACGACTGCATACGACTGTTTCAGTCGTATGTAAAGTCGTGTTCCGGAGGGGAATGTACAAAGCAGTCAGATACGACTGCTTTGTAACCCTCCGATGGTGTAACCATTCGTATTAGCTGGCCGTATATACGGCCACTAATACGAATTAGTACAGGCAGTCTGCACGGATCAGTCAGATCCGTGCAGGCTGCAGAGTGTTAAAAAAAATAGAAAATTAAATAAATAATAAAAAAAAAAAACGGCGTTGGGTCCCCCCACAGTCGTAACCAGCACCAGGCTGATAGAGCCGGGGCCGGTAATTAAAAATCAGGGAACCCGACAAATAGGGGTTCACCGATTTTTAACAACCAGCCCCAGGCTCCAGGTCCGGGGCTGGTCCCAAAATACGGGGGACAAAATGAGTAGGGGTCCCCCGTATTTTAAGAACCAGCCCCAGGCCAAACCAGCCAGCAGGGTAATGCCACAGCCGGGGGGAGACTTTTTATACAAAGCATTAACCCTCTGACCAGTCAGCCTGGCCTGGGGTAGTGGGGACCCCCCCCAATAAAGGGGTCCCCCCCCCCCCTCCAGGACTTACCTGACCAGGCTGAAGCCTGGTGCTGTCCCCGGTGGCCCTGTGCGGTGGCCACCGGGCTGATCTTGGTGTAAAAAAAGATGAATAAACTATTGTTTTAAACTGTGGAACTATGAGTCCCAGCAAGCCTCCCCTGCAAGTTGGGACTTGGAGAACCACAAGTCCCAGCCTGCGGGGCATTAAAGGGGCGCTGGCACTTGTAGTTCCACAGTAAAAAAAATAGTTAAATAAATACACACTGACACCTTAAAAATAAAAGTTTAATACATACATTACACACACACTGATACTTACCTATCTTGATCCCGTAGGTAGGTCCCAGAGTCTTGATCCGGTGCCTTGTCCTGGTTCCATTCTTCATCATGTTGATCTTCATGTCGGCGTCAGGTCCGGGTCCGAAAAAATCCATGGTGGACCTGTGGAAGGAAATCCAACTCACCCAGGTCCTCCATGGAAGTTCTTCTGGCTTGGTCCGACGTTGTCCAGGGCTTCTTGCATCTTCTTCCATCTTCTGGCTTCTTATTCACGCTGCCGGCGACTCCAGCAAAGCTCCCCGACTGTCAGAGCCCTTCTCGGCGTCTGCACTAAGACTGAATTCTGGCCAATCAGAAGTTGACTTTCCTGGGTCCTGATTGGCCGCTAGGCGGCTTCTGATTGGCCAGAAATCAGTCTTCTGAGGAGGAAGGATCTCTGCGGCTCTGACAGTCGGGGAGCTTTGCTGGAGTCGCCGGCAGCGTGAATAAGAAGCCAGAAGATGGAAGAAGATGCAAGAAGCCCTGGACAACGTTGATGGCGGAAGGGGCGGGTCACGGCTGAGTGAGCGCGTGTAGGCTTCCATCCCCTCTCCCTACCTCCCTCCCCGTCAAGGCGGCTATGCTTCGGGGATAATACCCCCCCGGATTCACCTAACATGCCACGATACTAACAGTTTGAGGGAGGCGACATCCGCTGTTGCAGCGTGGTTCTGACGGCCGCTATCTGTCCGGGTTGTGCCCCGAGTGGACGTCGCGAGACACCGCGAGAAGGAGCGGTGCACTCTGGGAGGTCGAGACGCGGAAGTGTGGCGGCAGCAGTGGTCTCGCTGAAGGTCTCCGGCTCCTGGCGCGTGGCACGTCCTCGCACGAGAACGACCAGGATTGAGCTCTGAGGTCCACTTTCCTGCCTAAATATCCAGCTGACCACAGCATAGCGGTACGAGTTGATACACCGAAGTAAAAGTGTCACCAGCAGCTGAGGCCCTCCTGGTGCAGCATCCAGTTGTACAGCCAGACGGACAGCGGCGGGGAGTTCCCCATATAATTCACGCAAGTACTGTGTTGGCTCTCATACTCTACCTCGGGGGTGAAAGGGGGCTTGTTCAGCTCAGTCCTAAACGCATGAATTCTGTCCAATATATTGTGCAGTGTGTCCCGGGGCAGATCGATCCCCCCTCATAACTCTGGTAGTACTGTGAATATACTGGAATTGCTCTCTGGTGCCTAGCGATATATAGGCCAGCATCGAACCAGGAGCCAAATTGACTTGCTGTACTAATGGCCAGATCCTAAGTTGCTGAAATAGCCTCCAGGAACAAATTATTGTTAACGGGACTGCTTTGGGGCATTCCTTGATTTACCCACCATCTGGTGGGGGCCAGGAGCTTCTACGGGAGTATTCTCAGCTGCAACTTTTCGGGGTTCCTCCCTCCCTCTTGTGTGCACCTCTGAATATAATTATAAGATATAATGGGGAAAACTGGCCAGACCTCAGCTGCGGCACGTCTGGAAAAATATGCCCGCAAACCTAATCAATCTGGACCTCCCTCGCAAACCTCTACCCCAACGTCATCTCCCGATAAAGGGGGTACCCCCCCCCCCCTGCGATCGAAATCACTTTACAGCAAGTGTTAGATGCGATTAACAACTGCGAGTCCCGTCTGTCTACCCAATTGGGAAAAGTTCAATCGGACATCTCCCTTCTTAGGCAAGATGCAGAGAAAATTAGAGAGCGGGTTACGGAGGTTGAGACACGAATTTCCCAAATCGATGATCTGGTCTCACCCCTTGCTAATCAATTCAAAGCTCTTTCTACCCAGGTGGGGGAGCTGCGGCACAAACTCACCGATATGGAGGGGAGACAGAGACGTAACAACGTCCGTTTTTTGGGTTTTGAGGAACGCATCGAGGGTAAAGAACCTGAAAGATTCTTGGAGGAATGGCTCGTTAGTACATTTGGAAGAGAAGTGTTTACAACCCAGTTTGCCATCGAGAGAGCCCATCGGATTCCGGGTCGATTCCCAGTCCCTGGTGCCCCTCCACGAATGCTAATTGCTAAACTCCTCCATTTCAGGGATAGAGACACCATCATTCGCCTGGCTAGGGCGAAGCCTGAGTTGAGCCACAATGGGGGCAAAATCGCTACCTTTCCAGACTTCCCGGTGGAAGTTCAGCGGGACAGGATGAAATTTAAAGATATTAAGTCCAGACTCCGTGATATGGGTGTGCAGTATTCTATGCTGTACCCTAGTAGACTACGGGTAGTGTCAGATGGGGTTACCAATTTTTTCACCACCCCAGTCGAGGCAGCTAACTGGCTTAATCAATATGCCCCTGGGAAAAAACAAGTTTAACAGGTTGTTGTAGTGGATGGCGTCTTCTCTTAAAGTTGTGAGGGTATCCGGTTAAAAGATTATATGGTTTAATTACGCCTTGGGGGTTGGATGGGGGGAGGGGGGATCCTACAAGGTGATCTGGAAGATAATAGCCCCAAAAGAAGGGGTAGGGACTCTGGGGTATAGGGGTAAGGTAGGCCTAGGGGATGGCGTACAGGGTGGGGGGTGGGGGGGAGGGTTTCTGTTTTTTTATCTATGTATGTTTGTGTATTGTCGTATCCATATATCCTTTCAGAGTCTTCTTATGTATATGGTTTGTTGTAGTATACCGGTCAATTGTTGTAATATTGTTACAGTGCAGACTTCAGTTTACCATCTTGAATGCCATAGCAGTTTAATACTTCAATGGTTTTGCGATTTTTGAGCTGGAATGTAAGGGGCATGAATGACAGAATTAAACGTGCAGTCGTTCTAAAGTATTGTAAAGACCAACAAGCAGACATAATATGTCTGCAGGAAACTCATTTAACTGGGGGGAAACTCGCCTCACTTAGACGACCCTGGGTTGGTTCTCTCTATCATGCCTCATACACGAATATGTCCAGAGGTGTTTCTATATTGATTAAGAAATCGGTGGCCTTTATTTTGAATGTCTGTAAAATCGACCCAGATGGTCGCTATATCTTCTTACAAGGGCAATATGAACAATTTCAGCTTTGTATATTGGGTATTTATATCCCTCCCCCCTTCTCATATTCTATTCTTAAGGAAGCTGTGGAGTTTTCAGCTAATTTTCCTGAATCTCACGTGGTGTGCATGGGGGATTTTAATAAAGTCCTGGATTCTCATCTTGACAGATTTAAGCCCAACTCCGCCCCATATAATGAAGGGCATAAGTTTAGGGACTTCATTGAAGATATTGGTTGGTGGGATCCCTGGCGGATTAAATACCCCGGTCGTAGACAATTCTCCTGCTTTTCTGAAACCCACAAGGTTTTTTCCAGAATTGATTTGGTGTTGGTTTCACAAGCCCTTTTAAACAGAGTCCAAACAGTGGAATACAAATCAAGGGGTATTTCCGACCACGCTCCCGTGTTGCTCCAGCTAGTTCTAAATACGGCAGAAGGTTACAGGTATTGGAAATTGCAGCCCTTCTGGTTAAAACAAATAGGGGAGCAGGAGGAGCTGGAGGGGGCATTTGAGGAGTTTTTATCCCAGAATCGGGGTTCAACGAGTGGGACACTGGTATGGGATACCTTTAAGGCCTTTGTTAGAGGGATCTTAATCAAACGCATTGCTTTTATTAAACGTAATTATAGGGCCAGATTATTAGAGCTGGAGAATGGCGCTGGCTTGCTTGAAGATAGATATTGTAGTACAGGGTCAGATGTGGATAAAGAAGCGTGGAGGCAGGCTCAGAGCGATCTGAGAGAACATTTAGAGGAAGCTGCCAGCTGCAGAATAAACTTGGGGGATCATAGAAGATATGGCCAGGTGGATCGAGCTGGTAAATGGTTGGCGATACTGTCCAAGCAAGCACAACCGTCCAATCTCATCTCTGCTATTAGATCCGACACTGGGGAAAATGTTACGGATACATTAGGCATTGTCAATATTTTTTTGTCATATTTTAAGAATTTATATCAATCTCAGACCCCTAAAAGAGGAGATGCCTTGCTTAACTATCTTGCATCCCTGGATCTTCCCCAGTTGTCGGACGAAGTCAGGGAAAGGTTGGATGCCCCTATAGGGCTAGAGGAGGTGGTAGCAGCTATTGAATCCCTTCCAAATAATAAGGCGCCAGGGCTCGATGGCTTGCCTGGAGAATTCTATCGTAAATATGTGAAAAACTTGGCCCCAGCCTTACTGTCATTATTTGGCGATATGGTTGAGGAATGGACCTTTCCACAATCGATGGTGGTGGCCTCCATTGTAGTGATCCCCAAAGGGGGTAAAGACCCCCACCGAGTTGATTCTTATCGCCCTATTTCAATAATATCTGCGGATGCAAAGATCTATGCTAAGATCCTAGCTAACAGGTTAGGGAAAGTGCTCGATTATATCATCCATCCTGACCAGACCGGATTTCGCCCGGGAAAATCAACAGCTATTAATTTGAGAAGGGTCCATTCCTACATCCAGCTAAATAGGTATAGGGGAGGTTCTGCTGCGCTGGCATCATTTGATGCCAGCAAAGCATTCGACGTAATTGAGTGGGATTACCTATGGGTGGCTCTTAAAACCTTCGGTTTTGGGGATACATTTGTCAACTGGATTAAATTGTTATACCAGCATCCAGAGGCAAGGATAACAATAAATGGATACACCTCCCCCTCCTTCCCCCTATCAAGGGGTACAAGGCACGGGTGCCCGTTATCCCCCTTGCTATTTGCCATAGCGGTGGAACCCCTGGCCTGTGCGCTGAGATCTAAATTATATCCTACAATATCCATCGGTCAAAGTATGGTCTCCCTCTATGCGGATGACTTGTTGGTCGGGGTGGATCACCCCGAAACCAACTTGCCAGAGGTCTTGGGGGAGATCAGGATTTTCGGGGAATTCTCCGGGATCAAAATGAATTGGGAAAAGTCTAATCTGATGTACCTGGGGGATCCAGTCTTAACCATGTCTCAAGAACTACCGCTAAAAATTACCGATAAGTTTCGTTATTTGGGTATAATGGTCTCTAAAATCCCACAAGATTTTTATGGGGATAACGTACGCCCGGCCCTGAAAGATACCCGGGATAAATGTCGTAGATGGACTGGACTCCCCATATCCCAAATTGGTAGGGTTAACTTAATTAAAATGTCCATTCTCCCCAAGTTATTATACGTTATTCTGCAATCCCCCGCGTATATCAAATTGGAATTTTTCCAGGAATTGGAAGGTATCCTTTCCTCATTTATTTGGATAAATAAACGTCCTAGGATCAGATTAAAAACCCTCTACAGAGCAAGAAGGGAGGGGGGGTTAGCCTTGCCTAACATTAGGTTTTACTATTGGGCAGCGCAACTTACGCATATATGTTCTTGGATTCAAGAAAAGGAAACCCCTTTGGAGACACAATTTTTAGTGGGCGCTCTCAACTTGGGTCTTACCCCCCTTCAGGTTCTTTTATCTAGGGTTAGGAGACGTGACTTTCCCCCAATTGTCACTCAAGCTTTATTGATCTGGGATCAGGTACAGAGACTTACGCAGTATAGGGATATCGACCCGGACTTATCTATCCTTGCGATACCAGTAATAAATAGGATTTCTCATCAATTAGGAACGGTATGGGGTAGGTACGGACTACGGACGGTGGGTCATTTTATACAAGAAGGCCGTATTCGATCCTTTAATGAACTTCAATGTTCAAATGATCTTCCTGACCAGATGGCTTTCAGATATATCCAACTAGGTAGTGTACTAACCCAATTGCAAAGAAGTGGAGGGACTGTAAGGCCATCTCCGTGTAAAGACTTCATGATACGTTTGGGCCCCCGCCATCGATTGTCTAGGCTTTATAAATTTATACAATCTTATGCCCAAGGGGAGGAGCTATTACAGCTGAAGGCACGATGGGTAGAGGACATTCCTCGGTTGGACGCCTTTTCGTGGAGTGAAATCTTGGCGGCCCCCAGTAAAGCTACCACCTCAATGCGTATTCAGCAGGTCCAGTTCAATATTCTGCACCGTATATATATAACCCCGGTGAGCAGGAAAAGAATGGGCCTTTCGGGGAGTGACCTCTGCCCGAAGTGCCAGAGAGAACAGGGAACCCTCTGGCATTTACTGTGGGACTGTCGGGAATTGCAGGCCTTTTGGGGCGATATTATTAATATTTTGGTGGAAACGGGGGTTCCTCAGAACATACTTACCCCCTCTGGTATGATACTGGGGGTGTGGGAACAAGGCATTCAGAATGAGTCTTGGCTGCAATTGGTTAGGAATGGTTCTGCCATCGCCAAGGTTATTATTGCCAGGCATTGGATGGGAAGTGCAATCCCTTCAAGTATTGAGTGGATACATCTAGTGAACACTATATGCTCGCATGAAAGATTTACTTATGCCAGTAGAGGGTCCCATGCTAAGTTCTACAGAGTATGGGGGAAGTGGCGCAACTCGAGGTTCTATAAACTGGAGTAATGTAATGATACACAGTCACAAGGGATTATATTTAACAGTTATTATTGTTGTTTTTATGGCTTTCCGGCACCAAATTATGATGCACTATGCACTTTAGATTTAGCTCCTTCACATATATATTAGAATTAAATATTTTTTTTTTTTTTTTACACTACATATATGATATTATGAAATGAAGTGATATGATACTGTTCATTGTGTGTATGGATTTTCGTGTCACGTTTCAACCGATAAGGATCCACAAATTGCACTAAGTATTAAGCACTTTAAGCACTTTAATTTACTTGGATTTGCATTGTAAGAGCAATTGTAAAATTGATTAATTAGTTATAAAGAATATAGTACCTCCAGTACTTACGATTTGTGCTATAACATTTGCTCCCCGCTGGCACTGGAAAAGTAACTGCTCGAATTTTTTATCTTGACCGGTCTTTCTGTTTATTCTTTTAACCCATGTAAGAATCAGCTATAGGATTTTCGAGTCCTTGGTATTTGGATACGACGATGTGTTTTTCTTTTCTTTTCGTTTGTGGTGTTTTTTATTTTTATTATTGTATTGAAATGTCTTTGTATGTCTTTTGAAGGAAAAAATAAAATAAAGACTCAATTAAAAAAAAAAAAAAGAAGCCCTGGACAACGTCGGACCAAGCCAGAAGAACTTTCATGGAGGACCTGGGTGAGTTGGATTTCCTTCCACAGGTCCACCATGGATTTCTTCGGACCCGGACCTGACGCCGACATGAAGATCGACATGATGAAGAATGACGACATGATCCGGAACCAGGACAAGGCACCGGATCAAGACTCTGGGACCTACCTACGGGATCAAGATAGGTAAGTATCAGTGTGTGTGTGTAATGTATGTATTAAACTTTTATTGGTACTTATGTAATATCTGGGCTCCCGTTTTTCTTATGAGACCGCGTCCCCTCGCGGGGCTCGCTGCGCTCACCACGCTTCGGGCACGGTGGCTCGCTGCGCTCCCCACACTATATAAAATCAACTCCATGCGTAGTTGGATAGTAGGGGTATGAAAAAATGGGGTGCATTTAACATGGGAGCCCAGATAATACATAAGTACCCTTTTATTTTTAAGATGTCAGTGTGTATTTATTTAACTATTTTTTTACTGTGGAACTACAAGTGCCAGTGGGCCCTTTAATGCCCCGCAGGCTGGGACTTGTGGTTCTCCAAGTCCCAGCTTGCAGGGGAGGCTTGCTGGGACTCATAGTTCCACAGTTTAAAACAATAGTTTATTCATCTTTTTTTTACACCAAGATCAGCCCGGTGGCCACCGCACAGGGCCACCGGGGACAGCACCAGGCTTCAGCCTGGTCAGGTAAGTCCTGGAGTGGGGGGACCCCTTTATTGGGGGGTCCCCACTCCCCCAGGGCCCCTGGCCAGGCTGACTGGTCAGAGGGTTAATGCTTTGGCCGGGGGGACTTGTATAAATAGTCTCCCCCCGGCTGTGGCATTACCCTGCTGGCTGGTTTGGCCTGGGGCTGGTTCTTAAAATACGGGGGACCCCTACTCATTTTGTCCCCCGTATTTTGGGAACCAGCCCCGGACCTGGAGCATGGGGCTGGTTGTTAAAAATCGGGGAACCACTATTTGTCGGGTTCCCTGATTTTTAATTACCGGCCCCGGCTCTGTCAGCCTGGTGCTGGTTACAGCTGTGGGGGGGACCCCACGCTGTTTTTTTTTTTATTATTTATTTAATTTTCAAATTTTTTTTTTACACTAAAGCCTGCATGGATCTGACTGATCCATGCAGGCTAAAGGCAAATACGACAGGACAATGAAGGTGTATTTTCCTGTCGTATTTGCGTGCCTGTTTTACACCAATTAGCAGCCGTATTATCAATACGGCTGCTTAGTACATCAGGAACCACCATTCTTTTGAATGGTGATTCCTGTCGTATTCTATCGATGGTGTAGACATTCGTATTTGTAAATACAAATACGAATGTCCCATCATTAGGAATACGAATTGTTGTATTTTCGGGATTGTAAATCCCGAAAATACAAATGTTTAAAAAATAGGTGTATTTCTGCCTAAGAATACACCTATTTTTTTACGAATTTATTTTGGTAAATTTCCCCCAATGTCGCGGGTTCTGAGTGTAGCACTGGACCTTGTTTCAGTAGATCCGGTCTGTTGGGCAATTCATTCTGTACGGATAGTCTTAGGGCATTCGAGAACCAACCCCTCCTTGGCCAATATGGTAGGAGTGCCACCAGGTCTACTTTGTCCTCTTGTATCTTCTTTATCACCTTGTTTATCAAGGGAAAGTGTGGAAATATATACCCTAGTTTAAACTGCCATTTCATTGTAAAGGCATCCAATGTCGCTACTTGGGCATGATAATATTTTGAGCAGAATGTCCTCACCTTTTTGTTGGAGTAAGTGGCCATCAGGTCTATCTTCTGAACCCCGAACCGCTGTATTATTTCTCTGAATACCTCTTTGTTCAGTTCCCATTCTCCTGGGTCCAACAACTTGCGACTCAGGAAATCTGCAATTATATTTCTTCTGCCCGGTATATACACTGCCGAGATTGAGAGAAGATATTTCTCTGCCCATGCCATAATATTCTCTGACATTATCATCAGCTTTCTGCTCCTGCTGCCTCCTTGATGATTTATGTGTGAAACCACCGTCACGTTGTCTGACATAATTCTGACATGATTCCCCTCTGTGTAATCCTTCAATCGTCTTACTGTGTCCCAGACCGCTTGAAGTTCTCTTACATTTGAGGAATTCATCACTTCTTCCAGGGACCATACTCCTTGTACCGATGCATTCGCCATGTGTGCACCCCAACCAGTTAGACTGGCATCTGTGGTTAGTACCAAATAACTCGGACTCTCCAGACTGGATATTTTCTCCTCCAGACCTCTTGTCCACCATAGTATGGATCTTCTTATCGGGTCCCTTAGTACTATTAGATGATGATCACTGCATCCCCTTCGAATCAGAGGTAACAAGTACCATTGCAGTTTCCTCATATTTGCCTGAGCCCATGGTATGACCTTTATGCAGGACGTCATCATGCCCAACAACTGTACAGCCGTAATCAGTGTCACTTTCTTTAAGTATAGAACTGTCTCTATCATTCCCTGAATTCTTAGGCATCTCTCTGGTGAAAGAGCAATATTGAAGTTTACAGTGTCTATTAAGATGCCCAGGAACTGAATATTTTGGCTTGGTGAAAGACAGCTCTTGACTTCGTTTATAACCCAGCCATGAGTCTGTAGTGTTGACAATGTCAGATCTACCCCTTGTAGAACTTCTTCCTCCGAATCTCCAGCGATTAATAGATCGTCCAGATATGGCCATATTAGGACTCCTAGTTTTCTCAATTACGCAATCAGGGTGACCAGCAACTTTGTGAATACCCTCGGAGATGTTCTTAGCCCAAAGGGTAGGCATGTGCACTGGAAGTGCCTGTTTGACACCGAGAACCTGAGGAATCTTCTGTGATAGGTGTTTACTGGAATGTGATAATAGGCGTCCTTTAGGTCTATTGAGGCTAAAAACGCCCCTTTCTTTATTCTAGCCACTATAGATGTTAAACTTTCCATCCTGATCTTTATCTTCTGTATGTTCTTGTTCAGGTCTCTCAGATCCAGAATTGTTCTGTATTCCCCATTGGTTTTCTTCACTAGAAATAGGTTTGAGTAAAACCCTCTTCTGTGATGTTGCCTGGGAATCTCTTCTATAGCGTTTATTTCTAGCAGTTGTTCTATCTTCAGTTACAACTCCCTTCTTTCTTCCATCATTCTTGGTGTTCTGGACCTTATAAACCGATCTTTTCTCGGATATCTCGCAAATTCTATTGAATAACCCTTCTGTATTATGTTCAGGACCCATCTGTCCCCAATCATCTTCCTCCAAACCTCTGGGAATTTCAATAATGTCTCTCCTATCTTGACTTTTTGCCTATAGTCATAATCTTCCACCTCTGTCAGACTGAAATCGTCCACGAAAAGGTTGCCGAAAGGACTGACGGGATAAGTTCAGATTCCCTCTTCTATAATATGGTCTTCCGGGCCTGTAACTTCTCGCCTCCTTAAAAGATGGTTTAGGTGTCCCAGGATATGGGAAACGATTTCTCCTGTCCTGTGGGAGACAAACAGATTTACCTCCTGATAATTTTTGGATCATGGCGTCAAGTTTGGATCCAAATAAATAATTTCCTTCAAAGGGTAGCGCTGTTAATTTATTTTTAGAATTTGCGTTGGCACTCCATGGCTTCAGCCACAACGCCCTACTTGCTGTCACTCCTGCTGCCATGGACTTTGATGCAAAAGACACAGAGTCAAGAGATGCTTCACATAGATAATCAATGGATTTCTACATTATTTCTAAACTGCGTAATATATATGACTTAGATATTTTGTCTTCTACATCGGTATGTAGGTTGGCTGCCCAGAGTCTAAGGGCACGGGATACAGAAGCAATAGCTACCTATGATTTAAGCGCCCCTGAAGAAGCGGTATGCACCTTCCGTAAAGAAGTTTCTACTTTCTTGTCCATAGAGTCCTTGAAAGCAGCTGCGTCTTCTACTGGTATAGTTGACCTCGACGTGAGTTCCGCTACCGCTGCCTCCACCTTTGGAATCTTACACCATCCAATAAACTCTTCATACTTGTATGGATACATCTTCTCTGCTCTGTTACTAAGGGTGAACTTTTTGTCCACATTTGTCCATTCTTTAGCAATCATTTCTCTTACTACTTTGTTAACTGGGAAGGTCCTTCCCTTTCTAGATCTGTCTTCAAATAGAGGATCCTTTTCCACCGACGTACCTGGGGCTTCCTGGTAGTTCATAGCTTTATATATGTTCTTTAACACATTTTCAACAATATCAATATTGAAGGTCCTGTCATCCTCAACTTCACCCGATTCATCCGTGGAGTCCTTTACTGGATCATCCATTCCTGATGAACCTTCATCTTGACTAAACCCAGCTTGTGATCTGGATCTTTTTGCTGTCTGTGATTGTACAAATTCGTCTTTAGATACGAAATTCTGCTTCATCCATGACATAAGTTCTTTTAGTATTTCAGTGTGATCTGATTTCTTTTTTGTTACATGCCTTGTGGAATCCTTTTGTTTTATTTCACAATTTTCACATAATGATTTATTCTGACTAACAGAGAATACTTTGTCACATGACATGCAATTTGATTCAATATATTTCTTCTTAGATACTCTTTTCTTCGGTACTGGTGTACCTTCTGTAGGCACACTACAAGAAATAATAATGTATACTAAGTAACTAGAAAATAAAACATCTAAATGCCCAAAATTAAAGGGCTTACCTCACAGGGGCATTATCCTTCTTAGGGGGAGAAGGCACATCCATATCAGCAACAGCTAACTCCAGCACAGCATGTGATGCAAGTAGTAGCGTTTGAGCTCTGTTTAAATAGGGCGCCATAACCCTTAATGCGCCGTCCGTATAATAATCAGGATGGCTGAGTGGAACAAATATTGTTTCCCGTGTTTCTGGGGAAGCACTTTGGGCGCACACCAATGTTGCTCTGAGAAGTAAGACGCCGCCGCGTACTTCCGCCTTTACAGTGCTTAACTCTGCAGCGTGCAGTCACGGCTTACAACCCGGACTGCCGCATGTCTCTCGCCCAAGCTGCCTTACTTATGCCTTGACTCCCAGCCACAACTGCTGTCTCCATGTCGGAAAAAGCTCCTGAACGTATGTACATACCAATTTTGTATGTTGTTTCTGCAGATAAATCCAATCCCCCTCACATCTTCTTCTCCCCGGGAAACCACTCCATAGATAAGAGGTAACCCTGCTTGAAATAAACAAAATACTCCTACTCTGTCCTCTCTAAACGGAGACCGGAAAAAAAGACACTGAGGTGAAGGAGGAGGAGGCTGTTATACCCAAGGTGGGCGGTCCTAGAGAAAAAACTCCTGTCTAATCTATGGGGGAAGGGAAACATCCCAGTGTTATGGCTGCCATGGGGATCGTAGAAGAAAAATGGCAAAACTGCTTTCAATAGTAAGCACCCATCACATCTCATAGCATGGGTGCCTTTACAATGAAATATTGCATCACATCGCACCCTGTCTAGGGTGCCCTCCGATCCCATGCGATATTTTATTGTATAAGCACTCCTGTGCACTTAATATGGACATCACATCGCACGGCACTATAGACGCTGTGCGATCCGATGCAATTTCACTACGGAGAATAGCCCAGTACGCTTAATGCGTACTGGGTGCCCTGCCAGGAAACAAGTACCCAATACAGTTTATATCAAGAAATGGTATTAATAATACATTTTAATAAAGATAAAGCGTATTCTAGCATTTCGCTAGAATATAGCTTTTTCAAAGGTAGTGCCGGGGGAACTAGTATAAATAGTTTCCCCCAGCTGTGGCATTACCCTTCTGGCTGTTTGGATCCAGTGCTGGTTCTCAAAATACAGGGGTCCCTTTTCTAATATTGTCCCCCGTTTTTTTGGAACTAGTACCGGCTCTTGCCGGTTGTGGTTTTAGAAATTGTGAGGAACCCCTATCTGGATTGGACTCTGAATTTCTAAAACCAGGACAGGCTCTTTGAGCTCAGGTCTGCTCTCTCACTCCTCTTTTTTTCTCCCTCTTTCACACTTCTCTCTCTTCATCTATCTGTCTAACACCCTTGTAACCCCCCCCCCCCCGTTAACCAGGGATTAACACATACCCCAACACATTAGATTGCCAGCCCTGACAGGGTTAAGGGCGGGAGGCCGATGAGTGACAGGCCTGGAGCTGCCTGAGATAGGCAGAGGCAAGCGGAAGCCTGAGCGTGGAAGGGGGAGGAGAGTTTGAACAGACTTACGTGTGGGGAGGTGAACTGGAGCAGTGTGGCCGGAGAGGATATAGCGAGGCGGCAGCAGGGAACCAAAGACGCGGCAGCCGGAGAGAAGTGAGGCCGGGGACCTTGGAGCGCCGGGAGAGGTGATGTCATGGGCGCGCTGAAAAGGGAGGCAGCGGCGGCAGCAGGAGATAGCTGCGACCCCCGCTGACCTCTGGGCGCCGGAATCCAGGAGCCGGGCGGGTGACGTCAGAGGCCGCGCAGCGAGGGAGAAGAGACCCGGCAGCAGCGTGCAGGGCAGCTGCTGGTCCCCACAGAATGGGGGAGGGAAGAGTCATCCGCACTGGGACATACCGCAGCCCACACACCACCTCCAAGTCACGCAGCAGCGGTCAACAGTAGCAACAGATGGGCCATATAGAAGACTGGAGGGAGTGGGACGGACACTCCACAGAACCAGTCTCAGTGGCAGCAGCGAGACCAGTGGCAGAGGAACCTGCGTAGCTGAGTGCGGCAACGCTTTGCACCCGCACTAGCATCCCCTAACCAGGGTGCGCAGTGATCTGTGAAGATTTCCATTCCAGCCGGAGCTGGCATCAACTGAAGGTACTCTAAGTCTGTGTCTCAAATCACCCACCTCCTAGTCCCACCTAACCCCTTAACAGTTAGTCTTCCGTGGAACATTCCTAGTGTCTCACAAACATCACCTAGCCTGGGACCCGTACCCTAGAAGCAAGCCCACCAGTAATTCACTAGCTAACTTTCCATGATTGAAAGTGAGCTTTCCTGGAGCAGCTAGGATAAAAGTGCTGCCTTATATAGAATTGACAAACAGTATCTTTGAGGTGCAAGGTATTAAGCTCCATACACATTAAGTCCTATGCATAGGCTCATCTCAGGACTGGCCGGCCTTAGTTATAAAGAGTACCCGGGTACATGGGGTTTGGTCATATTAATGTTATTGCCTTTACGTATCTGTGTAAGTTAAGAGTGTGATTTGTAAATCTTATTCGATTCGGTGGTGATACTGTGCCCACATCGGACCAGGTATCCAATCGGTATCGTTGTACCCTTAGTTAAGTAGTTGAAGCGGGGTCATATGGCTCCATCCGTTGGGCAGTAGCACCGCGAATACCGAATAGCACCGGCACATCTAACTTAAACTGTTTTCGAAGTTAGTTATTGCACTAATTGTTATTGAGAGATCTGATATTGTGTATTGTGATTGTGTATGTGTAGCCTTGTATTGACATAATTTTGTGTTGAGGTATTCGCCTTGTTCTAAGGCTAAAAAGGCTGGCGCCCCTGGTCACAGGCCCCGAAAAAAAGGTCAAAGTTATACCTGTGTTGCCTGGTCTGTATTGCCCATCCTGCAGAAATGAGAAGACTCCTGACCGGTTACGGAGAAGAGTGGAAGAACCGATGTCTACACCCTCTTTGTCTCTCACTATTTTTCCTCACCAGCGCTGCACACAACACACACTGCACTCATTTTTTAAAAACCCTCTGCAGTCCAGCGACGGAAGCAGCAGCGCTGTCGAACTCACCAGAAAAAATGGCAACTGTGCCATTTTCCCAGCGATCTGTTCATTTGCAATTAAGTCTGAGCACTCTACACAATACTACTGCAGAAATCACCAGAAAAATGCCCCCTGCACCAATTTTCTGGAGATCTGTGGATGTGCAGTATGGTCTGACCACTCTACTGCTCAGTCTATGCTACTCCTTTATGAAAACTAATCTTGTTCTTTTGCTTGTGTCAATCTTTTGTCTATGTCTACCTTTTGGTGTCAATCTAATGATTGTCAGCCCTTTATATATTAACCTATTCTACTAAGGGCCTATGCAGAGTGTCGCACAGTGTTGACGCAACAACCAGATGCAAAAAGTCTGCCCATATCCCAGCTGCACTGCACAATGTGTTATGATTGTTAGCAGTCAGATACGCAGAACATAATTGGATGCACAGTTTGTAGAATTCAGTGGGTGTTCCTGGGAGATAGCTGCAGGGGGAGTGGCTTATCAAATGCTGGCCTTTCATGGGCGTGGCACTGTAAACTGCTCCATTCCAAATGTAAAGACGCTCACACAGTAAACCACAGGGTCTGACCTCAATAGCATTAACGCAAGTTTCAATGGTACTGTGGGCCTTATTTTGGTTCATTCTTTCTGACAAAATCCTTCTTAGATGGGCAAAACCATGTGCACTGCAGGTGGGGCAGATGTAACATGTGCAGAGAGAATTAGATTTGGGTGGGGTTTTACTTCAAAGTGAGATCTATATTGCAGTGTAAAAATAAAGCAGTCAGTATTTTCCCTGCACAGAAACAAAATTACTCACCCAAATCTAACTCTCTCTGCACATGTTACATCTGCCCCCCCTGCAGTGCACATGGTTTTGTCCATCTAATACCCCTTTTACACCGCCGAAAAATCCAGGTCAGCGGCGGGTCAGACCCGGATCTTCGGCGGTGTAAATGGGGGGTATCCGTGTCCATTTACACGGGTCCTCTACCCAGGTCCTGACCTGGGTAGAACCCGGATGGGACCCGTGTAAATGGTCCAGGCACCCGCAGCGGGTCCACAGCGTGCAGCGCTGGGGAAGCTGTCCCCAGGTGCTGCGGGAGGAGGGGGTCCCTGCGGCTACTGAGGCGAGATGGGGTACCTGTCAGCGGCCAGCCTGACACGGCGCTGCCACTGCTGTATCTCCCCCCGGCGGCCGGTCCTTGCGGCGGATGGACAGTCAGTGTCGGCGGTCCCTCTGGCGCAGGGGAAATAGTACTATTTCCCCTGCGCCAGAGGGACCGCCGACACTGACTGTCCATCCGCCGCAAGGACCGGCCGCCGGGGGGAGATACAGCAGCGGCAGCGCCGGCAATCATAGCTGACAGGACCGCCGACACTGACTGTCCATCCGCCGCAAGGACCGGCTGCCGGGGGGAGATACAGCAGCGGCAGCGCCGGCAATCATAGCTGACAGGACCGCCGACACTGACTGTCCATCCGCCGCAAGGACCGGCCGCCGGGGGGAGATACAGCAGCGGCAATCATAGCTGACAGGTACCCCCTCTCCCCTCAGCAGCCGCAGGGACCCCCCTCCTCCTCACAGCACCGGGGACAGCTTCCCCCCTCTACCCCCGCAGCACCCGGGGACAGCTTCCCCCCTCTACCCCCGCAGCACCCGGGGACAGCTTCCCCCCTCTACCCCCGCAGCACCCGGGGACAGCTTCCCCCCTCTACCCCCGCAGCACCCGGGGACAGCTTCCCCCCTCTACCCCCACAGCACCCGGGGACAGCTTCCCCCCTCTACCCCCTGCAAGCTATATAGATAGATCTATATAGATCTATATATATATATCTATATCTATATAGATATACTGTATATATCTATATAGATATATATATCTATATAGATAGATATATTTATCTATATAGATATATATATATATCTATCTATCTATATATATATATATATATATATATATATATATATATATCTATATAGATATATATATCTATCTATATAGATAGATCTATATAGATATATCTATCTATCTATATAGATATATATATCTATCTATCTATATAGATATATATATATATCTATCTATATAGATATATATCTATATCTATATATCTATATATATATATATATATATATATATATATATATCTATATAGATATAGATATATATATATATATATATATATATATATATATATATATATATATATATATATAACAAGGAAAGGCAGGGCTGACCCAGGTTGTGTAAATGGTGCAGACCCAGGTCCGACCCAGGTCGAAGTGCTGTGTAAATGCAGTATAAAGCAGGGTCAGACCCTGGAAACTCCAGCGTTCAAAGACAAGGGTCGGACCAGGGTTTTTGGTGTAAAAGGGGTATAAGAAGGATTTTGTCAGAAAGAATGAACCAAAATAAGGCCCTGTATGTCTAATCATAGTCATCTAAGAGGTTTATACACAGCAGAGCAGGACATAGCAGGGAGGTAGTGGAGTGATGTGTCTTGCTTTTCACATTTTTTTCTGTAAAGTGTGATTCTATGGCAATGTAGTAATTCATTATCCCTTGGAGACTTATAGGCATATCATTATGGGCCAATGCATCCTTTATATGGTCATTTAAACCACAGTATGCTACTGAGCAAACAAATTATACTATCGCTAGTCCATTGTGCTACCAACTGTGTTTTCCATCACAGAGTAAACAGCATGACTTGCATTTCTGACAGTTGCTTGTGCTGATCCTGAAAAATGGAGCCATCAAAGGCTTTTGTGAAAGTGTCCTGTCCCTGAACTTCCCTCTTATTTTATGATTACCATCACTTGTGTTGACTAGTTAGGCGATATAATCGAAAAAAAAAAAAAAAAACTATAAGAACAGCGTCCTCGGGCATTGTCCTTCTCCTGGCGCTAATTACACTAATAATTGTCTGGTCAATTTTGAAATAAAATAATAATTTCCTGATTAAAATGTACAGAAAATTTGTAAATACAAAAATAATGAATATGTCTGGCTATCCCTGCGGCATGTGATCTCAGGACTGGCTATCCTCACCTGTAGGTGAAAAAGAGAAAAAAAAAAAAAAAAAGAGGGTTTTGGCTGGATCAGTGTTTGGGAACTTTGCCAGTAGGTGTGGTCAAATTGGTGGCTTAATTGATCTAATAACTATAATTATAATTGACCACTACAAATTTATTTATTAAGTTTCTTATATAGCACATTCATATTCCGCAGCGCTTTACAGAGAATATTTGAACATTCACATCAGTCCCTGCCCCAGTGGAGCTTAAAATCTATATTCCCTACCCCATGTACACGCACACAGGAGACATTCTAGTGTTCATTTAGTTGGGATCCAATTAGCCTACCTGTATATTTTTGGATTGTGGGAGGAAACCGGAGCACCCAGAGGAAACCCACACAAACACAGGGAGAATATACAAACTGCACAGTTAAGGCCATGGTGGGAATTGAACCTATGACCTCAGTGCTGTGAGGCAGTAATGCTAACCATTACACCTTCCGTGCTGTCCTTGCATAAAGGTAATACCTTTTAAATGTTCTCCAAATAAGTAGATAACGGGTTGCTGATATTCACATTAAGAAAAGATACCATGCTTTGATGCCGTTGAGTGGGAATACCTATGGGCAACCATGAAAGCATTTGGTATAGGCGAAAAATGTATTAGATGGATCCAAATATTATATAATAATCCAACAGCCAGGGTGTCCATAAATGGCTGGACGTCCGCTGCCTTTTCCCTCCAGCGTGGGACGAGGCAGGGATGTCCACTATCGCCAAGTCTATTTTCCTTGGCAATCGAGCCCCTTGCATGTGCTTTAAGATCTAGCCCTGATATTGCAGGATTTGCAGCTGGTATTAGCTCAGACAAAGTGGCATTATATGCCAATGATCTACTAATTTTCATGCGGGATTATACAACCTCAGCCGTTAAAGTATTAAATCTAATCGAAAACCACGGTAAATACTCAGGCTTTAGTATAAATATTAATAAATCCAGCATAATGGCCCTGAAACGATGTGTACCTGGCGAGCCTTATATGGATCTACCTGTTAGCTGGACCGACTCCTTTAAATATCTAGGGATATTGGTATCAAGAGATCCATATGAATTTTGCCAGTTGAATATGCAACCGTTGCTGGATTTTATTACAGTAAAATTTAAATCGTGGAGTAAATTGCCCCTCACCGTCACTGGCCGGATTAACCTGATAAAGATGATCATTTTACCTAAAATCTTATATATTGTTCAGCAGTCACCAGTATATGTGCCAATGTCTTTGTTTAAAAAACTTAATTCCCTGATATCGTCATTCATATGGAACAACAGTAGGGTCAAAATCCAAATGAGCACCTTAATGAGGAAAAAACCACAGGGCGGGCTTGCCCTCCCCAACTTCAGATGGTATTATTTAGCGGGGCAACTGTCACACATTAAAGACTGGGTCACTCCAGAATATGACAACAGCCTAGTCCAAATTTTGTTGGGTCAAAATAATGGCAAATGTACCCCGCTCCAGTATTTACTGAAGGGGAGAATCACCAAAAGTGACCCCCCCCCCCTTGGTGACCCAGGCGGTTAAAATATGGCAGGAAGTTAATAGTCTAATCGGGTTTTCCGATATTGAATCTGACCATCCTCTGTCAGACTATGTGAAATTCTGGGAATTGGAAACCCTCCAGCCCGATGCCGCTTGG
This sequence comes from Crinia signifera, assembly GCF_055691185.1. Classification (NCBI taxonomy): domain Eukaryota; kingdom Metazoa; phylum Chordata; class Amphibia; order Anura; family Myobatrachidae; genus Crinia; species Crinia signifera. The sequence goes on along the minus strand of NC_139220.1, from coordinate 298,662,421 downwards.
GGTCCCCATGGGGTGGTAGCACTTAGCCAACTTTATGAACATGGGATTGTTAAATCATACTCAAATTTAGCATTGGAATTCTCACTCGCAAAATCATTTTTTTTAGATTTCTACAGATAAGAAATGCGTTAGAAACTCAATTTAAAAATAATATGCCAACCTTCTCCGCCTCTCCAATTAAAAGAGAACTATTAAAAGAGGGAGGGAAAAAAAAAAAGTTGTATCTAGGATGTACAATATAATTTCAGATGCAGATAGCGTTGGCAGATCGGATTCGCTAGCCAAAAAATGGGAGGACGACGTGGGTGCATTCTCAGCTGGTGAATGGGAAAGGGCCCTATCCTCAGTACAATATGCAACCAACTCGATAAGAACGCAACAGGTAAAGATGTATGTGTTACATAGATCATACCTATCTATGACCCGATTGGTTAAGATGCGCGCCAGGACATCCCCCATGTGCCCCAAATGTAATAGGACGGAGGTATCATTTTGGCACCTCCTTTGGGAATGTACTGTGGTAAAGAAATTCTGGGATGAAGTATTACAAACTCTCATGCAAACTGGTATCCCCGCTGCCACCCTTAACCCCAAAAGATGTATACTGTCCATCTGTGCAGACGCTGGCCTGAGTAATTATGATAAGCTGTATATATATATAACATATGTGCAACTGCTAAAATGATGATAGCAAGAACTTGGCTATCTAAAACTGGTCCTGATTTTGTTGCGTGGATAGCATTAGTCAATTACACACTCGCACAGGAAAAATTCATATATCTAGGTAGGAATAAATTAAGCACATTTTTCAATATTTGGCACAGATGGTCTGCATCTGCGTATGCAACACGCTGAAAGTCAGCAGTAAATAAAGCTAAACACGTTACACTATACGGGGATATAGACCCCCCTCTTCTGCTCACGCACCCCCACTCTCACGAGGGGATCCCCCTCCACCCCCCCCCCCCCCTCAATATATATAAATTTTCTTCTTTTTTACTTTTTTTCTTTATGTTTATATTAACTTTAACTATATGGTATATGTACTATCAAAATGTATGTATAGAGCTATAAACTATTGCACCACGCAATACAGGATAACTCAGATGCCCAGGAAAATAATGCGCAATGTGCGTAATTAACGAATCAATGTATATAATCTCATGTACCACAGGGAAGGAAAGGGAGGAGGGAGGGGAGGGAGAGGAGGGGTGGGTGAGATGTGAGGGGTAAAAGGTCTCTCAACAAATAATTATGTGTCCGTGCCTTGACACTCCGCCACCTACCAAGCTGAATGCAATATCACATTGTCCTCTTTGTTTTGTGTTGTGTTGTTTGTAATGTGTAGGTAGGGTGTTGTACACCCCACCCCAATGTCAGTATGTTGTTTTGAATGTCTATTTTTTCTCTCAAATAAAAACAAATAAAGATGAAGTTTAAAAAAAAAAGAAAAGATACCATGCGCAATGAATAATAGTAAAAACATTTTTTTTATAAAATTTTAATATGAGCAATAATAGCTACACAAACTAACGATGTATAGCACTATTAATTTAAAATATACAGCATACATATATACTATTTGCAATATGAAGAGGATAATATGTCCGTAGCCTGGATTATTTTGAATATGATTAGATGGCCTTTTGAGATGACCCTGGTCACATAGGGCCTTATTTTGGTTCATTCTTTCTGACAAAATCCTTCTTAGATGGACAAAACCATGTGCACTGCAGGGGGGGGGGGGGGGGGCAGATGTAACATGTGCAGAGAGAATTAGATTTGGGTGAGTTATTTTGTTTCTGTGCAGGGAAAATACTGACTGCTTTATTTTTACACTGCAATATAGATCTCACTTTGAAGTAAAACCCCACCCAAATCTAATTCTCTCTGCACAAGTAGCACCTGCCCCACCTGCAGTGCACATGGTTTTGCCCATCTAAGAAGGATTTTGTCAGAAAGAATGAACCAAAATAAGGCCCATAGTGCTGATAAGTATTAAGAGGCCGGCGTCCCAGCAATTGCTTGGTTTGAGGAAAGAATATAATAAAATATAAATGAAAGTTAAAAATGAATGTGAATGGGGATGCGAAGTAAAAACACAGGTCAAAACAGATTGCAATAGTCTAGTTCAGGGGTGGACAAACTGGTCCTCGAGATCTATTATCGGTCCCCTAGCTGGTGCACAGCTGTAGTCATTACTAACGGTCACATTTTCAAACCTGCGGCAGTCATTCCTATTACAGATCCACAGGTTGCCTGAGAACTATTGGTAGATCTTGAGGACAGGGTTGGCCACCCCTTGTCTAGTTGATGCACCACCAGTGAGTGAGAGGGTGTCTTCACTGCATCCCGGGTGATAAAGACTCTGATGGGAGAGATGTTTTAAAGGTGAATGTCACATGAAAGGCAGAGAGTCTATGGAAAGGAATAAGGTGACTTAAAAAGGTGAGCTCAGATTTCGGGCCTAAAGTCCAATATACACTGGGTGACTTGAAAGAAGCTCAGTTTTACCATTTGAGATGCATTCCGCTCAAAAGATGTCAGGGATGTGTATGTCAGGAATGAGCAATGATGAGCCCCCTGGAATCATCTTCAGCCACAGCTCAAATGCTGGTATTACCAGCAGATGAGCAATGGGGTGGATGGCTTCCCATAGCATTATGATATGGAAAGTCATCCATCCCCTGTGAAAATCGTTGGCCAGGAGGAAAGTCCCTCAGTGTGTGTGCACTTTTTCACAATATTTGGCAATTTTGCCTAGCCTGTATGGCCCAAAAATGGGTACTTATGTAATATCTGGACTCCCGTTTTTCTTATGAGACCGCGTCCCCTCGCGGGGCTCGCTGCGCTCACCACACTTCGGGCACGGTGGCTCGCTGCGCTCGCCACACTATATAATATCAACTCCATGCGTAGTTGGATAGTAGGGGTATGAAAAAATGGGGTGCATTTAACATGGGAGTCCAGATAATACATAAGTACCCAAAAATGTTTATGGATCTTTGCTTTCAAGTCTAAAGCCCCGTACACATGGGGGAGATATATTGCTCAGCCATATATTGCTCAGTTTCTCCTTTTCATCAGCGACCAGAGATGGTCGCTGATGAAAAAGAAACTGCCGGGGGGAGCCCAGCAGTGGTAATCAGCTGGTCGCAGGAGCATGTTCCTGCGACCAACGATCACCACAGGGGCAAAAACGGGAGCGCGCACCCGGCGATATATCGCCAGTGCACACTCCCATCGTGGGCAATATGGTTGCTTAGCGACCATATTTCCCACAATATTACACAAAATCGCCCTGTGTGTACGCACCTTTAGTTAGGACCTTAGACAATTCAATATTCAAAGAAAGCACTGGGACATATAGCTTGAAGCATAAAACAGGCTGAAAGGAAGGTGATGAGGGGAGGAGAGGAAGACCACATTAACACCTGCCTTTCAACATGACCCTTTCCAGGAGGGACACAATGCTGTTCCTGGGCTTCCTTCTTAATGTGTGATTGATATACTGTTTAAAACAGGATAATGGATAACAAAAGTGTTTCAAATCAGGTGATGGAAATCATAAAAGGAGGGATATCCAGCAATAGAGCATTATTTCACTCCAAAATTAAATGGTTACAAACCTGGAGACCAAGCGCTGATTAGCTGAACAATACACAAGTGTGTAGACTGTTAAGACCAGAGCTGGAGACCAATCCCCTGTCCTAGCAGATCAGCAGACCATCTGCAGCAGCTATTTTCCAGGTAAATACCATCATCGGTATCCAGCAGCAAGTCAGTTAACAGCTGCTGCAGGCAGGCATACCTTCATGGCCATACATAGAGATCCTAGCACTCCCTTACTATGTATAAGGTAAGGGCAGAGGCTGATGGAATGACAGTGGCACTGGATACTGGAGAATAGTGGCTGGACATAGGGCTCCAGTGGTGGAGTTCCATAGTTGAACAATTGTGGAGTATCCAGTATTACCAATTAGTGCCACAAAGTGACTAGTTAACTTGCAACATTTTTAAAATTCAAGATGGCAACAGTACATCAACTCACCCCCTTAGGCTGGCTAATTTTAGCCAGTGCATAGAAGTCCAAGTGGGTGAAGGAGCAGACAAGCGCTGATGATAGTACCACAATTCCTGCAACCATGCCAAAAAACTTAAAGCCCAATGATCACTATTTCCTCCACAAACCAGGGGTTAATTAGAGGTGCATCTAAAATACTCCATAGCCAGAAAGTTGTATATATATATATATATATATATATGTATATATATATATATATATATACACAGTACATTGAGTGGCCAAATTATTATGACCACCTTTTGCACTTAATACTGCATGGATTCTTTTTGGCATGGACTCTATGAGATGTTGGTAGGTGGTATGAGGAATTTGAGACCATATCCGATGAACTGCACTTTCCAGTTCCACTGATGGTACTGGATCCAGCTGCCTGATCCTGGCCCGTTCAATCTCATCCCACAGATTCTCAATTGGATTGAGATCTGATGATTGTGCAGGCAAATGAAGCAAGGTAGTCTGTCATGTTCTTCGAACCATCTACGGACAATTCCAGCTTTATGATAGGGAGCATTGTCCTGCTGGAAGTATCCATCCCCGACAGGGTACACCATTAACAAAACAGGATGTACTTGATCTGCGATAACACTCAAATACCCTTGGCCATTCAGACGTTGTTCAACAGGAATCAAAAGACCCATACAATGCCAAGAAAACATACCCCAAACCATATTGCCTCCACCAGCTTGAAGTGTTGTGGCAATGCAGTTGGGATACAGCTTTCTCCATATTCACACCCTCTGCATGACGTAATTGAAAATGTGATTCATCGGACCACATGACCCTTTTCCAGTCATCTACTGTCCAATCCTTGTGCTCTTTCGTGAACTGAAAAAGTCTGCTTTTGTTCAAGGCAGACAGTAGAGGCTTTCAAACAGGTCATCAGCATCCATAGCCTATATAGTGTAATGTGTGGCAAATAGTTCATTCAAAGACCTTCCCAGTTACTCCTTGATTAAAATTCCCCACAATTTGACATACTGTAGCTCTTCTGTTGGACTGGACAACTCTGGCAAGTCCGTTCAGATCGAACATTCAGTAGCCTGTGGCAACCACAAGCCTGACGTTGAGACCCAGTTTTCTGCTTGGTAGTCCACTCTGTAAACATTAAGATCTGCTGCTCTCGAACACTTTACAAGTGCAGCCATTTTGCTGATTATGGTTCAGGCGGTTCGAGCGCCTACAATCATCCCGCATTCAAACTGTTAAATCATGTTATTTTTTTTTCCCATTTGTTTGCAAGCAACATAGTGTGATTGATGCTTTACTTGCCCTGCATTCCCTTTTTAAAGCTAACTCGCCCTCTAGCAGCAACCCAAAGTTATGGCAGTTCTGCTTATAAGTGTCAGGTGGTCATAATAATTTGGACACTGTGTGTGTGTACATACATACATACACACACACACACACTAAACATCGGCACTCACCTTTCCAAGTTTTGGGGTGCCCTATGGCTTGTGACCAAATTGTTTAAACAGACATTGTAGGGGCTCTGCACACACTAAACTAACTGATAATAAATAGTGGAGATTTGGTTCATGAATTGATCAATACATTTAAGCCTGCAGCCCCCTTCACGGGACCCCACTTTTCTGCAGGTCCTAACACTATCGCTGTAAATGGCTACAATACACATAGCTATCACATCAATGTTTGATTCCAGGCATGCTATCTATATTAATTAAATCACAAGGCTCCAAACTAGGGTGGCCAATCCCAGGATCGGCGGGATCCTGGCCTAAAATCATCGGATTTCAATCCCGGAATTGGACCCTCCAATCCCGCGATTTTGGGATTGCTGCATGCATGCGCAATTGGATAATGAAGTGCCAGGCAGCGTTTTGCAGAAGATGACTTAAACCAGGGGTGGCAAAACCAGTCCTCAAGATCTACCAACGGTCCACATTTTCCACATCACCTAGCTGGTGCACAGTTGTAGTCATTACTGTCACATTTTCAAACCTGCCGCATCATTCCTACTATAGATCCACAGGTTGCCTGAAAAACATGAACTGTTGGTATATCTTGCAGACAGGTTTGGCCACCCCTGCACCTCAGCTGTGCGCAGCGGGACAGCAGAGGTCACGCTGCGCAGCCAACTGCCAGAGATCACTCTGCCTTGATGCCCACCCACCCATGGAGACACCTTGATGCCTGCCTGGGCTCCACATGGAAGGAGCAACTACCGGTATAGCAGGCTGGCTCGGGGAAGGGTGAGAGAGAAGGACTGAGGATTGGCATCCCTACTCCAAACAATGCACTCTTTAATGCATACCTCCTATCTGTCCAGATTTTCTTAGGACAGTCATGTTTCTAGATGTCCCGCCCAAGTGTAGCAGTGTCCCACGACGGAGGTTCAGTTATTTGCTGTAGAGCAGTGGTGAATAGATGCTACATACATACATACAGTCACCACCAATGAGTAGATTTGGAAGAGATATAAAGATTTTGAAAACATAACAAGTAAATTAATAAAAACATTACTTTACAATCTCACTTTTATTATCTTAATAAGCTACACATCTGTACATTATTAGTAAAGGACCTTTTTTCCAAATTTGGGCTGATTTGCACTGAAGCAGAAATCATACTGGGTTACAAAATGGTAGTGTACTCCATGGCCAGTATTAAGCCTCTATATACTGCACCAATCTGTAAATGCAGTGTGTCCTATGTCATACATCTTTAGTATTCCTGTGCACTTCTACTGGGTTTTAGACATTAGCAATACTGGTGGCTGTAAATGATCAGACTGCACCCAGCACATCAGTTTGCAAAATCAGAGTTTACACTGAATTATTCTACCCCCTCATCTATAGATTCTGCCAATTTATAGCAGTGATGATATTGGAATAAAAGTAGGAACACTACGGATAATGAGCAAGGCTGCATACACTTTCAGGTTTATTTTATCTGTAATAGTACAATTAATTAAAGATAATATAGTTCCTATGAAAAGTGGCCTATAATTAGTAAGGAGCTAATACAGTGCTTCTATTCTGTACAAGGGAACAGAGGCAAACAAGGTAGAAAAAAAAGAAACCCAAACAAAATGATGGGTAGAGAGGGACCTGCTTGCCAGAACTTACCATTTAATGGGAAGAGGGCACATGAGAAGCAGCAAGTGCAAGACATTAATCTATATAGAAAAGATTCACTTAGCCCTGCTCTATTAAACTAATGCCAACATCATGAATGGTAAGCCCCAGACAAAACAGATCTTTCTTTCTGGCCTCTAAAAGTAGGCATGTCCAAACTATGGCCCTCCAGCTGTTGTGAAACTACAAGTCCCATCATGCCTTGCCACAGTTTTGCTACTAGGGAATGCTAAAACTATGCATGCTGGGATGTGTAGTTTAACAACAGCTGGAGGGTCAGTTTGAACATGCCAGCTCTATAGGGAAATATGCACTTGTCACAGTTTGACAATGTAGGGGTAGGCATTCCCAACCACAAACCTCAAGGCACACCAACAGTGCAGGTATTAGTGATATTAGCTTCAGCGCAGATGGATAAATCAAAATAACTCAGTACTTATTAAGTCACCTGTGCTCAAGCTGGACATCAGTAAAACCTGCACTGCCGGTATGCCTTGAGGACCAAGGTTGGGAATGCCTGATGTAGGGAATAAAGGTGGCCATACATCTACAGATGGAATGTCAGATCGGGCTGGTTGGAACAAAAACCTGGTAATATCTGAATGACAGTCAACTGTCATTTGCTCTCATACATTACCAGGTTTTTGTTCCAACCAGCCCAATCTGACAATCGATCTGTAGATGTATGGCCAGCTTAACCTAATAAAATTGGCTAGATCTAGCTATAAAACCTTTGAGTACCAACATCTGTGAGAGAAATGCCGGCATCTCACATTTGTTATATAAATTCAAATGAAAAAAATATTGTTATAGAAGATTAAGCGGTACTTATGTAGTATCTGGGCTGCCGATTTTGTGATTGTATGCCTTACCTTAAGGCATACAATCAGATGCGATGCGATTTTGCATAGGATTCAATGTTAAGAAGGTCCTGTTCATTTCCCCACTATCCAAGTGGGCATAGAGTTGATTTTATATAGCGTGGCGAGCGCAGCGAGCCACCGAGCCCGACACGTGGCGAGCGAAGCGAGACCCGCGAGGGGACGCATATTTCTTAAAAAGTATTCTGTGTCCCCTCGCGGGGCTCGCTACGCTCGCCACGCTTCGGGCTCGGTGGCTCGCTACAGGTTTATATCCGACTCCGTGCCCACTTGGATAGTGGGGAAAGGAAAAGGACCCCTTTTTCCCATTGAATTCTATGTTAAAATGGACTCAGACCATTTTAACATTGAATCCTATGGAAAAATCTTGACCATCGCATACGATTTGGTCGCATGCGATGCGATCCGATTTCTAAATCGGACGCCCAGATACTACATAAGTACCAATTAAGCATTACAGGTCAGTGATGAATACAAAGGTTTGCTTGGCAATTTTCACATCTATTTTGACAAACTCGCTTGGAAGTCAAAGATTTAAACCAGGAGCTTTTGGTTCCACATGAAACATGGCACCGGATAAAATCTGCCAACAAATCTTACTCCGATGCGAGATCTGAGATTTTTTTTTTCCATTACTTACCACAAACTATGGGACTCTTATCAACTTGCAGCTGCCAACACTGACATTACATGACTCATGTACCATAGCACTTGTTACTTTTACACAGGCGTTCGTCTTTACATCTTCTTATTATTGATGTCCTCTTAGCACCTCAGTATTCACAAATGGAGCAAATGATCTTTCCATCATGGCAATATCACATAGCAGACAGCTGTTTCTGCTGAAAAGACAAATCCAAACCCAATGTCTAGGGAAGTGATGGCTATCCTTTGGCACTCCATATGTTGTTGAACTACACTTTCCAGAACGCTTACAATCTATATTCTCTACCACATATACACGCACACACAGAAATTCTAGGGTTAATTTTGTGGGAGCCAATTAGCCTACCAGTATATTTTCGGATTGTGGGAGGAAACCGGAGCACCCGGAAGAAACCCACGCAAGTACGGGGAGAATATACAAACTCCGCACAGTTAGGGCCATGGTGGGAATTGAACCCATAACCTCAGTGCTGTGAGGCTGTAATGCTAAGGCAGGGACGGATGTGAATGTTCTCTGTACAGCACTGCAGTATATGTGTGCACTATAAAAGAAACTTAATAAATAAATGCCCCACATCAGTTTTAAAATAGCAAAACTGTAGCAGGGCATGCTGGGATGTGTTGTTCAACAATTGCTAAGGTGCCAAAGGTTAGCCATCACTGGTCTACGGACTAAATTTATTAAGATGGGTATTCTATCAAGATGGAATGTTTCCCGTAGCAACCAGATTCTATTATCTGCTCATTTATTTAGCACCTTCTAGAAGATAATGGAATCTGATTGGTTGCTATGGGCAACATCTCATCTTTACTAAAACTCCCATCTTTGTATATTTACCCCTAGGTGTCATCTCTATACCCTAGACTCCCCAAATATTGTTACTAGTCTTCAAAACAGTAGAAATTAATCATGTTTAGAATGCAGTTCTTATGCAGAGCTGCACTTAGCCCATTCAGCCTCGGGTCTTGCTTGCTTTTGAGCTGCACATGCTCTGGAGTGGAGCGTACATGTGTATTGGGCGACACAAGTCGTATACAAGTCTGTAGCATATCTTGCATCTGCACAGTAATGGAGAGATCACACGTAGCTGAAGATCACAGAGTTTGGATAGCATTTTGGCTATATGGATTTAGATCTATTAGCAGGACATGGCTGGCGCCAGCCAAGCTTGTGGATAGGAGCAGTATGGGTGCACTGATGCATACAAGTCAGGCTACCACCAAGTACCCGCAGTCATTGTCTCTGACCAACTTGCATTCAAGATGTTCTAATACCACTTGAGTGACCAAACTCGGGATACCGGGATTTGAATCCCGGTATTGAAGTGTTCAATCCTGGGATTTTGGAATTAGACTGCCTGTGCGCAGTCTAACGCAGGGCAGTATCTAAGCACCCGCTCAGATGCTGCCAGGCTTCTTCAGTCTCCAGTTGTATGGCTACGCACAGCGTGATGTGGTTAGGGGTCATAGTGTGTCCCACCGCTGGACCCCCACAATACTGCTCTCAGCCGCACCACTCCCGCCCATGTGAGTAAATGGGTGGGGTGGGTAGTTTGGGGGGGGGGGGTGTGGGGGGGGGGGGTTTGAGATATATATATATATATATATATATATATATATATATATATATATATATATATATATATATATTTTTTTTATTAGGGAGACTAATCCAGAGAAAAATGTGATTGAAAAAAATTCCCCCGGAATTAGCATCCCTAACACTGCTGTTATCCCCTACAAACCAACATATTGCAATCTACAAAGCTGCAATACCAAATATTCAAGTAACCCCTGTGGGCAAGGGAAGATCCCCACCTGGTGCTTGCTGCCTCACATTTCCATTTACAGGACTTTCTGGGCTGCACCAACTCCAGAAATTCCACTTTCATACAAAAGCATTGTGGATCAGTTTACAAACTTCTAAGGCATGCCCTGCAAATGTATTGTTCAGGCAGATATCCAATTCTTATGACACACTAACCTCACTGCTGCACGATTAGTTCACATCGCTGCACTAAGCACTTTTTCCCCTGTGGCTATGCCCAATTGTTCTTAAACTACAACAGTAACCAAAGTATTGCGTAAAACCCAGAACTGTCCAGACCAGAATCCAGCAACAGTCTTGGTCCCCCTTATACACTACTGCGACGTCTCCAAAAGGTAGAAGTTGCAGCAGACCCACTTGAACCATCCGGCAGCAGGATCGCATGCGATCCCAGCCAATGATTTGGGTCAGATATATCTATAGTCCAGCACTACAGAGCTAGGGGCATTGATCCAATGTGCAAGATACCACGCCTCGGTTTGGATCTAAAACACATGCGATTTGCCACTTTTCATTCAATTTATTGGGCTGATGCATCAGTGTATGGCTATCTTCAGAGTGCTGCAAGATTCCGATCCAGATCATTCCGGTTTCTACACAATACCAAATTAGCCGGGTTTAGCATATGTTCCAACATATTAAGCTCAGTTCTACGTTACTACAGACTGCTAGTTTACAAATAGGGACCGCCCTGGGATATTCGCTTCTTACGAATCTTTAAAAATCATACCATATAAATGGCTATACATTAATAACTGTACAATTATAGGAAATAGGAATGTGTTTGGTGTAGCATAGCAAGTCTTCATTCACAATGAACTGGAAGGACACTGGGAAAGCCAGACTTTCAGGATAGAGCCTTCTCTCACAAATACAGACACCATATACATAATGCAGCGGATAATACGGTGGCAGTTTGCAGCAACATATACAGAACCTGTAGACATATCTAGCCCAAGAAAAGCTCCAAGATATAGAATATATATATATATATATATATATATATATATATATATATATATATATATATATATATATATATATATATATATATATATATATATATATATATATATATATATATATAGTGTGTTTTAAACATTTCTGCCGCCACCACTGACCCCTGCTAGCGCTACTCCTATGCCCTCACTCTTCCCTACGGCCCCCTCCCCAAACCAACCCTGAATGAGTCCCCTCCACCCCCCTCCACATGCGATCGCTCCTGCAATTATATTATGTGCAGCACGTAAGATCAATCGGCACAACATTCAACAGCTAGCCCACATATCGTGTCAAATGGACCCTTATGAATGCATACAATCATTTGATTTATCGACCAGATGCCGTAAAAAAATAAAAATCGAATGATCGCATACAATATCTCACAAGTGTATGGGCAGTATTATACTTAGGAGTCCTCTCTGTTCAATGAAAGATCTGCTGTACATACATTAGCAGCAACCCAGTGTTGTCTTATTTTGGGCACATCAGTGAATGACCCAATTGATCTGAGCTCTGTACAGCAAGACTATCTTTAGCCTGGTTGGTTCAGAAGAAATTCCCCGAACACAGACCAGAATGATTGGACAAAAAATAAAAATAACACCACACCTGAAAAAAAATCCCTCCCAACTTTATTGAACACTACAGGCAGACTAAAGAACAGTGGCTGTGTTAGCAATGGCTTCCTACTGGTCTTTCGAAATTACCTCTGAAAATCCATTCAAAAGCGACAGTCTGCCATCCCATTGTATACAGAGACAAAATGACAGGTTAATGATATGTTTGCTTGATGTCATTTAGATTTCTTATTGAAAGAAAGAAAAAAAATAAAAGAACCTAATTATGGATGAAAGAAATGAGAACACACTAACCAGAAAGTAAAAATGGTTAATCATTTTGACACATACAGCCCTAACACTAGAAGAATCAATTTTTTGTCTATTGCGAATATTAACAAAAATACAAAAAAAAAAAAAAAATTAAAAAAGGGACGGATGAATTCAAAACATGCTGTATCCACTTTGCAGTAAAGTTGGAAAAGCAGAGGTAGAGGATGGGAGATTGAGAGTCCAGCTTAATGGAACAGACTGTCATGAGTCCTGCGAGAGATTCACATTTACTTCTACCTGTCCTGTTACCCTCCATCCATGAAAAGAGAGCCAAAGTCCAGCAGGCACAATGATTACAGCTGCCATCTCTCCGTAGAACCACATACAGACATAGCTGCGGTCTATTACGATTATGTTCCATATGCCTTCCCAGCCCGACATAAGCTCCCAGCATTGTGATTTCCTAAAAGTGTCTGGTCAATACAGCCGCAACCAAACTTAGAGTTAATGAAACAGGAATTGGGGTGTGGGGGCAGGATGCCAGGCAGGGACAAAGCTGCCCCAGCATGGTCTAGCACGATTGAGAATTGACAGCTATTATTTTTTCACTTTGAACACTGTCCTCGCAATTCATGCGGCAAGTTTGATACCTAGCTACATTAAAAAAAGTGAGTTAAGCTTCTGTTCCCAGAAAAATAGCAAAAGGCTTGGAATACAATCTGGCTGTATTTTTTTTCCAAGTGCCAACCCTATCTTTACAAATGACACTTTCACGGTTACACTGTACAGACTAAACGCATGCCATTACAATGTCATTATAAGTTATATTTTTCTGCATTGGTAATCTATAATTCGCCCTTTTGCCAATGCACATTGATTCTAATCAAGGTTTTCAATTCTGGAATTTAAAAAATAATAAATAAAGAGGGGTGTTGTGAGGGATTCTAGAATTACTATCCCTGGTATTTCAATGGAGGCTATGACATAAGTAGTTATGCCTTCCGCAAAGGCAAGCATTTCTGGTAAGAAGCAATAGCCTATCACATCATGACAACTCTTGTCGTCATGGAGACAAAATTGCAGAAAAAAAAAAATGTTACCCCTACGTACATATTTGGGTATAATCTCCAAGCAATTCCTTTCCTGAACCCTAATGTTTTATGGAACAGCAAACTGTAATGAAACGTCCATCTTTTCTTCCAGATGTCTGATCTTGTTTATTTAGTTGCCGGAGTTGGGTAACGGCACGGAGGTGTATATTGTTTAAACGGGATCCGGTCCTCACCCTAACAGAAAACAAACATTACAGCAAACATGGAGCTATGGGGGGGGGGGAGGGATTGAGGGGGAAGAATTTGCTTCCCAAAGGGCAGAAACCAGCAGCTGGAAGCAAATGAACTGTTAAAATCTTCCTCGGCAACCTATATAGCCTCATATCCCCCTTCCCTCGGCAGAGAGCGAATCAACCCAACTCCTGTATTGCAAAACAGGCTGCATGTCAAGCCTTCCCCAACTCCCACGAACAGAACCAGAATACTTATTCACAGCGACGGCTGGGAGCCATAAAAAAAAATTATGAAGAGTCCAGAATACAACACCTGCACATGCTGAAAGAGCAATACATGATTTTTCGTCTCCTTGGTAACGTACAGGCAGTTTCTCACAATTTCCATTTGCCTTTTTTTTTTTTTCTATGACACTGCATGATATTTTTAGTATTTCCTTAAAAAAAAAAACAAAAAAAAATGTACAAGTCCGTTTTTTTTTTTTCCGAAAAAGCAAAGCGCCTTTGCTTTGTGTTATGATACAAATGGAAAAAGGATTAGACTACAGGATTTGGATACAAGGGGTGGGAGGAAGTAAGGAAAGCAGAGATCTACCTATAGGTTCTGCAAAGAGAAGGATGAGGCAATGCAGAGACATCTCTGCGTCATTTGGTATCCTGTTGCTGTCAGTTTGAATAAAGGTCGGGGTCAGGGGGGGGGGTTGAGAAGCAAAGGGTTATGGGGCAGAATGAGCCAATTTTAACTCCCATAATGCATTGTGTTGGTATTGATAGACATGGGAGATGCCATAGAGATGGCCGGGCCACCCATGGTGAACTGGTTGTTGACTGGGTAGTGGGTGGAGGGGTTGGAACCAGCTTGTCCTGTGGCAGATCCTGGAAAAAAAAAAAAAGAACACAAAGACGAGTTCACAAGACTTCTCCCACAAAAAACAAATGCTACAAACCCAGAATGCCCAGCTAGGAGATGGGTGTGAACCCTTACCTTGGACGATGCCTGTGCTCATGATAGATCCCATTCTGGAGTGGGTGTGATTAACGATTCCCGTGTTAGCTGCAAGGAAATGGGGGAGGAGTGGAAGTGGAGACGGGAAAGTTATAGGAAACATCATCGGCTACAGACATTTCCCCCTTAGTAGCCTAATGACTTGGGAAGTCACACTGCAATCCACACTTAGTGACGTGTGAGGCACAGGGCTGGAGCGTATAAATACACTGGGAATTGGTGACTTCACACAGGCACTGACTTACAGTGCACCAATAAGCTGCATGCACAGCAGTCCCCACCCCCTAGGAGCCTAACCACTGATCACACTATGGATGATGAACTGATAACTGGCTCCCCTCAGTCTAGTTCCCCATAATATTCACAAGAACAAAAAAACATGTATCTACATTCTGATAACGTAACTATCATTTACACAATGGGTCTTCAACCTGTGGCCCTCCAGATGTTGTGAAACTACATGTTCCAACATGCATTGCCACATTTTTTCCTTTAAGAGCATGACAAAACTGTCAGGGCATGCTGGGACATGTAGTTCCACAACATCTGGAGGGCCACAGGTTGAAGACCTGTGAAATTTTACACACTGGAACATGTTTATTATCCAGGTAGTTTCAAAACGGATCGCTCCCTTTAATTAAAAAAAAAAAAAACACTATGGAGATTAGGGATTAAATGTAACCTGAGCAAGCGACGTGGCTGAGTAAAAGCAATTTAGTAATATAGGGGGGCAGCTGTGTTAAGCCTAATAAGGTGATAAAGTGGAAGGTGACTACGCACCAGCCAATCATCTGTATTTGAAAAGTGACAGTAAAGTGTTGATTGGCTGGTGCATTAATACTGTCCACTTCATAACCACTTCATCATTTTACCAGGCTTAATATATCTGCCCCATTGACACATTTTTACCCAAAACAATCTTGCATTCGATGATTTGTGGGTACTTATTTATTTTGGTGGCTACCCCGATGTCCATCGAACAATTTTTTTATCGCATCGTATGCCATGCACCCGATGCGATTTTTGCCCCCTATGCGATGAAACATTGTATAAGCACCCTAAAGGCACCCCCACGCCACCCCCCCCCCCCCACTATAAACGTGAATCCGAAGCGTGGCGAGCCCGCATGGGGTGGCGGTAAGTGTCCTCCGACCTTTTCATACCCCCACTATCCACGTCGGGGTGGAGTTGAGAATAGAAAGTGTGGCGAGCGCAGCGAGCCACCGAGCCCGAAGCGTGGCGAGCCCCGCGAGGGGGCGCGGATACCTTCACAGGTATCTGCGTCCCTTCGCGGGCTTCAGAGGTATCCGCGTGCGCTCGCCACGCTTCGGGCTCGGTAGCTCGCTGCGCTCGCCACACTTTCTATTCTCAACTCCACCCCGACGTGGATAGTGGGGGTATGAAAAGGTCGGAGGACGCGTACCGCCGCCCCTCGTGGGCTCGCTGCGCTTGCCACGCTTTGGGTTCACGTTTATAGTGGGGGGGGGGGGGGGGGGTGCATTTAACATTGTAAGCACACATTAGGGTGCTTATACAATGTTTAATCGCATCGCATTGTATGACATTGTGCGATATCGCATGCCGTATGGTATGCGATGGGCGCCGCCAAAATACACAAGTACCGATTTGTGTTATATTGGAAGCAAATCTGGTTACGTACAAATGATCTGCCAGATCATGGGGGCATTTAGAGTCAGATACACCTGATCAGAATAACCAGCTGTTGATGTCCCCCCTCCTAATACAGACATCAAGGGTGGGTGCATCGAGAATGGTGCTACCTGTCGTAATTGGACAATGCAGCAGCTACGTGCACCTGAACTGGGGTGGAGCCTTAGAGCTGCAGGACCTGGGCCTCCACCTAAAACTAGATTACTACATTTTGGGTGGAGTCCAATTTTAGAGTGTCAGTCATTCTGAGGAAGAGTGAACTGGTGAATAAATCACAGGAACAGCAACGGACATTGGATTTTCCACTTTACATAAAAACACTGCATTTAATCCCCCCCCCCCCCCCCCCCCCTCAATAACACTTGTTGCTCATTGCCCATCAAACATATATACAGCTACTACATCTGCATATCAACACATTGTGAGCCAAATGTACTAAGCGTCAAAAAGTGATTAAATAGAGAGTAATAAACAGCCAGCCAATCAGCTACTAACTGCCATGTCCCAGGCTGTGTTTGAAAAAGGACAGGTAGGAGCTGCTCGGCTGGTGCTGGCTTATCACTCACAATTTGAAGCTTAGTACCCTGAAAAAAGATCCTGGTTATTGGCCAGTAAATTCAGCAATTGATTATATCATAGGAAAACATATTACCCGGAAGGCAAACATTCCCAGGAAGGGATTCCATAAACAATTATCTCTAAAGCAGAAAAGCCCTTTAATGTTTTACCCTCTTTCAAAAAGTGGGTAAGGTGATCTATGAAATGGTTAGGAGGAAAGCCGCTAAGGAGTGGAGTGAGCTAGTAGCATGTCTAATAAACAGGCACTCGATGGCCAATCCCCCAACCCAAGTATGATATGCAGTAGAACAACATTTCTGGGACTAAGAGAATTTAGCGAGAGAAACAGCCTAGAGAGGAAGCTGCAGTGTACAGGGCAGGGTACAGAGGGAAAAGCCGCTATGAGAGAAGGGAGATTACGGTATTACTGGAGGTTCCGAGTGTCAAGTCTTGGGGTTCCAGGTGCAGAGATGAAGGAGAACACATGGCCGCAGGCTGCTCACCTAAAGGGATGAGGTTACTGTGGCTGATGCCTGAGCTTCCGGCTATAACACTGCTGAGATCATACGCCGTGGGCATTCCTGCCAACATGGGTTGTCGTTCAAGGACAGAAACCGGGAAGAAAAAAAAAAGGAAACCGTTATAAAAACTTTATTTTTTTCAATTAAAATAGTTAGCTCTATTCATGGATACAAAACTCGTTTTTTTTGTTTTTTTTTATCCTAAATTTAAAAGGTTGTACAATGTACTTTTGTTGCAATTGCGATCTCGTGTATGAAAAGAAATGAGATCGCTAGAGACACTTACATGTATTTCATCAAAAAATGTTGCAAATATCTTATTCATTATTTATGAGCGCATATATCCTGTAATTACTGAGATCAGTTACTGAATACACTTAACTCACAAAATGGACTGCAAAGGGGAGGGATTTCAGAAAGTACTTTATCAGTAATAATGACCAAATTATACACAATTTACTTTCACAGTAGTCGGAGGTAGTAGCCTTAGAATATGGACGTCCTCTAATACAGTGTTCTCACTGCCAGTGAGAAATACGTGGCTTTTCCCTGCAGGGACGGACCCCCGTTCTCACTGCAAGGCAAATTCCTGGGTGAATAAGTTCTACTCTGTAATTTGCCTTTTAACACAGGTTTTTATGCAGTGAGAACGGGTCAACCCGTGTCTGCATACCCTGATCTCAAACGAGGGTAAAAAGAAGGGTTTTACCCATGTATGAGATCCGGGTACGCTACCCGTTCACACTGCAAAAAAACTGTTAAAAAGGCAAATTTCCGGGTCGACATGCTAGAGCCGGGAATTTGCATGCAGTAAGAACGGGGGTATTACTCACACAAAAACAACGTATATTCATGTAGAAACATGAACAACTTGCAGCCACTGGCCTGACAGGGACAGCAGAGTGACAATGACATAAGGTGGATGGGGCTCTGCTGTCCTCACTCACCTCCCATACCCATTCCTGTGTTCATAGTGTACGCCCCTGCTGTGTTCCACATATTCTCAGAAGGAGAGGAGTAGTGTGAGCCAGGCGGAGGAGAAGGGGTGCTGCCGGTGTACCTGGAAGAGAGACCCCAAGCTAACTGGATGCTGCCAATGCAGTGAAACCTCTGTAATGCACAAAAAATGGGAAACTCACCTAAAGAAGGGGTTCTTCAGATCCAGCAGGTTACTTGATTTGGACCCAGTCTGATCCACCTGAGCAACAATACTGATGTCATAACTCTGCCTGTGAGAGAGATGGAGGGGGGGGGGGATTAGAGGCCACGCGCAAGATAGTAACATGTGAAGCGTGGATAGCTCCATTACATCACTAAAAAGAAAGGACACTGTACCCGACCTCTTATTTGCAATTAGCAAAACGGTCCCAGATAGAGTATCTCCAGCTTTGGTGAAGAGTGGCGACTGCAGTAGGCAGCGCACCTGGTACCAGTGTGTAAGGGGTTCAGTGGGGGCTGTAGAAAGCCAGACAGTCATTCTGATGGCAAAAACACAAGAAAAATAAAAAATAAATTTAATTTTAGGTTTTCAGATTTAGATTTTATTTACAGTTTCTTATATAATGCACACACATTGCGCAGCGCTTTACAGAGAATATTTGAACATTCACAGCAGTCCCTGCCCTAGTGGAGCTTACAATCTATATTCACTACCACATGTACACAGACATTCTAGGGTTAATTTTTGTTGGAAGCTTGGAAATTTTCTTAAAAGCTAGGAGCCAGGATGAGAGTATAGGAGCCATACAAACTAAGGGTGCCCATACACTGTCCGATAGGCACTGTGTTTTTTATTAGATCAACGCCGGGTGACATCACAGTTGGTGGGCCCGAGCATCTCCCAACGCTGACTTTTCCATTGCAGTGAACGGGTCGAGTTTACCCATTTACACTGCACTGCGGTCCGAGTTGAACTCGTGATCGACCTGGAACATTTGCCAGGTTGAAATCCGAATCGGTTTACACTGCCTGCAAATCTGGGTTTTTGCACGCCCCAGTGCGAAAACCCAGGTTATATGGGCTGGTGTAAAAATAATGGAAAGGGATAAAGTAGAGGAGGATAACATCTGGTATTTTATCTCTCTCCACGGCTTACTACATGCGAGTATGAGGGAAACATAACAGTGGGAGCTAGGAATTTAACAGTATGACAGCAATACAACTAAAGTAGCTATTCATGCAGTTATTAAATACAGCTCGAAACACAAATCAAAAAGGTAGAGTCAGAGTTACTGGTCACCACTAGAGGGCATTACATCCATCGTTGTACAGAACAGATTTGCACAAACAATCCCCCACACCATCCCAAGGTACCCACTTACATGGATCCAATGAAAGCCACATCAAACCAGAACGCCAAGCCATGGACCAGGCCAGATTGGAGCATGTGGAAAGAGAAGGGAATCTCTATCCTGTAGGATAGAACGGTTGCTGAGAACACAGGGACTTATATATGTGATGATACACAACCAACACCATCATTGCCACTCTCAAAAATCTCCTACCTGTGCAAATCAGACTCTTTGGCATCCAGGAAATTCACTGTATACTTCACGGATTTGGCCATCAGGATTCGAATATCGAAAGTGTCCTACAGAGAGGGAGGAGATGGAGAGCGATAAGGGAAGGAAGCCAGAGGTGGAATTTCTCCTTGTAGAGGTCCGTCCCACGTACCACAACTGGCTGCTTGAAATACTCATCCACAGCAGCTCCACGCAACGCGGAGAGGTCTACGCCATGAAAGGATGGCTGATACCTGCAGGAGGATGAGGAAGAGCGGGTTAGGAAATATCACTGCTTGATTTGGACATGGAGCTCGGGTCTTGCAGTGGGAGTGTCTCTGGGAAACTTACCAAAAGTTGGCTTTTGTAAACTGCTCCATATAGAGCTGCTCATCTGTGAACGGTGCCAGGTGGACATCTCCGATCGTTGGAAACATGTTACCTGGAAGGAAAAAATATATATATGATTGGAGATCTGTGAAAGATCCTACAGACCCACAGCAAGTAGCCCTGACCTGAAAGTGAACCACGTGAGTGCTGCGTCATTCGTGGCTGCTCCTCACTTTCCATTACTTTAGCCATGCGCTGTTCAAATACCAGAAGCAATCATTCGCTGCGGACCACTGTGCGCGGTGTAACGATCACCACAGACACATGCCAGGCTGGTGCATTGAGAGCTCTCCAATCGTCCATTGCTGTGAAGGGTCCCATTGACCTGGCTTACCTGTACACACTGCAGTGAGCAGGGGCTGATCCATGCTTCCTATCCAGCATGAAACGTCATATATATATATATATATATATATAGGAATGGGATCATTCGTCAGACTGCATTTAGGTCTACAAGCATTAGGTCGACAGTGAAAAAGTCAACATTTTTTTCTTCATTTTTTCAAGCGTCGACAGTCAACATAGCACCGCGTCCCCTCGCATGGTTCGCTGCGCTCACCATGCGAGGGCACGGTGCCTCGCTACGCTCGGCACACTATTTTATTCTCCAACCACGCCCTAGTGAATGGTAGGGCATAAAATACTGACTGTCGGCACGTCGACTCATAAAACAGTCAAATGACCCCATGTCAACCTAATGACCCCGTCGACCTTATAAAATTCGACCTAATGACCCCGTCGACCTTATAAAAGTCGACCTAATGACCCCGTCGACCTTATAAAAGTCGACCTAATGACACGGTCGACCTTATAAAAGTCGACCTAATAAAAAAGTCGACCTAATAAAAAAAAGTCGACCTAATGACCCCGTCGACCTGATTAAAGTCGACCTTATTGCAGGTCGACCTAGTGGTGTAGACCTAATGCTTGTAGACCTAAATGCTGTAGACAATATGACCGTATCCCCTGTTCTTTTAGGTGCAATATTTAACTAAACTTCAGTGGAATGACTTGGCTGTATTTGTATTTAGACTAAAAGAACAATCGATGTGAGCGACGCTGCCATTTTTAGCGGATATTTTGAGGCTCTTACAGCAACGTTGGCACTCAAAGGGTTAAGTTTCATTTTAATACTATTATTAGGATGAAGTGTGCGCCCAAAAAAAGATAGTCTGCTTTGGATCTTTGCACTCTATTGGTATCATAGTTTTCAAAATGATTATCTGGGAGCACCACCGACCCTGTGCAGCGATTAATAGGGATAAAAGAAAATAGCCTGTATGTTGGTATATTGATAGGACTGTGCATGATAGTCTTGTGCAGATTCTAATCTGACGGTGTAATGGTTAGCATTACTACCTCACAGCACTGAGGTCATGGGTTAGATTCCCACCATGTCCCTGTGTGGAGTTTGTATATTCTCCCTGTACTTGCGTGGGTTTCCTCCTGGTACTCCGGTTTCCTTCCACATTCCAAAAATATACTGGTAGGCTAATTGGCTCCCAACAAAATTAACCATAGAATGTCTGTGTGTGCGTGTACATGTGGTAGGGAACAGATTGTAAGCTCCACTGGAGCAGGGACTGATGTGAATGTTCAAATATTCTCTGTAAAGTGCTGCGGAATGTGTGCGCGCTATGTAAGAAACTTAATAAATAACAATACAATTCTAAACCCTCTTGTGCTTTAATATTTCATGCAAATGCCAATATAGACTGTGCGTGAACCACTGCAGCTCAGGTAGCGAGTAAGGTTAAATACGGGATCAACCCAGCTGCTGGTGCAGTGTGATTGGGTAAGCTGGGTTGATAAGACCCCCTACTCATTCATACCCTACTAAGAGCAGGTCCTTGGAGACAGTGGCGAAATTTGTGATTGGTTGTCCCCGATGCAAAATTATTATTTGGCCCCACCTCCTATATTCCAACACAAATTCACAATATGTTCTTAATCCTCAGGATCCCTAGTGCGGTGCACCTGCTGCACCAACGGTAGTTCCGCCTCTGCTTGCAGATGATATCATCTCTATGCACCACCTCGGGTAGTGTCAGCATTTACGTCCCCAACTTGGCAATAACCGGGTCGACCTGCTAATCTTAAAGGGGTCTCAGCCAAGTGGCACCCAGAAGCTACCCATGTACAAAATCCCAGGGGCAACTCGGCATCACTATGTGAAAGGGGCGTTAGGCTGGCAGCTTTCGCTGATCATGTGGGTTATACTTTTATTGTTAGTTATAACATATTGTGTGCTTTTTCAATAAATGTGATTTCTCTCAATATCAGCGCAACCTACTGTTTTATAAAGAATTCAGGGTACAGCAATTAAGAGACTGGCAGGCCGCCTACTTAACTGGGAGGAGCGAACAATTCATGGCTTACCGGTACTTTTAAGGAATTTCTTTGCGTGTAGGTAACTCTCCAGCATGCGCTCATTGAAGAGCATGTATCCCATTGGTTCGGAAATAATTATGTCCACCTGTTCTGGAAGAGAGACCTCCTCCACTTTCCCTGGTATCACCACTATGCGATCATTCAGGTTGTTACTCTTCACCAGTAGCTGCAAAGGACACCAGAGGTCATCAGTAGTGAATACCCAGCTCAGTCTAGCTTTGCGCTAACTACGTGGGCACCACGCTTACCTCCGCGTGTTGCGCCATGCTACTGGCTTCCACAGCGTACACTTTTCGAGCACCAGCCTGGACTGCGAAGAAGGACAGGATCCCTGAACCGCAGCCAACATCTAAGACAACCTGACAGGGAAGAGAGGAGGAGAATGAATAACCAAGACTTGACGGATCGAATTGTGGGCTCGTGACTGGGTCTTTGTTGTGCACCTTGTCTTTGAAGTCTGTGTGGTTCTGCAGGATGGCTCTCTGGTAAGTGCCGGTCCTCACATAGTCCTGCATCATGTTCTGTTGCTGTGACAGGTAGCCATAAAACTGCCAAGAGAACAAAGTAACATGTTAGATGGACCAGTCCATTTCTGGGAACGTATTCTTAGCTAGAGTGTCAGCATCACAGACGCAAAAAGGCTGTTGGGGGAACAAAATAAAGGGGGGACGCCACAAAAAATGTCAAAGCATCAAATTGTTGGCATGATTAGGACTGGTGTGTCAACTGGTAACAAAGCAGATCAGCATACATCATAAAACAGACCAGGTTAGCCGATCAGATAAGACAGACTGAGGAAGTTCAAAGTGAGAGCATACACTGACAAGCTTGCACACTGTAAACATATACAAAGAGACATTTTTAAAAGCCGGATCTGCATTCCTGAAAACTGCCGCTTTTCCAACTTGTGTAATGTTTCCGAAAATCGTAAAAAGATAATAACATTGAATAGATCGAGGACATGCACTGAAACTAGAGGGAGAAAGATTCAGGGGAAATCTGAGGAAGAATTACTTCACAGAAAGGGTAGTGGATAAGTGGAATAGCCTCCCATCAGAGGTGGTAGATGCAAATACAGTAGTACAATTTAAACATGCTTGGGATAGGCATATTGATATCCTTACAAAGAAATAAGGCTCAAATATGGTTTGAGGTATGGTTTGTGGACTGAACACCCCCCATTAGTATACAAACCTCCAATATTTAGATAAAGTGTAGTATGTGGTAGAATACCTGGAAGTACTGCACTGCTGAGGACTCTTCTGTGCGCTCACTAAACACACTTTTGTCCATGGACGAACACCTGCAGTTCTTGATAATGTTGTAAAATGAACAGAAATCTAAATGGAGAACAGACCAATGTTATTTACAGGGTGTCTGCCATCCTAAAACTCAATTTTCTATGCCAGAGTACACAGTCACCCACTGGGAGACACAATTTTGTCTCATCTAAATGGTCAGATTGAGCATCAAAAAGTTATCACATAAAGCAACCTAATTTGAAACAAGTTAAAGGCTTTAAATCTCACAATATGGAAATACCTTTCAAAGCTTTTTTTTTTTTTGTTTTTTTAGATTTGACCACTAGGTGGCAAAACTTTGCTCCACACTACCGGTCTCCTTTAGAGACTAGGACAGTGATGGCTAACCTTGACACTCCAGCTGTTGTTGAACTACACATCTTAGCATTCCCTACAACAGTTTTAGCATGGCCAAATAGCAAAATGGTAGCAGGGAACGCCGGGATGTGTAGTTCAAAAACAGCTGGTGTGTCAAGGTTAGGCATCACTGGACTAGGAAAATTCAGGGGGCAATTATTTCACCTGGTCAATCCATGTTGTAACACACTGGGTGTAATGCACTTTTATTGCTTTGCTGTAGAGACATTACAGCACACTTTTACATGTAGCGCACAACTATGTTGTCTTGTCAAGGTGCAAAGATGCATCTTGTGGCTAGACTTTACTCCCAACCATATGCCCATCCCCGAAACATTACACACCGCAGTTTTATAACAGAACGCAGCTATTGGACGAGAGAACGTACCTGCCGGGGTGGCAAACTGCACCAGGACGCTGTTACAGCCCAGAGTGACGATGAAGGACTGCTTCCCCACCCGACTGCACTCCGTTTCCGCGCTGATCGTGCATTTGAATACGCAGACATTTTCTGCTATGTGAGAAATACAGGAGAAGACGATGGAGCCATTAAAGGATATAGACAGACAATATGACTTCCATACTGACACATTACCCAAACCACGATTCCTGTTTGCATGCAAGCAAGTTTATTGTATAAGCCCATACACCGATATGATGGCTCGTCACCATCTGGCACTGAACGGTGGATCATGTGATTAGTGACATCACTGCTTCCCAAACATATACACACACACACAAAGGCCCCAATAGAATGATTCATTCAACACTAAAGCCCACCAGGTCTCAATACGCTAGATGAATGAAACTGCTCTGCACTCTCTCCCTGGCTGCTGCAGCTCAAGGGAAGGTATGGTAATGTATCTGCAGAGCATTGATCCACTAACAGTACATACTATAACGGCCTGCACATCGCATCTGTGCTCTGCAGCAGGGAGACAAAAAAAGCCTTAAATCTATGAATTACCATGACAAAGGCAGCTTCATTCTCACCGGCACTTTATAGGTTGGGATAGTCATTAGTCTTATGCAGCCTTTTGTGAGAGCTCCACAAAGTCCCAGAGTGGGGTCCCTCCGTCATCGGCCGGTGACAATAGGACAAGGTTTTCGCCTCTCCCACAAATAACCCCCCCTAAAACCCCCCGGCAGATTTCAGGCCTGTAGAGAGTGACAATGGATAGACAGCGCACACAAAATCCCCCAGTGCCCTCTATAAGGAGAGGGGTTTGCTAATCACCCCATTCCAAATATGTCATAGAAATAGGAGCTGGAACCACCCTCTGCCCGTAAATAGTGAGCTGTGCTACAGCAGAGGATTCTGGGATGTCCGTAAGAAGGGCTTATTCATGTAAAGAAGTGGAATATAGAGGGAAATTGTTACATGGGTGCGCTGATAGCTGCCTTGTGGTGGGTTCTGCCCAAAAAATGGTGACCCCGACACCACTGATTAAGAAAGTCAAGACAAGAAAAGAATGCGTGTCCCTCCACTGGCACTAATAGACATGAAACGGTACGTCCCTGGGTAATAGGAAGCGTTCCTCTTCTCCAAAATTAGGATCCTCAAATGTGTATAAAACACCATACGTTCCTCTTCTCCGCCCGAGGGCTTCAATTATTTCACTCCACAATGAATACCTCGCCTCACAACTGATGGTAGGTGAAGGATCAGATGTACTCATAGATAGCAGGCAATAGACAAAAACAATAAAACAGGGCTAGACGGACAAAATGGCTTATTCCCGTTGGTAGTAAAGAATATAACCCAACCTATTCCAGATATCGATGGTTGCATCCCGGGCAGCCCTGTTTTATTGTTTTTGTCTATTGTTGAATAAATGGTGTTAAACTATATGCCATTTTTTTATAATTTACTTTTTGGGACAAGGTCGATCATTGCCTGCTATCTATGAGTACATCTGATCAATCACCTGCCATCAGTTGTGAGGCGAGGTATTCATTGTGGAGTGAAATAATTTAAGCCATCAGGCGGAGAGGAGGAACGTACCGGTCAGGAGGAGGAACGTACCGTTCAGGAGGAGGATATGGTATTTTATATTATGGTATTTTATACACATTTGAGGATCCTGATTTTGGACAAGAGGAACGCTTCCTATTACACAGGGACGTACAGTTTCAGGTCTATTAGCGCCAGTGGAGGGACACCTATCATTTTCTTGTCATGAAAAACTAGAAGTGCACAGTAACATGATGTGGTATGAGGTAATGCCTTTCCATAGGGCCCCATACACAAGTGATATTATAAACAATATCGCTAATTTTGGCCATTCTGAGCAATATACTGTAGTTTAGTGTGTACGCACAATATGCTCAATTACCAATACACGCTCCTGTATGTTATGGATTTTGCTCTCTATGCTGTCATCTGTGCTGGATGCTCAATGTCAACAATGCACGCTAGGAACATGGGGCGGTGAATGACTGAACAATATTAATATTGTCGATGAAGCTTATGGTCTAGTGTCTACGGGAACTTTAGTACAGTCCAGGTTTAAGAACATCCATGCTTCAGTATCTATGGTTGTATCCCAATGAGGTACTAATTAATTCACCTGAGCTAATGCATGGGTATCCTTAATATCCTGACTATTATTGGGTGGAATTGCCAATAACTGGGACATCGGCCTGATTTATTGTATCAGGTTTATGGAGTAAAAATGAGGAAAACTTTGGCCGCAAACACTTCATTCCAATGAAACAAATCCTGGCCAAAATCTTAGCATATCGTCTAGTGCAGGGATGGGGAACCATAGGCCCTCCAGCTGTCGATGAACTGCACATCCCAGCATGCCCTGCAACAGTTTTAGTAAGGCTAAATAGCAAAACTGTAGCAGGGCATGCTGGGATGTGCAGTTCAACAGCTGGAGGGCGAAGGTTCCCCATCTTCAGTCACTGTACATTCGGCAGGGGGGGGTATCCCGACGGCACTGAAGGATATTTTTCAGTGTTTACCCACAGGTTGTCCATTTTTCACGGCACTGTCGATCCCGTTAACGATATTTGGGGGTTCTGCATATTGAAGGTTTGAATTGACCAAATAAAAATGCTAAATACAAGCAGGGCCCTCCTACCCCATGAATAATCAGAATAATAGTGTCTTTCTGGAATTTTTTAAGGAACTAAATACAACATGTTTTATCTCTCTAAACTAAGGGAATCATTTTTGGATGTGCCCCTGTGCTTGGATAATTTCTGATGAAGTCCTGAGAGTTCATAGGTCCCGTATGAAGTAAAAACTTGGATAAATGACTTTCTGGACAGTGGAGAGGAGGCAGTGAATACCATGGTAGTCAGGCGGCTATAACACTCCTTTCATCAGAATTAGACTGTTCACAGAAAACCCAACATAGTACAAGCCCCAAGGGGTATCTCAAGGTATTTTAAACGGTTTCAGATGTTTTATGCTGACGGAAACAGGATACATCACTATTCGGAAAAGTATCTGAAGAGGGTCTCTTCCGGCGGCAAATCAGGTGTGACATATTGTGGAACAACACAGATTCTAGGGCACTGGTGACCAGGGGTCAGCGTGATTAACAGGAAACCCGGGACTACACATGTCCACAAGTTCATGTTGTTATCCTCGTGGCTGGGAATTTTTCCAGATATGTCACAGCCAGCATCCTGGATTGTAAAGCTAGGTGGGTAACACTGGTGCAAAAGCTGACCACACAACATAATGCAGCACTTCCCAATACATGTATGCCATATTAATGTTCTGTTCAGTGCTAAAGCAGAGAACAGGCAGCACTGCCAGTACCACAACATACAATACAGCATCACTTATTGCCCACGCATAGAAGAGCCGGCCACTGAATCACTACCAGCATTATAGCACCACATAAATAAACCTAGACAGGAAGCAGCAACGGCAAAACTATCCAACCCTCAGTCATCTATACCAGTGGTTCTCAACCTCAGTCCTCAAGGACTCCCAACAGTGCACATTTTCCAGGTCACCTGACAGGTGCACTCATTAGTCACTGACATTTTAAAAGATCCACAGGCGGAGCTAATTATTTCACCTTTGATTGTAAGGGGAGACCTGGAAAATGGAGAACCACTGATCTATACAGGTAATAATCAGAAGTGGGGATGGCAATGCTTTATGCCCCATCTAACCACTGCAGCCTCCAGGACCCATACTAGTGGTTCCCTAACATGGACCTTAAGGCACCCCAAGAGTCCAGGAATAAGGCCATCATGCTTAGGCACAGATGACTTCATAAGTCAGGTTTTTTTTTTTTTTTTTAATGCCATCGTTGCACAAGCAGGGATGTCCCTAAAACTTTGACTGTTGGGGTGCCTTGAGGAACAACTATGGAAACCACTGTCCTATACACATTGATCACAGTAATCTAATCTGCCACTATTAAAGTATAATACCTATATAGCGCTATCTGCCCTCTCCAGCCTTTATGATGATCTATGTAGAGGTATCTACACACTCCTGTATAGCACCACCTGTCCACTCAAGCATAACATATAAAGTGCTACCTACCCAATCCTGCCTTTATGCATAACCTTCATATAGACCTATCCGCATTTCCCTACACAGCAGTACCTGCCCTCTCAAGCCTTTATGCCCAACCTATAAAGTGCTAGCTACCATCTCCCACCTTTATGCACTATAAAATCTGTGGCAGGGCATGCTGGGATGTGTAGTTCCACAACAGCTGGAGGGCCACGAGTTTGACACCACTGTTCTACACATTACATATGACCCACCTGCAGCACTGCGCCCCCCCCCCCCCCCCCCCTGCTATGCAGTTACTTGTTCTGCTTTACTCCCAACTCAAAATTACCCCATATATAGCACTATCTGCCCTCATCTGCATGCATACAGAATAATATATATACCACTATACAGTGCTAGCTGCCCACCCTGGTCTGTATACTGTATATCCCCATAAAGTGCTATGTGCCATCTCCTGCTTGTATACATTTACCCCTAGCTGATCTCTCCTGCCTGTATTGTGTATACCCCTATATAGCGTATATGCCATCTCCTGCATGTATGCAGTATGTTTATATCCATTTATAGTGTTATTGCACTCTCCTGCCTATATGAAGTATACATATACCCTATATAGCGCCACCTGCCTTCTGGTGCCTGTATCCAGTACATGTACAGTATATGTATACCCCCATAAAGCATTATCTACCCTCTATTCCCCTATCTGCAGTATGTGTATACCCATATATAGTGCTACCTGCCCACTACTGCCCTATATCCTTATCTGCTCTCATTGTATATCCCCCTATAATGTGCTATCCACCCTCTCATACCTGTATGCAGTACATCTATAACCCTATCTGCAGTTAGAATAGTAGTAGTAGTACGTTTATTTATAAGGCGCCACAAAGTGTCCGCAGCGCCGTACATAGCAAACAAAAAAAAAAAAAAAAAAATTACAAGGTAACGTACAGGGTGTGTAGAAAGATACAGTATAAATAGGGGTATAGCTGGTAGAACTAAAATCAGCATCAGTTCAGAAGTAGGTGTCAAAATAGTCAAGGAGACCGAAGATGAAGTAGAGGAAGGGAAGAACAGGACAGGAGCACAGGTAAGGTAAAGAGGTAGGGTGAGTACGTGAGGAAGGAGGGCCCTGCTCATAAGAGTTAACATACTAAAAATAGGTGGGTGGACGAACGAAATACAATAGGATAAGTAGGAACGGAGGGGAACGGAGGCAGGATAGGAGGATCAAAAGAGGTTAGGAGGAGGGATAGGCTAGTCGAAAAAAGTGGGTTTTGAGGGAGCGCTTGAAGGAGGTAAAATATAGAATATACCCTATATAGCGCTATCTGCCCTATGAATATACCCTATATAGTGCTACCTGCCCTCTCCTGCCTGTATATCTGCTCTCATTGTGTATATACCCCTAGAACAGGCATGTCCAAACTATGGCCCTCCAGCTGTTGTGAAACTACACATCCCATCATGCTTTGCCACAGTTTTGCTATTAGGGAATACTAAAACTATGGCAAGGCATGCTGGGAGGTGTAGTCACAACAGGTGGAGGGCCAGTTTGGACATGTCTGATCTAGAAAGTGCTATCCACCCTCTCATGCCTGTATGCAGTATATGTATAACCCTATCTGCAGTATTAATATACCCCCATCTTTATTATCGCTTCTCGGCCTTTTGGCTAAGATCAAGTGTAGTATCTGTTCTTATCAGTTGGGTATGGACTGGCCTCTGGCAGAGAATAGAGAAAGGTGAGACTGAGTAGCTGCTCTGATGGGCGGAGGGTGTGGGACCCCTCTGTTTTTTCCCGGGAGTAGTGAAAAGTCTCACTAAGTATCTTCACCTCTGCCAGTGGTAGGAGGCTCCGTAAACCCACTGGTAGGAGGGGGGGAGAAACACTGGGCTTAGTAGTTTGACTCTCTTGACGGGGTTCGTAGCCCCCGAAGGATGAGACAGCGAAAGGCTCAGTCTAGTATCCATTCCCAGGGAGCGGAGAAAGGCTGGGACTGAGTAGATGGCTCCTGTTCCAGAGGTTCGTAGCCTCTGATGGGGAGACCGCGAAAAGCTCAGCCGAGTATCTTAACCCTGGGAGCGGAGAAACACTGGGACTGAGTAGATTGCTCTTCCGAGGGGGGTGCAGCCCCTAAGGGAGTCTTTCGAAAAGCCCAGTGGAGTACCCATTCCCATGCCAGGGGCTGGAAAGTACCTGCTGGTGAGACGGAGAAACACTTGGTCGGACGCTGACTGGCTGGCTGCCTGGAGTCCGAGGCTGCACTGTGCCCCCGGGGAAACTCGGGGGTGCCGGACATGCACGGGTGATCCCAAGTCACCTTGCACGAATGGCACTTGCACTGCGCACTTCCCTTTAGGTTAGCGCTTCACGTCCTTACCCCGTCCTTTTGGATGGGGTAGGACAATTTTTCACACCCCCCCCGGCCTTCTGGCTAGGGCCTTATTCTTTTCTTTTTATGATTTGCACTCCATGTTTTTTGTTAGTTTGTCACGTTTTTTCATTTGGGTAGTGCGGCTGTCCCTAACGGGCCTTCCGTTCCCCAAACGTGACTGGGACTCTTCACCTTTTGGGGAGAGTCCCGGTTCCCTCGAGGGCAACCCCGAGCCGCAAGGCGGAGGGAAGCCTAAGCGGGTCCCTCCAAACCTTCGGGTGCGGAGGACCCACCGTCCGAAACCCTTCCGGGGGTGGAGGAAACGCGGGTC
The DNA here is from genome assembly GCF_055691185.1 of Crinia signifera. Classification (NCBI taxonomy): domain Eukaryota; kingdom Metazoa; phylum Chordata; class Amphibia; order Anura; family Myobatrachidae; genus Crinia; species Crinia signifera. Next base: position 298,630,847 of record NC_139220.1, on the reverse strand, counting down.
TCTCTAAGCTTCGGCGAAGAGGACCCACCGATCCCTTTTTTCCTTCCTAGGCCTTATGGCTGAGGGAGGTCAGGGGAACCATGGGGCCTTTCTCCTTTGGGAGAGGGCCACAAGTTCTGTACGGCTGCCCCCTGTGCACGCGTTTAGTCACGTCACTGGTGGTGGTGGGAGCACACCTCGGGCTCCCTGAGTTTCTTCAAACTCATTAATATACCACTTATAGCACCATCTGTTGCCTGTATTCAGTATATGTATACTAAGTGTTACCAGCTCTCTACTGCCTGTATATGTATACCCCTATCTGCCCTCTCCTGTATGTATGCAATACATGTGTACCCCTATACAGCGCTAGCTGCCCTCTCTTGAGCGCATGCAATACAAGAATACTTCTACATATCCTCTCCTGTATGTATGCAAACATGTATACCCCCTCTACAGAGAAAGCTGCCATCTCCTGTCTTTACACATTACTTGCACACAGCTATACAGCACCATTTGCCCTCTACTGCCTCTGCAATACATATATACCCCTATCTGCCCACCTGTTTACAGTATATGTATATCTCCGTAAAGCACTTTGTGCCCTCTCCTGCTTGTATGCGCATAACCCTTTTTTAGAGTTATCTGCCTACATACATATAACACTATTTGCCCTCTCCTGCCTGTATGCAGTATGTCTATACCCATTTATAGTGCTATTTGCACTCTCATGTCTGTATGCAATATACATAGACCTTATATCTGGCCTCTGTTGCCTGTATACAATATATGTATACAACCACTATCTACCCCTCTTCTGTCTGTATACACCCATTAAGTGTTACCTGCCCTCTCCTGCCTGTATATGTATACCCCTATCTGTCCTCTCCAGCATGTATTCAAGGCATGTGTACTTCTATACAGTGCTTGGCGTCTCATGCCCGTATGCAATATAAGAGTACCTCTACATGCCCTCTCCTGTATGTATGCAATACATGTATACCACTATACTAGCTGCAATCTCCTGCCTTTATACAATACTTGCACACCTCTATGCAGCGCTATCTACTCTATCCTGCCTGTGTACAATACATGTATACCCCTATCCCGCCTGTGTGCAATACATGTATACCCATATCTGCCCTCTCCTGTCTGTGTGCAATACATGTATGCCCCAATGCAGCGCTGGCTGTGCTCTTCCCCCTCCAAGCACACTATACGTACCATTATAGAGCGCTATATCTCCTCCCCGGGTCTCCAGCCGCAGCTCCCGCTGCTCCGCGTGTCTCTGGATCTCTCCGTTCGCGTCCCCGATACTGAGGAGCCGCACGCCGGGAAACACCGACACCGTCGCCATCTTTACAGAGGCGGGCACAACGGCCGGCGCGGAGGGTTATGGGAGGGGGAGCACAGTGACACACAGTGGCCGGGAGGGGGCATGGCGGGCGTGTTGTCTACATTGCAACTCTATGTAGGAGGTTCGACCATCGCCATCTTGTGGCGGTTACAGGGTAATTCACCTCCCAGTTAGACAGAGGAGCGCTTTGTCTTGTTGCGGGGAGCGCTGAGGACATCTAGTGGTGACAGTGTAGTATGGAATGTAAGAAATATAGATATATGGAATTTCATGACAGGAAATGGAGTGACGTGTTCAATGTATTGAATCAACTGTGAGTCAGGAAATTACTGGTTTAGTCTTCTCTAAGCTGGACATTTTAAGCTAACAAAGTCTTTTTTGTTACTTGGTGACCATGGGTTCACCAATGAATCAGCTCCACGTAACAAGATGTTTCAATGCTGTTTAGGGTGACCAACTTTCCAAAGGGCCAACCCGGGACAGGGGGTCGCGGGCTCGACAAACCCCCCCCCCCCCCACCCCCAGGAAAGTCAAGGGTTAGGGGGCAGCATTATATAGTATATAATGGGATTTCCATTCCCAATCCCGGGCCTTGCCCTATACTAAGGGTTAGACTCCAGACCAGTGCAAAAACTTTCAGCATAGCCTATTAGCCCTTAGTCAGTATAATAGGGGGTAGGCCTGGCCGGGAATGGGAGGGATGAGAAAGAATAAAGAACAGTTACAGAACTTTTAATGATTTATCATTCTTGACTTGAGTGACTTACCCGGCCGCACACAGGCAGGGGCAGGGAGGCACGGGCACACTCAGCAGAGCAGACAGACACCGTCCCGCGGCAGAGCAGACTGACAGACAGTCTCAGCAGAGCCTCGCAGGCTCCAGCCTCACTCCAGCAGCTGTCGCCGGGTCACCGCCCAGTGCCTTCAGTCACGCAGCAGCAGCAGGTCAGTAACGGCCGCACCCGCCCTGGTTGGCACTGGCTGGCTGCACAGCATTACTGGGAGAGTGGGAGGGGACGCGGTCACGCGGTGGCCGAACTAACCAATAATGGGGAGACGGCGCCGGCGTAACAGCTTCCAATCCCCTCCCACACTCCAAGTCTAATGCTGTGCGGCAGCCGGATAGAGGCTGAGCAGTGAGCTGCCCGGCCCCCGGGCGTCACATCACAAGTAACACCAACAATTTTATTTTGATAAAACGGGGCTTAAAACGGGACTTTCCGCGTCCCGGGATGGGTTTGCCCGGGACGCGGGATTTATGAGGTTAAACTCAGGACTGTCCCGGGCAAACCGGGACGGTTGGTCACCCTAATGTTGTTACACATTTTCTGAATTTAAATAATGGTGTGTACAAATTGACAATATTACAATTTAGACTATCTGCATTCGATATATACAATTTAGACTATCTGCATACAATTTAGACTATATAGTGCAGATCTGCACTATATAGTCAATGCAGCCAAGACTTTCTGGCTGCGATACGGGAGCGCGCATCGGGATCGCAAGGGTTAAAACCTGTGCGATCTGCATGAGATCCAGATGAGATTTTGACTATATAGTCAAAATCTCATGCACATTGTACTAGTGTGTACCCACCATAAGAAGGGAGTTCTATTCAGACGGGATGTTGCTATGGGCCACCAGTAAGATATTATCTATTATCTTCTGAAGGTGCTAAATAAATTCTGATTGGTTGCCCATAACTCCCATCTAAATTTCCCTCATCTCCTCCCTCTCCCACTGCCTGGTTTAGTGTTTAGTGGCTCAGACCCGTTTTAAGTACCATTTTGAAATACAGGGTGAGATTTAATAGGATGAGAGATTCAGAAAGTGAGAGATTTGGTAAGAAATCTCCAGGTTTTTTTTAAAGTGACAATCATTTACACTGCAAAATCAAACTGATTAAGCAGTGTAAATGATTGCCGCTTTAAAAAAAATGGAGATTTCTTACCAAATCTCTCACTTTCTGAATCTCTCATCCTATTAAATCTCACCCATTGGGTCTTAGGGGCCCATTTATCAAGTAACATTTGCGGCTAAATCCCCGAAAACACCCGTTTTCGGGGGTTAACCGCAAATATTATGTATCGTCGAAATGTATTAAAGGGGACCGCAGCAGGAATCTCCGATCCCTGCTGCGATCCCCCCCTGCACCGCCGCCGGCCGCATCCCCCATAGGTTTCTATGGGGGATGCGAAGCTGGCCGATGTATCAACATCGGGCAGCCCGGCATCGCACCCCTGGGCTATCGCCATTCTGATATGGCGATAGCCCATTGTAGCCTATGGCTACACATCGTACTGCCGGGCAGGGCATTGTGGTCACAGGGGTCGGCGGGGGTCAGCGCATAACCGCGCATGCGCAGACCCCCCGGCTTCCGGGGGGGTTTCGCAGGGACGGGCTCCTTTCGGAGCCCTGTCCCTGCGTCCCTATATTGATACATCTCGGCGGTATCAGATGATAACGCAATGCGATGCCCGGCGATGTCATCACGCCGGCATCGCAATATAGTGATAAATGCGCCCCTCAAACGTTTAGGCAATGTGAAAGCAGCATGAATTCTGTAAATTGCAGCTGAAGAGTCGTGTTTAGGGATGCCAATCCCAGGGCATTTTTTCAATCCCATTTTTTCAATCCACTAAAAGTGGTAATCATAAGGAATCGTGGAAATTAGTGCTGCGCTTTGCCCTGGATAAATGATAACTGACACAGTGGTGTAAATTGAAAGGGAAAGGAAATATTTACTTGGTGATATTTAGTATCAAACAGAAAAGTAATGGAACATAAACAATTAAAATCATTCAATTAGCGGTGAAATGGTAGTTATTAGAACTAACTTCTGCAATAATGGTCTAATGAAAAAATGCTAATCCTGGGCAGAATTGAGCAGATGTCCCAACAAAGAACTTGCGCACCGGGCTTGCTGCCCGTTGTGCCAAGGTGAATGTTGGTATGCAGGCAGTTGTTCAGTCTTTATGGAATGGAACATATTTGTCGTCTGTTATTTGTCGTCTGTTGTTTGTTCCGGTATGCATTCGGACACTGTTGGACCGATTTGGATGAAACAATCGTGATTGGGTCCAGATTAGGTTCATGGCCGCTAAGACCCAATCCCAACCCTGTGGGGGTCCCGGTAGCCAAAATAGGGGTCAGGCCGCTACACAAAGTGGGTCAGGGAAGTAAAATATGGCAAAATTGCATAACATAGAGGGGGTATAGAATGTGGGGTTTTAGAAAAAAAATGTGGCCACTAAAACCTTTCAATCCCGATCTTGTTGGGGGCACGGGCCCCAAAATGGGGTCCGGACACTACACAAAGTGGGTCAGGGAAGCAAGATTTGGCAAAGTTGCATAACATAGAGGAAGTAGAGGACATGGGGTATAAGAAATAAATGTGTCCACTAAGATCCCCAATCTCAAGCCCATGGTTGTCCCAGGGTCCCAAAAATGTTCTGTCTACCTGCCCTTTGCTGTGGAGATCAACAAGGCACAGGGCCAATCATGACAGGTGTCAGGCATCTATTTTGATAACCCATGTTTCTCTCATGAACACTTTGGGCGAAATGTAATGGGAGGCGATTTTTTTTGCGTTTTTTTCCGCAAAATATGCCGTTTTCGGGCATTTTCCGAAAATCGCATATTTTATAGGGTGCGATTTGCAGCAAAAATCGCATTTTTTAAAGGTGCGATTTTTGGTTAGACTAAAAATCGCATCCAGATGTTTTCCCATTAAAAAGTATAGAACTCGCATATTTAATGGATTGCGATTTTTAGTAAAGGTTACTGAAAATCGCAAAAAAAAATAGACCAGGTTCTGCCTGGCGATTTTATCAGTAACATGCACAGATCATTGAGATCTGTGCATGGTTCTGTTGTAAAAAAATAGTTAAAACAAAAAAAAAAGAAAAAAAACGGCGTGCGGTCCCCCTCCTAAGCATAACCAGCCCTGGGCTCAAAAAGCCGGTGCTGGTATCATAAAATCAGAGGGACAAACAAATAGGGGTTCCCTTGATTTAATGAAACCAGCACCAGGCTCAAGGTCCAGCGCTGGTTCCCAAAATACGGGGGACAAAATGACTAGGGATCCCCCGTATTTTAAGAACCAGCACCAGACCCAACCAGCCAGCAGGGTAATGCCACAGCCGGGGGACACTTATTATATAAGGTCCCGCGGCCAAAGCATTATCCCCGTGGCTGGTCAGCATGGGCAGGGGTCCTGGGGAAGTGGGGACCCCCCCAATGAAGGGGTCCCCCCCTCCAGGACTTACCAGCTCATGCTGAAAGTCCGGGGCTGTCCCCGATGCCCCTGGGCGGTGGGCATCGGGCTGATGAAAAGTGTAAAAAAAAGAATAAAAACTATTGTCTTATACTGTAGAACTATGAGTCCCAGCAAGCCTACCCCGCATGCTGGGACTTGGAGAACCACAAGTCCCAGCATGCGGGGCATTAAAGGGCCCGCTGGCACTTGTAGTTCTACAGTACAAAAATAGTTAAATAAAACACACTGACACCCTGAAAAATAAAAGTTTAATACATACATAACACACACATACTGATACTTACCTACACAACGCACAGTACTGAAAATGTGCCGATTTTCATGACTGAAAATCGCACATTTTCAGGACTTAAAAATCACCCGAAATCGCACCATATCGCACTTTTTTGCTGCAAATTCGCATCTCATTACATATGCGAATTCACAGCAAAAAACGCGATTTTTAAAGGTGCGATTTTTTTCTTACGAAAAAAATCGCACATTTCGCCCCACATGTTGCTTGCTTTCGATTGAGTAAGGAAAAAATCTTCACATAGATGCACCAGGGGAAACAGCTAATGTTGTTTACCCCAAGGCTTTGCAATAAATACCTATGGCCAGGGGCGGATTGGCCCACCGGGAAACCGGGCCGTTTCCCGGTGGGCCGGCACATTTTAGAGTCATAGCGGCCGCCCACCCTCCCTGGCTGGGCCGCGGCCACCAAACCGCCATCTCCGCGGTTACCGGCCGCGGCCGCAGCAAAATGCCCTGAATAAACATGGCCGCGGCCGAAGTTGAAATGGCCGCGGGAGGGCTGGTGCGCATGTGCGGCCGCACACAGCACCTCCCGCGGTGCTTACAGCCCGACTGACACACTTCCGGGTTTTGCGGCGCCACCCTTCTCCCCGCCAGCGGAGCTCTGAAGCCGCGCAAAAAATGAAATGTATGTGAGCGGCTGCTGGGAGAGAGAAGTGCGGATGCTTCAGTAATGTCCACAGCTGTGTCTGCTTTCATTGCTGCTTTGAGTAGGGCACTCAAAGCGGCAATGAAAGCAGACACAGCTGTGGACATTACTGAAGCATCCGCACTTCAGGGCGATGGTTGCTGCTGGGAATCAGAAGCAGCGCTGCAGCGGTCGGGTGCCGGGCTCGGGGGATCAGCAGCCAGAGGAGCCGGCTGGGTGACAAGCAGAACAGGCAGGGATCGAATGTGTTCCTCACTTGATTTGTATGCCTGGGGGCTCCACACTACACTCTCCCTGCACAGGCTGCTGCTGCGTGCTGCTGAACTTCCTGTGTCAGAAGAATGAAGCTCCAGTTCTATAAAGGTGGTGGCTGAGGGTATGATTCATCGGGGTACTGACAGGTAATGCACTTCCACTGTACAGTGTGTTTGTCACTGTGTGTGCATGTTAGTTTGCCCTCCCCTGCCCATTTCAATGACAGCAGCTGTAATGGGGTGCTTTCAGCCAGGACCCTGACACTGCAAAATGGCACCTAGCTGCTCTGAGATTACCATCCCTGGCCCCACTGCCCCAATGTACACCAACACCATAATTCTCCTCTCTCCTGCTCATCCACCCACCCACTATTCCTCCTCTCTCCTACTCTCCCACTATTCATCCTCTCTCCTGCTCTTCCACCCACTCTTCCTCCTCTCTCCTGCTCCATCCACCCACTATTCCTTCTCTCTTCTGCTCCATCCACCCACTCTTCCTCCTCTCTCCTGCTCCATCCACCCACTATTCCTTCTCTCTCCTCTTGTTTCTCCCACTAATCCTCCTCCATACTCCCGTATCTAGCCACACTAGTAACCATTCTCCCCCAATTACAGTGCACCCCCTGTCATTTTTTCATCTGGATCATGCATTAGAGTACAGTAGCCAAAGAAGGAGGGGGCAGTTTAGACTGAAGGAGAAAAGGGGAGGCCATCCTTTAAGGCAGTGGTTCCCAACCCTGGTCCTCAAGTACCCCCAACTGTGCACATTTTCCAGGTCTCCACACAGAATCACAGGTGACATAATTAGCTCCACCTGTGATCTTTTAAAACGTGTCTGAATAATGAGTGCACCTGCTGGGTGACCTGGAAATGTGCACTGTTGGGGGTACTTGAGGACCAGGGTTGGGAACCACTGCTTTAAGGGACAGTTTCTGCAGGGCAGGCATGCCATCTGCATTTCCTCTGCCACAGTGCAGCCCACCTTCCCATTTAATCTGCTTAATCCCTTCCCCCATCCCAGAGCTGTCATATGCTTTGATACAGGCAGAATGGGGCTCTGGGCATGGCCAGCGGTGAGATGATCTGTCTAACCAACTGCGTCTCCATGCTTTGTGACTTATATTTCAGCTAACAGTATAGGTGCAGTAGGCAGAAGCTGGGCTGAGCTGGAGGGAGTGAAGACGGTGAAAAAATGTACTGTAATGTAGTGATTTCTTTCAGTGTAGAGATATACTGTAGGACCTGATTCTGGTTGGCTTAGACTTGCGGAGTCAGGTCCTAGACCTGGGCGGGCGGCTGACCTCCTGTGGTGGGAGGCAGGTTGGTGGGGGCCTAAAACATATGTTTGCACCTGGGCCTACTAGACATTAGTTCCGCCACTGAGTGCTGTGTAGGGAGATCGGTGCTGCTGCTGTGATCTGTGCGGTGCTGGTAGGTGAGGGTTGCTGTGCAGGAAGAAGGGTTAGGGGTGCTGACATGCTGGGATAGGTGTTGGTTGCTGTGTTGTGCTGGAACAGGGGTGGTGAGTGTGGCGAGATGGCATACAGGGATGGGTGCTCTGCTGTGATCTGTGCTGTGCTTGAAGAGGGGTTTTAAATGAGGGGTGCTGTGCTGGGTGAGGGGTGATGGATGCTACATAGTAAGGAGAAAGTCTGGGGTCCTGTGTTGTGAGGGTAGATTATGCCGTATAGAATGCCTTCTGTGGTAGGGCTGTAAGGGACTTTACCCTAACATCCCCCCGTCATTTAGGTGCTTATTTTTTTTAAATCTAGTTTAAGCTGCAGCTGACACCAGAGACGGGAACTGCGGTCTGAACCTTGCGGGAACCAGAAGCAGACAGCTAGAGACGGGAGCCTGACCCACAAAGCTGCTTGAAGCTGACACCAGAAGAAAGAGTCAGGAGCTAAGGTATGAACCTGATGCTAGCCGGAAGCTGATATCTAGAAGCACGAGCCTGGAGATTGGATCGGACACTCGCAGCTGCCGTGAGCTCGCAACTAGATGCAGGATCTGTGCAGCAGCCTGGAGCTGACAGCTGGAGGTAAGTCGGGAGGTCGAGCGCAGCTTAGGATGTGGCAGTATGGCCCTCTACCTCACAAGCTGCTTCACACCACACTTGCACCAATGTTACATAACTCCCTCTTTCTCTCTCTCCGACTCTCCCTTTCTATCTCTATCCACCCCTCCGTCACTCTTTTCCTTTCTCTCCTTTCCTTTACACCTGATTTCTCCCTCCTCTCTATTTCTCTCTCCTCTCCTTCTCTCTCCTCTCCTTCTCTCCCTTCTCTCTCTTCCTCTCTCTCCTTCTCCTCCTCCCCCCCTTCTCTCTTTCTCCATCCTTAGCCTCTCTATCTCCCTCCCTCTCATCCTCTTTTACTTTGTCTCTCCCTCTCCATTATTATTATTATAATTTTATTTATAAGGCGCCACAAGTGTTTTGCAGCGCCGTACAAAGGAACAATACAGGGAGACAAAGCTTGGCATAACATTGAATAAATAGCAAAAATACAGTACAAATAAAGAGCGCCACAGATCAATACACATTACAGCTTGGATATAAGTAGTGAGGACTCAATCAACATACAACTAGAGGCTTGATGCCAATGATGGAGAGGAGTATGCGGACAAAGATGGTCACTGAGTGTTGGAGTATAGGAGAGCTCTGAGTGAAATGTGAAGAGAAGTGGGCTTTGACAACAGGAGGGAAGAGGGCCCTGCTCAGAGGAGCTTACAATCTAGTAGGAAGGGGAGACAGACAGATTGCAAGAGGTGCAAGCGAGTGGGTGGTGGTTAGATAGCAGGATGTAAACAGGCAGGGGGTCGGAGAACCAGCTGGTTTATGCAGTGGAAGGGTACGCTTCGATGAATAGGTGAGTTTTCAGTGCCTGTTTGAAGCTTTGCAAGGTCGGGGAGAGTCTAATGGAGCGAGGGAGTGCGTTCCACTGAAGGGGTGCAGCACGGGCAAAGTCCTGTACTCTAGCATGGGAAGCAGTGATCAGGGTGGAGGAGAGACGACAGTCGTCATTTCCCTCTACCCCTCTCTTTCTATCCCCCTCCTTTCTCTCCCCCTCTTACCCTTCTCTCCGCCTCTCTCCCTATCCATTCCCCTCTATCCCCCTCCACCCTTCCCCTCTTACCCCCCTTCCCTTCTTTCCCTCTGTCCCCTCTCCCCCCCCCCTCCTCCTTCCCCACTATCTATTTCTGTCACCTCTCTCTTCTGTCATCCAATGCCTCTACCTGCCATCCTCTGTCACACATTGCCTTCCCCTGGCATCATCCACTTACTACCTATTTTACTCTCTCCCTGAGGTCACCCACTGCTTCTCTCTATCACCCTTTGTCTCTCTCTGTAAACCACTGCCACTCTATCTCCCACTATCCATCCCCATCGTCCACTACATCACCTCTACCTTTCCCCGGTGTGACTGTCTCCCCATTTCCCTCTCTCTCCTGTTGGTCTCTGACTTTTTTAGACATCACTCTTTGCCTCTTCCTGTTACCTTTTCACTGTCACCCACTGCCTCTCTACATCATTCCCTTTGAGACCACACCATTGTAAGGCCATGGCCACTGCTCCAGTTTTTTTTACTGTTTGCACTGGGAGCCGAATTGCCAAGAAACAGTCCAATTGTTTTTGGCTGAGGGGATCAAAATTTCTAGTTACGCCACTGAACACCCCCCCCCCCCCCCCCCCCACACACACACACAGCCTAACCCTAACCATACTCGCACCCCTGCGGCCTAACCTTAACCCTACTCATATCCCTCACAGGCCTTACCCTAACTAAAAAAAACACACACACAAACTAACCATACACCCCCTGCCCCCCTGCAGCCTAAACCTACTTCTACACACAACTCAGCCTAACCCTAATAATAATTCCCTGCAGCCTAGCTATAACCATACAAATACTGCTCCCGCCTGTCCCCTTATCCACACTACTACTACTACTCCAGCCTGCTGCTGTTTCCCACTACTGCTCCCAGCCTGTCCCCTTATCCACACTACCACTACTCCAGCTGGCCCCTGCTTCCCACTACTGCTCCCGCCTGTCCCCTTATCCACACTACTCCTACTCCAGCCTGCTGCTGTTTCCCACTACTGCTCCCAGCCTGTCCCCTTATCCACACTACCACTACTCCAGCCGGCCCCTGCTTCCCACTTCTGCTCCCAGCCTGTCCCCTTATCCACACTACCACTACTCCAGCCGGCCCCTGCTTCCCACTACTGCTCCCAGCCTGTCCCCTTAACCACACTACTACTACTCCAGCCTGCCCCTGCTTCCCACTACTGCTCCTAGCCTGTCCCCTTATCTTCTCTATTACTACTCCAGCCTGCCCCTGCTTCCCACTACTGCTCCCAGCCTGTCCCCTTATCCACACTACTACTACTCCAGCCTGCCCCTGCTTCCCACTACTGCTCCTAGCCTGTCCCGTTATCTTCTCTATTACTACTCCAGCCTGCCCCTGCTTCCCACTACTGCTCCTAGCCTGTCCCCTTATCTTCTCTATTACTACTCCAGCCTGCCCCTGCTTCCTACTACTGCTCCTAGCCTGTCCCCTTATCTTCTCTATTACTACTCCAGCCTGCCCCTGCTTCCCACTACGGCTCCTAGCCTGTCCCCTTATCTTCTCTATTACTACTCCAGCCTGCCCCTGCTTCCCACTACTGCTCCTAGCCTGTCCCGTTATCTTCTCTATTACTACTCCAGCCTGCCGATGCTTCCTACTACTGCTCCTAGCCTGTCCCCTTATCTTCTCTATTACTACTCCAGCCTGCCCCTGCTTCCCACTACGGCTCCTAGCCTGTCCCCTTATCTTCTCTATTACTACTCCAGCCTGCCCCTGCTTCCCACTACTGCTCCTAGCCTGTCCCTTTATCTGCACTACTACTCCAGCCTGCCCCTGCTTCCCACTACTGCTCCTAGCCTGTCCCCTTATCCACACTACTACTACTCCAGCCTGCCTCTGCTTCCGACTACTGCTCCCAGCCTGCCCCCTGCTCCCCTCCAGGCCTCACTGTACAGTACCCACCCATAGCCACTATCCGCTCAAACCCCTGGCTTCCAGTATATACCTCTCTGACTTGTACACTACCGACGATATCCCTGCCCCCCAGGAACATACACTGTCCATGCTACCCCAAGTCCTCCTAGCCACAGTACCCCCACCCCAGGGACATATACTTTCCACACTTTTTTGTGTGTGTGGAGCTCAATGTGTTTTTATTTTATTTCTGTGGGGGCTAATGGTTAATGTTTGCCCTGTCAGGGGTCAATGTATTTATTTTATCTGTTTGGGCTATCAGTAAATATCATTGTTTTCTATTTGAGCCAGTGTTTTATCTGGGGGGGAGAGGGGTGACAATGTGTTTATTCCTGTGGGGGGCAAATTGATTTTGATGGTTTTTTTTTCCTGCTGGTGCAAATGTGTTTGTATTTTCCTGCGGGGCCAGTCCATATATTTGGTGCACGGCCATGCACCAGGGCAGTGTAATGGCATTAGCATATAGCTGCAGATGCAACTGCAGCAAAAGTTGCAAGAAAGGCCGCAACTGCATGCAACCTGGAATTCTACCCTATAAGTAGGGATCCCGCCCCCTTTCACAGACCCCACCCCCTCAGCAGACTCCACCCCCATTAGGGCTGCTTCCATAAATTTCCCGGGCTGGTTTTTCATCCCAATCCGCCCCTGCCTATGGCAGAAGAGAAGGAAAACTGGAAAACCATCTTGCAATGTAAAAGTGATCAAGAAAGATACTGGAATTTTGGGGGTGTACCTGCGCACTGAGTGTTCCCTGGTCGGACTAGCTGCAAAGCACTTATGTATAGTCTGACTTGAACTATACTAAAAGTGGTAATCATAAGGAATCGTGGAAATTAGTGCTGCGCTTTGCCCTGGATAAATGATAACTGACACAGTGGTGTAAATTGAAAGGGAAAGGAAATATTTACTTGGTGATATTTAGTATCAAACAGAAAAGTAATGGAACATAAACAATTAAAATCATTCAATTAGCGGTGAAATGGTAGTTATTAGAACTAACTTCTGCAATAATGGTCTAATGAAAAAATGCTAATCCTGGGCAGAATTGAGCAGATGTCCCAACAAAGAACTTGCGCACCGGGCTTGCTGCCCGTTGTGCCAAGGTGAATGTTGGTATGCAGGCAGTTGTTCAGTCTTTATGGAATGGAACAGTCACGAATTAAAGTTGGTTTGGGCTGCACAAATTGCAGGCAAAAAGTCTCTGTCTGAGTGCGGCGTCCCGCTGCTCAGGCACAATAAAAGCTTCGGGTACCCCTTTAAACACTTGCCACGAAGTTTGTACAGTGCAGGTTTTCGGAGGTAGTATACTGCGGTGCAGCCTAGGGTGTGCCAGTGTGCGGTGCGTCTGTGCTAGGTGTTACCGCCGCACGCGTGTGGATCCCACAGCGTGTAGCGGTCCCGGTGTAGCAGACGTGCGCGCTTGGGCGGGTGGCAGGATGACCTCGCTTCAGCCGATAGTGTCGGTATCCGCGTGGTATCCCGCCGTCCGACTGGGAGCCCTCCTGCCTCGCGGACAGTTCCTATCTCCTACTTACCCTTACTTCCTCAGGTGCCGCGTCCTTGGTTACTGCGTTGCTGCAGCGTCTTCCTTGGATTACGTCACGGAGTGTGCCGGGCGTGTGTCCGTGGGGGGACCTGATGTAGGTAATGTCCGTGTTCCCCAACGCGTTTCAGCTTACAAAGCCTTCTTCATGGAGGTTATGGTGTCTGTTGCGGGGTTGATTTAAATCCCCCCCTTAGTACTGTGATTGGGCAGAAAAACTGCTTGTTCATTGGTCCATGTGATAGTCAGTCACACCTGATTACGTCAGTCAGGGTTTTCAGGTGTCGCTATTTAGTAATTAGAGTCTGGATCCTGTCAGACAGGGAAATGCTGCGTTGCTTAGTACTCTTCACAGAAGTGTTGACACAGCTTAGTGTCGATGTCTGCATATCTTGATATCTGCATATCATATAGAATCTTGATACAGAATCCTAAATGTGTGCAGGGGTCTAGATTGTAGTTGTATAAGTTGCCCCAGTTTTTTACATATATTAGCTTTTTATAACTTAAACAGGGGGGTGGATCTTGCTGATGATGTCAGAGCAAAATTACTAATCTGTCTCTAAATATGAATGGGGGCAGAAAATTGTCATCCTTATCATCTGTTTTGTATTGCATTTTATTTCTTGCTCTTACATATGACTGCATTTATCTCATTGTCCATATTAAGACCTTTTGGTGCAAATGTCTTAAGTTCGGCTTTATTTATTTTATGGGTGTAGTCTCCCCCTCGCCAATTTTGATTTATTTCTTCTATGCCTATAAATCTGAGGGATCCTGGGTCACTGTTGTGGTGTATTTTAAAGTGATTTGAAAGATTATGGTCCTCATATCCCCGTTTGATATTCCTAATATGCTCATATAGGCGGTCTTTCAGTTTTCGTGTAGTGCGTCCTATGTATTGCTTCTTACAGCCACATTCTAATAGGTAGATAACCCCTTTACTATTGCAAGTGATCTCTTGTTTTATTGCATAAGTGTCTCCCTTGGTGTTTGATTTGAATATTACAGTGGGTCTTGTTGATCTTTGTCCCTGATTTTTGCATCCTGTGCATTGTCCACAATGAAAAAAGCCTTTACTGACGGGCTTATTATCCAAGGTCGTTTGTGTCATTGTTCTTGGTGGTATGTGGTTTCTAATTAATTTCTGTTTTAGGTCGGGTGCTTTTCTAAATATCAATCTTGGTATTTGTGGTAAATGATTGGTCAGGATTTCGTCTTCTAACAGGATCGGCCGATCCTGTTAGAAGACGAAATCCTGACCATTAAGTGGATGTACACCCTTAAGACATTTGCACCAAAAGGTCTTAATATGGACAATGAGATAAATGCAGTCATATGTAAGAGCAAGAAATAAAATGCAATACAAAACAGATGATAAGGATGACAATTTACTGCCCCCATTCATATTTAGAGACAGATTAGTAATTTTGCTCTGACATCATCAGCAAGATCCACCCCCCTGTTTAAGTTATAAAAAGCTAATATATGTAAAAAACTGGGGCAACTTATACAACTACAATCTAGACCCCTGCACACATTTAGGATTCTGTATCAAGATTCTATATGATATGCAGATATCAAGATATGCAGACATCGACACTAAGCTGTGTCAACACTTCTGTGAAGAGTACTAAGCAACGCAGCATTTCCCTGTCTGACAGGATCCAGACTCTAATTACTAAATAGCGACACCTGAAAACCCTGACTGACGTAATCAGGTGTGACTGACTATCACATGGACCAATGAACAAGCAGTTTTTCTGCCCAATCACAGTACTAAGGGGGGGATTTAAATCAACCCCGCAACAGACACCATAACCTCCATGAAGAAGGCTTTGTAAGCTGAAACGCGTTGGGGAACACGGACATTACCTACATCAGGTCCCCCCACGGACACACGCCCGGCACACTCCGTGACGTAATCCAAGGAAGACGCTGCAGCAACGCAGTAACCAAGGACGCGGCACCTGAGGAAGTAAGGGTAAGTAGGAGATAGGAACTGTCCGCGAGGCAGGAGGGCTCCCAGTCGGACGGCGGGATACCACGCGGATACCGACACTATCGGCTGAAGCGAGGTAATCCTGCCACCCGCCCAAGCGCGCACGTCTGCTACACCGGGACCGCTACACGCTGTGGGATCCACACGCGTGCGGCGGTAACACCTAGCACAGACGCACCGCACACTGGCACACCCTAGGCTGCACCACAGTATACTACCTCCGAAAACCTGCACTGTACAAACTTTGTGGCAAGTGTTTAAAGGGGTACCCGAAGCTTTTATTGTGCCTGAGCAGCGGGACGCCGCACTCAGACAGAGACTTTTTGCCTGCAATTTGTGCAGCCCAAACCAACTTTAATTCGTGACTGTTCCATTCCATAAAGACTGAACAACTGCCTGCATACCAACATTCACCAAGTTCTTTGTTGGGACATCTGCTCAATTCTGCCCAGGATTAGCATTTTTTCATTAGACCATTATTGCAGAAGTTAGTTCTAATAACTACCATTTCACCGCTAATTGAATGATTTTAATTGTTTATGTTCCATTACTTTTCTGTTTGATACTAAATATCACCAAGTAAATATTTCCTTTCCCTTTCAATTTACACCACTGTGTCAGTTATCATTTATCCAGGGCAAAGCGCAGCACTAATTTCCACGATTCCTTATGATCAAGAAAGATGTTTTACTCTCATAATGTATAGATAAAAAGTTTTTATGCTGAAAATAAAAAGAACATTTTAGAAGTAAGGTACAAAACATCAAAAACACAAAAAAATGTGAATGCTGCTACCCCGTTATAAGAATTTTTGGGAGCATGCCCAGCGCTCCCCTAGTGACTGGGCAGCCCCTGGCTCCCTTCCGGCACCGAAGAGATGAAGTGCGCTTGTGCACAACTCTTCAGCAACTACCAGCTACTGATCAGCGGTGATGATCTCTGTCTCCTCCCAACTTAATCCCCCCAGTCTCCAAATAGCGGGACTGACAGTTGGAAGGTATGAAATAGAGCTGACACCTCCTGCTGCATTAGCAGTGATAGAAACTCCAACCATATATGAATTGGGCCCTTGTGTACAACTTGTAGTTGTGTCTTGTTTGATTTCCATCTTACATGCTCTCAACAACCTATAAATTCATCACCCCATGATTATACTGGTCAAGTTCTGTAAGGCACATCCATCGCTCACTTTACAGTAGTTTCAGTGGCATAACAACCAAGCAGTGGCATAGCTATACTATAAGCGCCCCTCCCCCCCCCCCCCCCGCTGATAAATTGAAGCCCCCCCCCCCTCCGTGTTCACCATGTATTTCCTCAGTGCCCCCCGTTCCCAGCAGCAGGCAACCGCAGATCTTGTCTGCAGTACGGTCAGGGCCGGCGCCACCACTAGGCAGCCTTAGGCATTTGCCTAGGGCACTGGCCACTGGGGGGCGGCACTTGGGAGCCCCCCTCATGGAGCAAGTTGAGAAGTAGTGCCGCAGCGGCGCCCACACCATCCCCACCCCCCATGGAGCCGGGTGAGCACAGCGGTGCCCGCACCGTCCCCAAACCCCCATGGAGCCTGGTGAGTTAGCAACGCCTGCACCATTCCCACACCCCGCCCCTCGTGGAGGGACTAGGCAGCGGTGGCCGCATCCCCTCCCCTTCCTCGGCTGCAAACTCTCCCCCTCGTTGAGCGTGTGTGTTAGGGAGAGGTGGAGCAACCCGCCGCAACTCTCCTCCCCCCCCCCCCCCTGTTGTGAAGCAACTCAGCGGCCGCATCAACCCCCCCAGGTGAGCGGCGGGAGGCGGCGGGGAGCTCCCCCCGCCTGGGGCGCTGCCATACCTGGCACCGGCCCTGAGTACGGTCCGGCTCTCCTCCTGACTTCTGCTTTTAAAAACGGACCATCACAAAATGTCCGTCCCCATACAACAGACAGTTTCATAGAACTGTCTGCTATATGGGGGGGCGCACATTTTATGATGGTCAGTCTCCATAGCAGGAGAGGAGCCGGGACAGGTCAATCTGCGGACCTGTGGCAGCTGCGTTACAATAGCCCCTCAGCCCCCCTGGCACCCGCACTTATACAGCGCCTCCCCGCCACCTTGGGGGCTGCGGGGCTATTGTTACGCCACTGCAACCAAGGGTGCAGGGGGTGCAGCTGCTATGGGGCCTGAGCTGCTTCGTGCACCCTCCTGCCCACCTGAGAGTATGGATGGCCATTGACCATCCATACTCTCAATCGATGATTCAAAACCCATCGATGATTCAAAATCAACCAGATGGTTTTCCTTCATGGATGGCACAGCAAAACCGATGATTTTTTTTTTTAAAAGTTCCGGGACATTGAGCATAACTCCGCCCCCGACACCCATGAGGCCCCACCTCTGTGTTTTGATTGGCCCATACCATCCATAGTACACAAGCGCAAGTCTTTTTTTTTAATCACTGGCCATTCGCAAGGTGAATGACAGGAAGTCGGCATTAGGGGTGGTAACTATACATTTTTTGGGAGTGTCACGGAAAACACAGCTCAAGCCATGATCAGCCTGTAAGTCCTGGGCTTCTCACAGACTGCACACAGTTGAAAAATCATTTGATGGTGAGATGCTTAGAAATTTTATCTTTTTATACACAACTTTTTTTCAAATGTATTTATATAACAAATGTGAGCAACACTGGCATATTTAGCAGATATTTTGCGCATCTCACAGAGATGTTGGCACTCAAGGGGTTAAAATAAAACTAAGGGGTTTATTCTGGTTCACTCGCAAAGGCAAATTCACTCTCTAATGGACAAAACCATGTGCACTGCAGGTGGGGCAAATGTAACATGTGCAAAGAGAGTTAGATTTGAGTGGGGGTGTACTTCAAACTGATATCTATATTGCAGTGTAAAAATAAAGCAGCCAGTATTTACCCTGCACAGAAACAAAATAACTCACCTAAATCTAACTCTCTCTGCACATGTTACATCTGCCCCACCTGCAGTGCACATGGATTTGTCCATGAGAGAGTGAATTTGCCTTTGCGAGTGAACCAGAATAATCCCCTAACTGTTTTCCGACTGTAATTACTGTAAGTTGCACTTTGTAACATTATTGCATAAAAAGTAAATACAAAGTGAAACATTTGAGTCACAATAATTGCGTAAAGACAAAGTTGCTTAAGTTTTTAACATTGCCAGGAAACCACAAAGACCCGATTCCAAACAAAGGGAAGTGTAATATGGAGATTGTGTATCATGTTTCATATCAACCGGACTATGCAATATTTGTTCATTGACACTTTTAATATTAGTAGTAGTAGTAGTAGTACGTTTATTTATAAGGCGCCACAAAGTGTCCACAGCGCCGTACATAGCAAACAAAAAACAAATTACAAGGTAACGTACAGGGTGTGTTGAAAAATACAGTATAAATAGGGGGGATCCGATATGTAATGCCGGCGGTCGGAATCCCGGCGGTCGGAATCCCGACACTGGAATCCCGACCGCCGAAATCCCGACATGGGGGGGACGTGGAGCGCCCCCCCCCCCCCTTGCGGGCTCGCTGCGCTCGCCACGCAGCGGGCCCGGTGCCTCCAACGCTCGGCACGCTATTTTATTCTCCCTCTATGGGTGTCGTGGACACCCACGGATGGAGAAAGTTTCGGGATTTCGGCGGTCAGGATTCCAGTGTCGGGATTCCGACCGCCGGGATCCCGACCGCCGGCAAATTGACTGCATACCAATAGGGGTATAGCTGGTAGAACTAAAATCAGCATCAGTTCAGAAGTAGGTGTCAAAATTGTCCAGGAGACTGAGGATGAAGTAGAGGAAGGGAAGAACAGGACAGGAGCACAGGTGAGGTAAAGAGGTAGGGTGAGTACGTGAGGAAGGAGGACCCTACTCATAAGAGTTAACATACTAAAAGGAGGTGGGTGGACGAACGAAAAACAATAGGAAAGTAGGAACGGATGGGAACGGAGGCAGGATAGGAGGATCAAAGAGGTTAGGAGGCGGGATAGGCTAGTCGAAAAAAGTGGGTTTTGAGGGAGCGCTTGAAGGAGGTAAGGGAATCAGAAAGCCTGATGGGTAGTGGGAGGTTGTTCCAGTGCAGGGGAGCAGCGCGAGAGAAGTCTTGGACATGGGAGTAGGAGGAGGTGATTAGGTGAGAGGTCAGTCGGAGGTCAGCAATGGAGCGAAGAGGACGGGAGGGAGTGTGGATAGAGATCAGTGAAGAGAGGTAAGGAGCGGTGGAGGAGGAGAGAGCCTTGTAGGTGGTGGTGAGGAGTTTAAAGAGAACTAGGAAGGGAATGGGGAGCCAGTGAAGAGATAGACAGAGGGGGGAGGCGGAGGTAGAGCGGCGGGAGAGGAAGATTAGCCTAGCAGCAGCGTTAAGAGTGGATTGGAGAGGTGCGAGGCGGGTGAGAGGTAGCCCAGAGAGAAGGATGTTGCAGTAGTCAAGGCGGGAGATGACAAGAGAGTGAATTAGAATTTTGGTCGCGTCAGTGGAAAGCAATGGTCTGATGCGTAAGATGTTGCGTAGGTGAAAGCGGCAAGACTGTGAGAGAGCACGAATGTGGGGGGTGAAAGAAAGGGAGGAGACAATGATGACACCGAGGCAGCGCGTTTGGTCGGTGGAGGTGATCTCTGTTTCACCAATGCTGATGGAGATAGTGGGAGAAGAGGGGATGTTCGGGGGATGGAAGATTAGAAGTTCAGTTTTAGCCATGTTTAGTTTAGGAAGCGTTGGGTCATCCAGGCTGAGATGGCCGTGAGGCATTTGGAGACCTTGGCCAGGAGTGATGGGGATAGCTCGGGGGAGGAGAGATAGATTAGGGTATCATCAGCATAAAGGTGGTAATGAAAACCATAGGAGCTGATGAGGGTGCCCAGAGAGGTGGTGTAGAGGGAGAAGAGGAGAGGGCCAAGGACTGATCCTTGGGGAACACCGACTGGCTGCGGGGTAGTAGGAGAGGAGGAGCTTGAAGTGGAGACGGAGAAGGAGCGATCGGAGAGGTATGAGGTGAACCAGGAGAAGAAGAATATTAGATGACATCTTTCAAATACATTCCTCCAGTGGACTCCCCGGCCCTCCGTACTCGTGGGTAAGGATGGGTATCACAAGTGCTGGATCAAATTGGTTCCATAATTTCCAGCATCGGTACTGGTCTAGTGATGCCATGTGACCATCTTGAGTTAAGTATTCAATGGTTTCAACCATCAATGGTATTCTCATACTAGGGATGGCCATCGAATAGTTAACCACTGATCGTGCCATCAATGCTTAACAACGATGGCTTGAAATCATTAATAGGGAGGCATCGATGGTTTGCACCATTGGAGACCTTTTTTGCTGTGGGGTACTGAAATTATACACCTGCTTCAGATGAATCTTTTTCAACCAGACCTTGAAAGGTGAGTCCTGATAATTCTGACAGCTGTGGCTTCATAACCTCATCTCAGGCAGATTACACATGCAGGGCAAGTATCTGTACTGCGATACATGCCTGTCTTAAGAAAACAAGTACGATATGTGCAGGAGCAGCTACAGGCGCGCATGTGGTTGCATTGAACATAGTTGTCATCATTTAACATGAGAATGTATTCCTTTTAAGTGGAACAGTGTAGGTTATAACATAAACTGCATGTTAAAAGAACTGACCCACGATAAAGGGACAACTGGACAAGGGAAGCTCAGCTGGCTAATAAAGAGGCTGGTTTGTGAATCCAGTATATGGGCCCCAAATTATATAACATCTGTGACACAGCTACGGTATAAAAGTCATGAAGAGCTTGTGCCATTATACTACAACCCAACCTGTTAGATCCTGTATTGATGTCATTCCATATGCTGACTTATGACATCCTGTGTAGCTGGTATGCTACATGTTGACTTATGACATCCTGTGTAGCTGGTATGCTACATGCTGACTTATGACATAATGTGTAGCTGGTACGCCATATGCGGACTAGCGACATCCTGTGTAGCTGGTATACCATATGCGGACTTGTGATATCCTGTGTAGCTGGTATGCCATATGCGGACTTGTGACATCCTGTGTAGCTGGTATACCATATGCGGACTAGCAACATCCTGTGTAGCTGGTACACCATATGCGGACTTGTGACATCCTGTGTAGCTGGTATACCATATGCGGACTTGTGACATCCTGTGTAGCTGGTATACCATATGCGGACTTGTGACATCCTGTGTAGCTGGTATACCATATGCGGACTTGTGACATCCTGTGTAGCTGGTATGCCATATGCGGACTTGTGACATCCTGTGTAGCTGGTACCGTCATTAAGCCCCGCCCCCATGATGGAAAATGACCCAATTTGCCGATCGACGCCGAGGGGACGGGGCTAAAATGACGCGATTCTGACACTTTAGCCCTGCCTCCTCAACATAGATAGGCATATCCGGTTATTTAAATGGCACGGTCAGGGGTGAGGTATCTGGGAACAGGGGGAGGGAGCTGGGATTTTCAGGACCCTCCCGGCCATTCCGGGAGGGTAGGCAACCCTGAAATATGTCCAAATCTCGTCGCAATCCACTCACCATCACATACTTTTTACACTGGGCACAACTCATCGCACCTCAGAGAAGCCAGAGACTTAAGCTGGCCATACATCTACAGATCGATTGTCAGATCGGGCTGGTTGGAACAAAAACCTGGTGTATCTGAATGGCAGTTTGGCAGTTTTCCATCATTTCAAAGCAAATGGTCAACTGTCATTTGCTCTCATCCATTACCAGGATTTTGTTCCAACCAGCCCAATCTGACAATCGATCTGTAGATGTACAGTATGGCTGGCTTTACTCTGAAAATACACATACAGTATCTGGCCTGCTCCTGACCTCACACACCCTCCTCTAAAACGCTCAGACATGCCTGGATTTCCAAGACACTCCCAGCATTTACCTACTATTTTCTCAGCACTCTTACTAAACGAATGGATTCCACACCCAGTCGCTTACGTCCTGCCAATCACATTGGGAACGGCAAACAAATAGAAAAAGTAGCAGGATTTCATTGCAGGACTACCTTGCGCAAGAATACTATGGGCGAGATGTATTAAAATACATCGCCGCCCTTCGCGGCCCCCCCGCCGCGATGCCAGCGCACATGTACTAACATATGCGGCTGGCATTGCGATCTGGTGACGGAGGCCCCCCACGATACCTGTACTGTAGTGTGCGGGGGTTCTCCGTCACCTTCCTGCAGCCATGCTCTCCCCTAACGCCGGGGACAGCTAAGCAGGCTGTCCCTGGCGCCTCCTCCTCCCCCCTGCAGCCGGAAGGATGTCCGGCTGCTTCACTAGGGGGAGGAGGGGTTTACCTTCCGGGGTCCAGGAGGACCCTTCAGGAAGGTAAGCCAGAAGGGGGGTCGGCGAGGCGGCGGGTTTGCGTCGGAGGCGGCAGGCGGCGAAAAGAAGCCCATAGGCTTCTATAGGGTGTCGCCACCCAAAGGTGGCGATACCCTACAATGCGGTATCGGTGCGGCCGAGTTTTGATACATCAGAAAATGCGGTAAAACCAGGGTTTTACCGCATTTTCAGTTTAATACATCTCGCCCTATGGGCCATACGCACGCAATGTATCGATAATTGGCCACTGTGCAAATTCACGGTCATGCAATCAGGTCTGAATTACCCCCGTTGTTCCCTAAAGCCTGTGTACCCTCACTGTACAGTAAGTGACTGTTCCCAGACAACAATAGCAGACAGGACCACTGAATGCGCACAGGTCATTATCAGCTGGGATATGGATAATAACACTCAGTCTTTATTTGGATCTCTTAAGGCATAGTCTCATATTCTGAAACTGCTGAACGTAAAGGCAGGCCGGCTTTCCTCTTTACCGCTTTTTTCCAGATGGGGGAACACAGTCTCTGGGGTGGAATCCTCATGTAAGAAAAAAAGAGAAAATATGATTGAATGTTTGTCATTGTGTGACTATACCCTGTCTCCTGCAACAACACAACATAAAAAATTATTGTAATGATCAAAACTAGACTGAGCTTCTGATCCATAGTTGCCACTCCTCCCACATCCTACAGGAGGCTCCTGTTTCAGTCATAAATTTCCTGCTGCCCTGCATTGCACTTCTAATCTCCCTGATTCTTCCAATTCTGCCAAGGGTGCCACTAAGATGTTTATTTGCAAGGACAATGATTTGCTGTAATCACTGTGATTTGCTGTAGCTCCAAAGGAATCCCTGGTGATAGCTCTCATTATCCTCCCTTGTGGGAACCCCTAACAGGAGAGATAGACAGGAGCACATGATCACACAGGGTCTTGTTATCTGTGCTGGTGTGCACTCATCCATAGTGTGCTGCTGCTGCTGCTAGTGAGTGACTTAGGGTAATAATATTTGCTACTAATCTTTCTTTATTTAAACACTTTTGTTTAATTAGAGTATCTGGTGTCCATAATGATTTGGCTAATGCCATAATGGTTTGGAAAACAGCACATCCAATAAAAAATAGGTACAGTGTTCACAATTATAAAAAATAAATAATAAAAAAAAAAACATTTAATATGCCAAAAACATACTTCTATGCTTAGGAATTAATTCACACAAGGTCAAATTGCATTTGGAATTTATTGCATTGGCATCACAGTAATCATGTATATTTTGCTATGTGAAAAGAAAAGGAATATCACAGTGAATATATAGTTGCAAACAAGAAACCCCATATTGCAGACAGCAACGTTAGTATCAATACTAATATTATATAGAATGATCTTGTAACAACAAGCATTGATACACCCATCAGTGGAGCTAGACACACCCTTTGGCAGCACATCCTACACGTAGTGCATCCTACTATAATCTCCCTGATTCAAGTATGCTCTGATCTCGATATGAGCTTGTAAAATATCCCCACAAATCAAGTCAAATTATTTTGGTAGCAACTTGCCTGGTGCATAGATGCCTACCGGCCAAGAGGCTTCAGAAAATCAGCCTGGAAAGGCAAGCAAGTGTCCCGTATCTATTCTGAACCCCCACACCCTTTTGGCCACCCACTTGCAGAGTACATGTAGGCAGACCAAGAGGGACCAGATGACGTGGTTTATGCAGGGTTGCTGACTTTTTCATCTCCTCTTCGGGAGAAGCCCGGAGAGGAGACCTTCAGCAGGAGTTAGGGGGCGGGGCTTGAGTGTGGCAGGGGCGGGGCTAAAAAGACGCGATTATGACACTAGCCCTCGCCCCCTCATCGGAATCAGCAAATCAGGTCATTTAAATGGTGCGACATGGGGTAGAAGCCGCAATCATATTTTCGGGACCCTCCCAACCATTCCGGGAGGGTCGGCAATCGGGTCCTTCCTCCCGGCCCCCGGAAGGGTGGGCAACCCTCCCGGAATCAGGGGGACCCCCACTGAGCCCCCCGATCGCGGCATTTATATGCCGCAATCCGCGGGTCTCAGGGGAGGGGGCGGAGCTAAAATGGCACAATCGTGACGTTTTAGCCCCGCCCCCTCCATGGATATCAGTTATTTCTGCTATTTGATGTAATGAGGGCGGGGCTTAATGACGTCACAGTTAAGCCCCGCCCCCAAAACGCGTAATGTAAGATTCCTCTCCGGGCTTCTCCCGGAGAGGATTTTTTTAAAGTCGGCAACCCTGGTTTATGCCACAATTTTTTTTTATGGTAGTGCATAGCAGGTGGAGCTATCGTGATGCAGTTGAGGCACCACATCCCCACAATGTGCATATAACTGCTAGCAATGCCCCCCTGTGCTGACTGCTTGCCTCTCAAAGGGCGGTATTCAATGAGCCTGATTCGCCAGGTTTTTATGGCGAATTTGTGCTGTTTGGCGAATTTCTGACAAAAACGGTGAATCACCCTATTCAATGACCACATGGCGAATACATTTGAAGGTTTTTTTCGCCATGATTCACCGAGTAGCAATCGCTATCTTTTTATGGAGAAGTGGAATGTGAACTTTTAAAATAAAGTGTTTTGTTTTTTACATTTGGTGTCAAAAAATCAGGAATTTTATTCTGAGGAGGGGCATGCTATTTTTATTCATGTGCTGTAAGCACATGAATATATATTTAATTTTAAAAATAATATTTTTATTTTTTTATTTTTTTTACACAGCAGCCAGCAGGGGGCGCCGGAGCCGAGCCGCTCATTACATATTCATATATTCACTGCACGATCATTACGATCGTGTGTAGTGAATATACGCCCCCCTGCTGGCACCCCCGGGGGGCAGCCTGTGCTGCCTGGCACCCGGGGAGCCCACCTAACCCCCCACAAAGGTCTGGGCTAGGCAGAGAGACTACCATCTCTCTGCCTGGCACCGTCCTCAGGCTCCCTGCGGCAATCGCCGCAGGAGCTCATATTCGCCAGTCAGGGGCTCGCTGCCCCTGACTCGTTGAATACCGGAGCCCGCCGGCTCCGGAACGTGGCGAATGTGCAGCGAATCCAAAAAAGGATTTGCTGCACCTCGCAGGTATTCACATTGAATACCGCCCAAAGAAGTAGATAAGTATATTCTATATTTTAAATTTAGACATTTTGCACTGACTTCCAAATTACACATCTGTGGGGAATTACACTGGTAGGTGCACTTTGACCATGTATTAAAATTCTTAAACCTCAAAAACATGACAAACAGGATAGTCTGTCCAGGTCTCTTATAAAATAATATTGCTTTCTGTGGAAATCTGCAGTCTCATTTTAATAACAGGGTTAAGTCCTCACATGCAAGATGTGTAAAGCCTTGAAAAATGAAATCATTGAGAGTGATAAACCACCAACCAATTATCTCCCACCTGTCATTTTAGTAACCCACTTTATATTTTATAACTTTTCAAGCTTAGTACATCTGGCCCATATCCCTGCACACATAGCACACTTATGGGGCCTACACACGTAGTGGTATACAGGCATTTTCTGTGCGATTTTACTTAATTTTACTAGATTGCCCAGAAAATGGCCCTACAGTACATCAATGTGTGTGTAAGGGGCCATAGTGACAGCGATGCGTGGCCCCTCACACGCGATATCTCCCGACGTTTAATATCCAGCATGCTGGATACTAAAAGGTTGGGGCCAGTGTTCTCATCGGAGAACACTGGCCCTGACAGATCGCTCAGAGCACATTGCATCTCTCAGAATGCTCATCTACACACAGCGCTATGTGTGTAAGCCACATCACACAGGTAAATCACATGGTTGGGATTAATTAGCGAGTAAGTGCTTTGAAGGAGGTATAAGTTGTGCAATGTTTGGGGTAAAGTGACCAATGCTGGACAGTCTGGCTCGCCACTAGTAAGGTGACCAGTAGATAGCTAGAAGCAGGGTTGTAGGACACTCTGGCTGTCAGTACCATCCTGACATTCTCCTGAATAAACAGTGTTTCAACAAGACATGACATGGACATTCAATTAATACTGTGGTTCATAATGTTGACATCAGAATGTCACATGGTCATAAAGTTGACATGGACATTGGCCCTTATTCTGGTTCACTCGCAAAGGCAAATTCCTTCTCAAATGGACAAAACCATGTGCACGGCAGGTGGGGCAGATGTAACTTGTGCATAGAGAATTCGATTTGGGCTGGGTTTTACTTCAAACTGAGATCTATATTGCAGTGTAAAAATAAAGCAGCCAGTATTTTCCCTGCACAGAAACAAAATAACTCACCAAAACCTAAATCTCTCTGCACATATTACATCTGCCCCCCTGCAGTCTTTCAGTGTTCGCTTCTCTGACTCTACCTCCTTTTCACTACCTCTGTCCTTTGATAAAGCAGGCAGGACCAGCAAAACGCGTCAGAAGTGCTGTTGCCCTTTTGCCACCCCCTTTCTTGTGGATTGGAGTCCGAACTATCCCAGAAGGAGAGCCAATCTCCCTTCTTCAACTACACCAGGACACTATATAAGCTTTGGATCACCACCTTCTCCATTATACACCAACATTGAAAATCTAAAGGTGCCTACTGCATTGTCCTCAGACCATCTCCAGTGGATTCCGGTAATTTGTGCCACCTTGGGCCGACCACTTGGACATAAAGACATTCTGGACACCTCAATTTTATCACTTTTAATTGTTCAAAGCGCTGTTACCTTTTTCTTTTTTGCTTCTAGTACATTTACAGGATTAACTAACCTGTCTATAGCAGCAGCTGGGAAGCCACCCTTGCCAAGCGCATCCCTTTAAGATCCCTACCCTATCTAGGGTGGGCTCTTTTCCCTTCTGTTTTTGTACTCATTATATCCCGCATCGATTATTGCAATAGTCTCCTAACTGGATTTCCCAGGAACAGACTCTCGCCACTACAATCCATTTTAAATGCTGCTGCTAGGCTGATCTTCCTAGCAAGACGCTCATCACCTGCTGTTCCGCTCTGCCAGTCCCTCCATTGGTTTCCTGTGTTTTACCATATTCTATATAAAACACTTCTACTCACATATAAAGCTATTAACCATTAACCAGCATATATCTCTCTACTTATCACAAAATATCTCCCATCACGACCACTCCACTCTGCACAAGATCTGTGTCTCTCTTCTGCACGGATCACTCGCTCCCATTCACTATTACAGGACTTTCATCGGGCTGCTCCCACCCTATGGAATGCCCTTCCACGCACAAACTCTCTACTAGCCTCCAAACTTTCAAGTGTTCCCTGAAAACTCAACGCACTAAGGCAAGCCTATCATATTTAAGTTCCATATGCATAACCCTCTGAGGCACTTATGTATTATATAGCTTCATTCTGGACTTGTAACTTGGTGGGACTGCTATGCTATTACTGGTGCATGTCCTTGTGTTTCCCTCCTATGTCCCTATAGATTGTAAGCTTGCAGCAGGGCTCTCCTATCTCCAAGTCTGTCTGTTGTTGCCCAGTTTGTTTTATCTCTGTTTACAATTGTAAAGTAATCTGCTGTGCTATATAAGAAACTGTTAATAAATAAATAATAGATAGATAGATAGATAGATAGATAGATAGATAGATAGTATAAGAATAATTGGCAAACCACATATCAAATGGGCCAGAGGTCACGCACCAGGCTAAGGCTTAATAATAAATGGAAATAATAAAAGATTGTTAGTAAACTCACCAAGGAAAACATCTGGTTGTGGTGGCTTATGTACCAGTCTGTAGAAGAGAGAAATACATTAATGGAGGCTGCTCCAAATTGGAGATATAATGTCAGTACCAGGGAAAGTAGGCAGCAAGCATGTGAGGAACATGAAAAATTGCAGGGTAGTGACAGATGGCCTGATTCTGAGAAAGGGTGTATATAGGGGTCCGAGCACCCCTGCCAATGTATGGGACTTGTGCCCCACCCCCCATATTCTCCTTTCCTTTCCCATCTTGATATGTTCCACATCTTGCTCTATTGGCCCCCTATGCTGTGTCTTGTGTGATAGGGGCACTGTGAAGGAGTCAGAGGGAGGGTGAGGGCAGGGATACTGATGGGGAGTCAGAGGGAGGGTACGGGCAGGGACACTGATGGGGAGTCAAATGTAGGATGAGGGCAGGGACACTGAAGAGGAGTCAGAGGGAGTATGCGAACAGGGGCACTGAGGGGGAATTGGAGGGAGGGTGAAGGCAGGGTCACTGAGGGGGAGTCAGAGGGTAGGTAGGTGAAGGCAGGGGCACTGAGGGGGAGTCAGAGGGTAGGTGAAGGCAGGGGCACTGAGGGGGAGTCAGAGGGTAGGTAAAGGCAGGAGCACTGAGGGGTAATCAGAGGGAGGGTGCGAACAGGGGCACTGAGGGGGAGTTGGAGGGAGAGTGAATGCAGGGGCACTGATGGGGGGAGTCAGATGAAGGGTGAGAGCTTGAACACTGAGGGGGAGTCAGAGGGAAGGTGAAGGCAGGGGAACTGTGGGGGAGTCAGAGTCAGAGCAGGGGCATTGAAGAGAGTAAGAAGTAGGGTTAGGGCAGGGGCATAGCAGGGAGAAAGAGGGAGGGTGAAGGCATGGGCACTGCATGGTAGTCAGAAGGAGGATGAGAACAGGGGAAGTGAGAGGGAATCAGAGGAAGGGTAAGGGCAGGTACACTGAAAGGGAGTCAGAGGGAGAGTGAGTGCAGGGGCACTGAAGGGGAGTCAGATGAATGGTGAGAGCAAGGGCTCTGGGGGAGAGTCAAAGGGGGTGCAGGGGCACTGAGGGGGAGTCAGACGGAGGGTGAGGGCAGGGTCACTGTGTAGGAGTCAGAAGGAGGGTGAGAACAGGGGCACTAAGAGGGAGTCAGAGGTAGGGTGAGGGCAGGGACACTGAAGGGGAGTCAGAGGGAGGATGCGAACAGGGGCACTGAAGAGGAGCTGGACGGAGAGTGAGTGCAGGGGCACTGATGGGGAGTTAGAGGGAGGGTGAGAGCTTGGAGGCTGAGAGGAAGTTAGAGGGAGGGTGAAGGCAGGGTCACTGACGGGGAGTCAGGGGGTTGGGCAGGGTCACTGAGGGAGAGTCAGAGGGAGGGTGAGAACAGTGTCACCTAGGGGGAGTTGGAGGGAGGGGGAGAGCTTGGAGACTGAGAGGGAGTCAGAGGGAAGGTGAGAGCTTTGAGACTGAGGGGAGTCAGTGGAAGGGTGAGAGCATGGACACTGAGGGGGAGTCAGAGAGAAGGTGAGGTCATTGGCATTGTGGGGGAGTCAGAGATTGTGAGGGCAGGGGCACTGAGGGGGGTCAAAGTTAGGGTGAGGGCAGGGAGTCAGAGGGAGGGTACGTGGAGGGGCACTAAGGGTGAGTCAGGTGGTGAGAGCATACCCTCCAACATTTAAAGATAAGAAATCGGTACACATTCTGAAAGGGGGCGTGGTCATGTACAAAGGGGCGTGGTCATGAACAAAGGGGCGTGGTCATGGACAAAAAGGGGTGTAACCACGTCCCCTTTCCGAATGAGTACTGTGCACCAACTTCTACATGTATCATGCAGCTCATGTCACGTGGTGGCTTGGTGGACTGCTAGCATATTAAATAAGTATATTTAATATACTTATTTAATAAATAAGTATATTAAATATACTTATTTAATATGCCAGCAGCCCACCAAGCCACCATGTGACATGAGCTGCAGGCCTGGCAGCAGGTGCACATATGTCACACGATGAAGACTGGGCAAGTGACGAGATAATACATTGTATTATTCAAACTGCAGCCTGAGCCACCTACTTTCTGCACTGACTTGCTCGGAGTCTGATGTGGAAGTGGCAGGCTCCGATGGCAAAGATAAATAATCATTCTCCTTCACATGCGCCCGCCGCCGGGGCTGGTGTCACCGCATCCCTCGCCCTCATAGCGCAGAATCGTGTCCACAGTTACAGTCTGCGCATGCGGAGACTGCTGGCTGTCAATGTCCTTTCCCATGAGCAGAATGCCGGCCCGTGACGTCATGACGCACGGGACCGGACCCGCAACCGCAATACACTCTTGGGAACGGGGGAGAGCCGGCGCAGCACCTCCAGGCAACTCAGACAGAGCGGAGCCAGGGGGATTTTAATTAGGAGTGAGTAATAACTGACCGCTGCGGGGAAAAGCGGTACATTCGGTACAATTATAATTTGCCGGTACAGACTGTTAATAAACGGTACTGTACCGGCAAATTCGGTACAGTTGGAGGGTATGTGAGAGCTTGGAGACTGAGGGGGAGTCAGAGTGAAGGTGAAGGCAGGGGCAGAGGGGGAGTCAGAAGGAGGGTGAGTGCAGGGGCACTGAGGAGCAATTAGAGGAAGGGTGAGAGCAGGGGCACTGTGTGGAAGTCAGAGGGAGGGTGAGGACAGGGGCACTGAAGGGGGTTCAGAGGTAGGGTGAGGCAGGGAGCCAGAGGGATGGTTAGCGGAAGGGCACTGAGCGGAAGTCAGATGGAGGGTGAGAGCTTGGACACTGAGGGGAGTCAGAGGTGGGGGGGGGGCACTGAGGGGGAGTCATAGGAAGGGTGAGGCAGGGTCACTGACAGACAAACAAACTGCAAGCAAACTTGTAGTCTCAACAGAACTGGACAGGCAGTCAGCAGTGTAGCTGACCATTTGGCCCATAGGCTTCTTACCTCCATACAGATCTCCAGGTTATGCTGTAACTGCTGTGCTTAAGTGTCAGTGCAGCTACTATAGAGATCATATGCCGTACTAGTGCTGACTGACTTGTGTTTATCAGACTATGTACTGTAGGACTGCCGGTAAGGGTGGTGGATGAGGGAGAGTCTCCCTTCCCAGACTCAGAAGCATCCTGTCCACTATTGGTTAGGTCTATATCCAAGTTGGAAAAAGGACCTCATGGGAAATGGGGAGGAGGAAGGTCTGAACATGGGAGCCCAAATAGACCCTTGCATGCTTGCTCCACTCACCATGCTTTGTATGCGCTGGCCCCTGGGCATGAAAGGACCTTTCTCCAACTGGGATCTAGCAACTACTGTCCACTGTGATGGCTAAATAGACTTGTGACTGCAGTCACTGGGAGTCTAAATCAGCTGTATGTGTTTCTACCTCTTGGCCGCGATTAGCATTGCCAGGCAGTGCTCCCCATTGACCTGTGCCCATACTGAATGCGATTCTGGCCAAGGGATCAATTTGACCCTGATTCTGTGTCACATGCAAAATTACAATTAGACTGCGTGTGAGAGTAAGGAAGAAGTATGTAATGTGAGTAAGGAAGAGAATTGAATGCAAGTGAGGAAGTAGTTTACAATTTGAGTAAGGAAGGGGATAGAATATGAGTGAGGAAGTAGTATGTAATTTGAGTAAGGAAGGGGACAGAATGTGAGTGAGGAAGTAGTATGTAATGTGAGTAAAAAGGGGAATATACCTGTATATGGGTGAAGGAGGATGATATTTGAGTGAGGAAACAACATGACATGTGAGTGCGGAAATAGTATGTAGTGTAAGTGAGGAAGTAGTATGTAGTGTAAGTGAGGAAGTAGTATGTAGTGTAAGTGAGGAAGTAGTATGTAGTGTAAGTGAATAAGTAGTATGTACTGTAATGTGAGTAAGGAAGGAGGGTCAGGGCCGGTGCAAGGCACCGAAGCGCCCCAGGCGAGTCGGGGTGGGGAGGCCCCGGTACCGGGGGGAGGGGGGTGGTACCTGTGGAAAAAACTTGCGCCCCGGCGTCCCTGCAGTGCTGGGGCGGTCAGGGGTGTCCGTGCCGTAGGGGTACCTGCGGCGCCGTCATGTGTATAAAGCTGGCTGCGGCCGGTGGGGTCCCTGCAGTGAATAGAAAATAACTAGCGCTTCCCGTGCCGCCGCGCGCATAGCGCTAGTTATTTTCTATTCACTACAGGGACCCAGCCGGCCGCAGCCAGCTTTATACACATGACGGCGCCACAGGTACCCCTACGGCACGGACACCCCTGACCGCCCCAGCACTGCAGGGACGCCGGGGCCGCAAGTTTTTTACACAGTTCGCTGGGGGTGAGGGGCGAACTGCCGCCCTCCAGGTGCCGGCGCCCTAGGCAAATGCCTAGAGCTGCCTAGTGGTGGCGCCGGCCCTGAGGAGGGTGAAATTTGAGTGAAGAAGTAGAATGTAATGTAAGTGAGTGAGTGAGTGAGTGAGTGAGTGAGAGATAAAGAAATTCATGTGAGGCAACAGTAAGCGATTTGGGAAAAGAAAGTTAGTGAGGAAAGAGAATAAAATTATGAGTGAGGAAGGTTAGTGGAGGATGTAAATGGTTAATCATAGGCAAATGTGCGTGAGATAAGGCAAGGGAAATGTCACACTGAAGGCACATAAAGACAAGGGGAGAAAGATAAATATGCCTGAGGTAGTGGTTCCCAAACTTTTTTGAATCATGGCGCCCTAGAATATCAGAATTTTTGTTCACGGCACCCCTAGGCCAAAAGATTTTGGTGAGATTCAAAAAAAAAACATTAATTAAGTGAATTGTGTTTATATGTCACTCTAATGTGGTGAGGGACAAGATGCGCTACTGTTGCCCATATATTGTATAATAGTAATCTACAATCACTGCTTTTGCCTTATAAATTGACCATAAATATTTAGTTGATCCTGCACCACCAACCAACCCAAGGTACTATACTCTTACAAGTGTTCCGAGGCACCCTAGGGTGCCTAATCCCACAGTTTGGGAACCACTGGCCGGAGGAACAATGAATAGTATAAACACCTTTTGTCACACTTTGATCAATCCAACTAGATTCTTTATCCCTGTAGAATAGAAAGTAGATTTTACACATATGTCATTTCTTTACTAAGCTACATATATATATATATATATATATATATATATATATATATATATATATATATATATATATATATATATATATATATATACACACACACACACACACACACACACAAAGGCACATGCAAACACTGATACTTTTTTAGATCAATCACTGCCAGTGCCTTCCAACTGTATCTGTCGAAGGTACATCAGCCCTGCATACAAGACACCTATGCAAGAGAACCTCACCTTCCATACAGGACACGTGTAGAGAAGACTTCAACTCTTCTATGCAGGACACTTATGCAGATAGGACATCACCTTTAAAACAGGAGACCTGTGTAGAGAGGGCATCACCTCTTCCATACAGGGCCCCTATGTAGAGAGGACATCACCCCTTCCATACAGGACACCTATGTGGAGAGGACATCAGCCCTTCCATACAGGACACCTATGTAGAGGGGAAATCAGCCCTTCCATACAGGACACCTATGTAGAGGGGACATCACCCCTTCCATACAGGACACCTATGTAGAGAGGACATTGACCCTTCTACACAGGACACCTATGTAGAGAGGACATCACCCCTTCAATACAGGACATCTATGTAGGGAGAACCTCACCCCTTCCATACAGGACACCTATGTAGAGGGGACATCACCCCTTCCATACAGAACACCTATGGAGAGAGCATATCAGCCCTTCCATACAGAACACCTATGGAGAGAGCACATTGACCCTTCTACACAGGACACCTATGTAGAGAGGACATCACCCCTTCCATACAGGATGCCTATGGACATCACCCCTTCCATACAGGACGCCTTCTATACAGGATTGATATGAGGAAAGCACATCACCCCTTCCACGTAGGACACATATTAAGAGAGGACATACAGGACACACAAAGAGAAAACATCATTCCAAACTAAAAAATGGATCCAACAAGAAATGAGGCAAAAAACATCTCTAATGATGACAACACATAGTAACAAATGACATGGTAACTCATTCTGTACAATGTATAATGTTACTTGTCTATGTCTATTACCTCCGCTCTTGTTTCTTTTGATTATCTGAAAAGAAAAAAAAAAGATTATAGAAGGAGAAGAGATACAAATGAGTCCAATACACAGATTAGTAGGAGAATATCTGATACTTACGTCTTCTCACCACACGTATAGTCACATAAACTGCAGCCACAAGGATGACAAAGCCGGCTACTCCACTAACTAATATAATGGCCCATACAGGAACTGTACAAACGAGACAAAAGCATTTCCAAATGGAAGTTATATGGAAACATGAATAAGAGAGTGAAAAAAGTGATTTACAGAGGAAATGTGTAGTGTGTACTGTGACATAGAAACATAGAATTTGACGGCAGATAAGAACCACTTGGCCCATCTAGTCTGCCCCTTAAACAATGGTTCTGAATATCAATTTATCCCATATACACTCCCACATGCAGTGGCAGAATTATAAAACAGACCCCTCCCCACCAAAAAGTTCCAGGAACTGAGGGAGGCCCCAAGGGTCTCCAATATGGATGTTAC
The DNA here is from genome assembly GCF_055691185.1 of Crinia signifera. Lineage (NCBI taxonomy): Eukaryota > Metazoa > Chordata > Amphibia > Anura > Myobatrachidae > Crinia > Crinia signifera. The sequence goes on along the minus strand of NC_139220.1, from coordinate 298,595,767 downwards.
TGCCTCAAGTCCTGCTGATTGTCAGGGGTTTTGCTCATTATCAGGGGTCTGTCAAGCGGGTCTCCATTAAAAATCTCCATTCCAGATTGAGCGGCGGCTCCTGCAGCATCCTTAAGAACTGTCTCCTCTGAGGTGGCAGCCATTTTGGGAGGATCGTTTATAATGGGGACAGGCACGACGGGACCACATAGAATTATCTGTAGGTCCCAACAGTTGTGTAGCAGTAGCCCTCAAAGACCCCCAGTGCCCACAAGCCACCTCCAAGTTGTTGCAGGTTCTGCGGGGGGACAAGGGGTATGCCAATGCCCACATGCCAGTGCTCTAGAAAAGCCCCCAGACAATCAAACTATGGATAAAGATCTGAGGAAGTAGCTAGAAATGAAGGCAGTCACAGGCAGCGAACATTACATACATAGATCACATGCATAGCCTATCTCAGCACCCATGGGTGAGCAGGAAATGGCACTTTCCCATTAAGGATTGTTAAATATTTGCTTTGTATTTATTCATATATCAAATTTGAAAAAAATATGTGATAGAGACATGGATGTTGTTACACACTGTATGTGTTTTGGGTCATAAGCATTTGGAACAAGCAATGGAATGTGCAGCACAGTCGCTGAACCATAACCCCGGATGTGCTGTCATTACTGATCAATAGGAATATAAAAAAAAGAAATGTTAATTATTGCTTTGTCACCGTATTCAGTAGCTGGAGTGTGGGATGAATCGGTCGGACCTGGTCCATCTGTAAGGAAATGATTATAAATTATTTCAAAATGCAAAAGTGGAAAGAATAACTGCACTATCCATAACATCTATCACACAACATCGAGGTAGAATGATTTGTAATTGATGGAAAATTCAATTTAGTTAATTTATCCCTATGAGTGTTACTTATTAACATTGCTGAGATAGGTAAACTACATTAACTATACATATGACAGCTATTTGCCGATTGCTTTCTATGGTTACAGTAATGGGAATGAATAACCCCTGATATTTCTATATTGAATGCATTAGAGGTGATATATCAATTTAGCTTTAACAGCACATTACAGTATATACTACACTAAAGATAATATATATCTCTATCAGTAGCGGCAGAACTCAGAAAAAGGAAACAGCCGGGTAGACGCCAATGTTCCAATGTTTCCACATTTCGTCAGGGCATCTTCTGCCACTTTATTCAAATACAGGTTGAGTGTCCTTCATCTGAAATGCTCGTGACCACAAGCATATTGGATAAGGGATTTTTGCGGATTTTGAAGTAATTTTTTTTTCATACTTCATCACCGGTGCATCCTTGGGAGCGGGGATGCAGCTAAAGAGGATTCCGACGGCCGCCGTGGACACCGGGGGACGAGGTAAGTATTAAAAAAAGAGGCGGGTGGGGGGATGAGACAACAACAAACCCTAAATATTCTGCAAACTACAGTTTTTCTGAATATTTCGGATATGGGATATCCAACCTGTACCACTAAAAGCCCTTCCCTGGTGTACATCTGTTCAAGGACTGAGACACACAATCTAATAATCTTTAGATGATCGTACGCTGAATGTTGCATCTTTAGGCAATCCGATACACCATCAAAACCTACCCCTGCCCCATGCTATGTGCATATTCTCCATCATAAGTTCGCAACCACTTTCAGAGGTTTTGAAATGATTGCAATAGTGAATATCCATGCTTGCCCATTCATTTTGCATGGTACTCACCTAGAATAATCAGTGAGAGGATATTGCTGGCATCAGATTTTTGGGACCGATCTCCCATCCTGCACTGGTATTTGCAGACATATATCATTGTTCCCCAGGTAGTGAAATTGCGGAGAGTAAACGTTACACTGCTTCTGCTCTCTGGGGCTGGTAATGTCTGTAGAATATCCCCACTGCTCTCTGAAAAGAGGTAGAAGTAGCATTCTGGGTAACTTGTGGGCGCTGTACATTGTACCTCAACAGACTGGTCCATGTGGAAGGCTCCTGGTGTAATCACAGATAGTAGCGGTGGAGGTAGATTTTCTGTAGGACATGGAATAATACTTCATCAATCTTCAAAAATTCCCCATGTCCAGGAAGCAGATTCACATACTCCCAACTCCCACCAAAGCCTATAGGGCCATGATAAAACTGTTTGGGTTTTCTACTTGCAATCTAACACTGGCCAAAATGCCAAAATGCACATTGGGCCTGATTCTGGTTCACTCGCAAAAGCAAATTCTCTCTCTAATGGACAAAACCATGCGCACCACAGGTGGGGCAGATGTAACACGTGCAGATATTTGGGTGTTACTTTGTTTCTGTGCAGGGTAAATACTGGCTGCTTTATTCTTACACTGCAATATAGATAACAGTTTGAAGTATAAGCCCCACCCAAATCTAACTCTCTCTGCACAAGTTACATCTGCCCCACCTGCAGTGCACATGGTTTTGTCAATTACAAAGAGAATTAGCTAGTGAACCAGAATCAGGCCAATTGTGTACATTGTATCATGATCCATTGAGGCAGTGGTTCCCAAATCTGGTCCTCAATTACCCCCCAATAGTTTGTTTTACAGGTCTCCACACAGAATTACAATTGAAATAATTAGCTCCACCTGTGTATCTTTTAAACGTTCTCAGTGAGTGAGTGCACCTGTGCACCTGCCAAGTGACACGGAAAACGTGAACTCTTGGGGATTCTTGAGGACCAGGGTTGGGAACCACTGCATTAGCGAGTCTGCCCAGGTGGTGGAAGTTTGCTTTTACCCATGTCTCTTGTGTTACATTATTGCTAGATGTGTCTGACCAGATACGACTGCTGGTCCGGATGTAATGATGACCAAGTTCAGCAGCCGGGTGGAATGCCAGATGAAATCTGACTTTTTATTTTTTAATTGGCAACCACAAGGCAAAACCATGCTTAGTAAATGATTGCCCATTTAAATAACAAAAAAAAAAAATCACTACATCCTGCCCGATATGTCAGAATTAGGGATTTAGGGACCCATCTGATAAGGTCATCTCACTATGGTATATAGGGGGTTATTTTGGTTCACTCTTTCTGACAAATTCCTTCTTAGATGGACAAAACCATGTGCAATGCAGGGGGGCAGATGTAAAATGTCCAAAGACATTTAGATTTGGGTGAGTTGTTTTGTTTCTGTGCAGGGGAAATAGTGACTGCTTTATTTTTACACTGCAATATAGATCTCACTTTGAAGTAAAACCCCACCCAAATCTAATTCGCTCTGCACAAGTTACATCTGCCCCCCTGCAGTGCACATGGTTTTGTCCATCTAAGATGGAATTTGTCAGAAAGAGTGAACCAAAATAACCCCCACAGGCCCACATTTTTGGACAAAAAAACTGTGCTAGGAACCTCAAATTCATTCTATGTTAAATGGTAGAGTTTACTCTAATTGTTCTGGTCACAGGTGTTCTTAGTACTTATAGTATGCACCTGCATTTTCTGTTCTTTATCGTGTGGCAATATGATTCTCAGCAAGGTACAGTAGCACCTCTTATGTTTAAAATCAGGGTGTGCAGTCCAGCCCCCCCCCCCCCCCCCCTCTTTTTTTTTAACTATACTTGATCAAGATTACCTCAAAGCAGAGTGGTTACTATTTTGGCTCTCCCCTGATATATTCCTCAACTGTTTTCACTGTTTGATACATCAACCCCAATGACTTCTAAAAAGATTACCTTGAACCAAAGATTCCATCTGTCCTCGGAATGTCATCATGTACAGGACTATGGGACTGTTTGTAACACCTGAGCTGACAATGGTAAATTCCATCCCAATGAACCCTGGTGTATTAGAAAGCAAATGAATGAGTATAGAGACAGCATGAACAGGCACAGTGCTTAAGATGGGATCTTCATCTGAGTACTAACTAGGGGTAGAAGAAGATACAAGATCAGACAATCAGAGGGCACAAGGAAATATAAAACGATATAAGTCTAACTGAGGGAATGGCAAATGATATAGGGGTATTGAGCATGATCTGGGTCAAAGTGTGTGTGTGGGGGCTTACGGCGTGGAACTGAGTACCATCACCTATAGTGGGGAAGTGGAATTAGTTTAACCACCACCTTAATTCTAACAGTAGTTTTCAGGGGGGGGGGGGGGGGGGCGGGGGGGAATGAGTTCCACCACCTCTCCAGGGCCACTTTTAAGGTGCCCATACACGCACCGATTTCCAGGTACTTTTTGTGCTAAATCGCATCGCATTGCATGCGTTGTGCGTGTGATGCGATCAAAAGACAGTACAAAAATTATGTGCAGCACATACCTTTTGTACTGTACGATGAGATGCCGCGGGAGCAGCAAATGGCAACAGGTAATGGGTTCAGGTTTATTGTGTGTTTAAAAGCATCTCATACTGGGGATATGGTCGTATTGTAGACCCGACTTAGGTTGACAGGGTTCTAGGTCGACAGGGTTCTAGGTCGACATGGATGAAGGTCGACAAGTGTCTAGGTCCACATGGGACAAGGTCGACAGGGTTTTAGGTTGACAAATGTGTTAGATTCAACAGGTCGCGAGGTCGACATGGGTTAGGTTGACAGGTTGTGAAGTCGACATGGTTTTTTCACTGTTTTTTGAGCCGACATGTGTCGACAGGCGGTATTTCATGCCCTACCATCCACTAGGACGTGGTGTGAGAATAAAATAGTGTGCCGAGCACAGCGAGGCACCGTGCCTGAAGCATAGCGAGCGGCTACGGTTGACTTCCAACTGTATCCATGTCGATTGTGTCGACATACGGGTAAAAAAAAACTGTGAAAAGACCCATGTTGACCTAACGCATTTGTGGACCTAAACCCATGTTGACCTAGACACCTGTCGACCTTCACCCATGTCAACCTACAACCCTGTTGACCTTGCTGCCTGTCGACCCAACGGTGTCTGGTAGACAATACAATCCACCCTGCTGGAGAGTGCCGGTGGAGTGGAGCTCCATCTAACTGGGATGTGCGAGCGTCTCTCACGCATGCGCATCCCAGTTTCTGGGTGGCAGGGGACGCAGACCCTGCCCGTCTCCGCTTCAGGGAGACGGTAAGGGTTAGGAGGGGTGCGGGGAGGCATCGAGGACCGGTGGGGAGTTCCGTTGGAAGGGGATGCGCAAGAATCTCGTGCGTGCGCGTCCCCTTCCGGGGGCTGGCAGTTGGCGATCCGACCGCCAGACCCCCCCGCTGAATGAGCCTGGCTCCATCTGTACTTTGTTCGAAGTTGTATTGTGAAGACAGATAGATGTTACCTATCCAGACAGAGAAGTATCCTGACTTATCTCGGACTATGCATGGGGAAATATAGCCTGATGTATCTAAAGGCCCCCATACACCTGAAATACATTGCACCCAATCATACAATCTCAATGGATTGTAAAATGGATTGTATGCAGATTGTGTGCACATCATGTGTATACAATCATACAATGCCGGCCCCGGGGAATTGCAGGATTGGTCCTCTGATCATCATACAGCAGATGGATTGTATGACAGATTGTGAGTACACTGTGTGTCCAAAAACCACCAAGGACTGCCGGGTAGTTGAAGGGAAATTGGACACAATCATGATTGTTATGGTGGGTACACACTTGTACAATGTGCATGAGATTTTGACTATATAGTCAAAATCTCATCGGGATCGCATGCAGATCGCATGGGTTTTAACCCTTGCGATCCCGATGCACTCTCCCATATCGCAGGCAGAAAGTCTTGGCTGCATAGACTATATAGTGCAGATCGGCACTATATAGTCAAAATTGTATGCAGATCGCATGCATGCCGTGCAATGTGATTCCGATGCGATCTGATCGCATCGCACGGCACTTGCCCATGTGTACACACCATAAGACCGGTCTTTCTGATGTATGGCCACCTTGAAACTTATCATAGGGAACATATCTTGATGTATGTAGAATTAATATGGAGAGACAAACCTTATGCACACTACTGTTTAAAAGTTTGGGGTCAGTTAGAAATGTCCTTTTTTTTTTTAAAGAAAAGCACTGTTTATTTCAATGAAGATAACATTAAGTTAATCAGAAATACACTCTATGCATTGTTAATGTGGTAAATGACTATACTAGCTGCAAAGGGATGCAGTTCGAATCCCGGCGGTCGGAATCCCAGCGTTCAAAATGCCGACGCCTGAAGTGGAAGTATCAGAAGGACTTTCCACTTCAGCGTCTGCAGCGTCTGGGGGAGGAGAACTGTCAGCCCGATTTCCCTGTATTTTATCCTTCTATGTTTGTGAATAAATCTTGTGCACTTACCGGGGTCTCTGGAGAATCCTTTAAAGAAACCGTTACGGACACGCGAGACAGAATACCAATGTAAGTCTACCTGTCCATGCTATCATTGTGGTATATGAGAGAGGAAGTTTAAAGATACCTTTGTGTGCACTCGAGAAAGAATTAGAAAGTAAGTGTTATTTTGGAAAGCTGAAGAAGCATCCATATCGTTTGGAATTAAAGAAACTGCTTTGTGAACTCGAGACAGGATTAAGAAGTAAGTGTGGTTCTACTGACCCACTAAGGAATCTCACCTGTCTCAGATACATCCAGTTCACAAGCAAGTTCTTCAATTAGAAATCAGTACATATCCGAAAAGGGGGCATGGCCACGGGTAGAGCCTGCATGGTCATGGACCACGCCCCCTTCCAAATGTGTACTGGCATTATATTTTAATATAAATATATATATATATATATTTATATATATATATTTTTTTTTTCTATGTAGCAAACAGTGGCACTCGACAGGATTTTCAACAGTGTCAAAAAAGTGGTTTAATATTCCAACGACCCACCCCTACCCCAGGCTTGCCTACCCTCCCGCATTCAGCGGGAGGCTCACGACTTTTTCCTGAGCCTCCCGCTGCCCCGCAATCCCCCTCAGCCCTCCCGGATTTTGTGACCCCTCCATTGTAATCCAGACTGTGTGTGGGCACATGTTCGGAAATGGCAGGGGTGGGGGTGCACAAGGAGGTCACAGCCGGCCACCGCAGCGGTTGCCGTGCTGCTGTGTGCACACGTACAGGAAGTCACTGCTGCATCAGGAGGAGCTGGAGAGTCGACAGCCAGGGCTCTGTTTGACTGAAGCTGGCCATGCTGCAATAATGTGTAAAAGGGTAACTGGCCTTGATAAAAATGCCGAAAGGGCATTGAAACGTTGGCCGGCAATGTTCCTGTAATTCTCCTGAAGACCCAAGGAGTGACACAGATGTTGTTCAGTTCTACCAATCCAGCACACTGATGGCACCCTGTGCTTCGATATACAAGGAAGAGAGTGACGACTCTACATTCGGAATATATATATATATATATATATATATATGATTCCAAGGAAGGCAGCACTCAGGAGGCAGAGGTAAGTGAAAAAAACGTCTGTATTAGCGTACAAGCTTTCGGGGTGTGACCCCCTTCATCAGGTAACAGACAACAATACTAACATGTAACACTCACCCATATGTAGTCGCCATCAGCCACGGCCTCCCCCGCACGCTGTCAGCGTTTCCGGCGCACAAGCAGGAAGTGCGCGACGTCATGTGAAGCCTCACTGGTGAATCCGGTTGCTGAGCAACCCCAGCAGCTTGCGTTTCACTGAAAACAGTGAAGACGCATATTCAGGAAGGAGCCGCCTGCAAGCGGCGAGGGGGACCAGGGCTGGGGGGAACAAGAATAGATATATGTAAAACCCAATACCACATAATGTCAAAAATTACATAATAAAGAAATAACTGAAAAAAATAAAAAAATAAAAGTGAAAAAATAATAAAAATAAAAATAAACAAAAACATATATGCAGAATTATGTCAGCGCATAAAAGAATATGCGCATACATACAAGAATTACACATATGAAAAAAATATATATACAACACGCAAAATTACAAGATGGAATTCCAATTAATTTTGTCATTTAGACCCCTAGGATGTGTTACATCCAATCTCAAAATCCATTGGGATTCGAGTCTCAGAAGTTTCCTGGCGCGATCACCTCTGCGCAAGGATTCCTTAATGTGATCAATTATAAAGTACTTGAGGGATGCCAATGGGTGACCCAACTTTTTAAAATGACGCGCCACAGGCTGGTCAATGGTCTTACCACGTAATGACCAGTCGATCGCCGACCTGTGTTGCCCCATGCGTACTCTAAAGGGGCATGTGGTCTGGCCTACATAATAAAGCCCACAAGGGCATACTAAAATGTATACCACGAATGCAGTACGGCATGACACCACATGGCGAATTTGGTATTCCTTGTCAGTGTGTGGATGTTTAAAACTTTTACAGGTGATCATATAGTTACAGGTAACACAATTTAGACAGCTGTAACAACCTGCAGCCTTAAAGATGGTATTAGGGGCACGTGGGATACCCATTCCCGTGATCTCTGTTTTCACCAGCCGGTCTCGCAAATTAGGGCCACGCTTAAAAGCAGCCATGGGCCGAGAGGCCCGAAAGCCAGGAAGCTCCAAATCGGTTTTCACTATCGGCCAGAGTGATTTGGTAGCATAGCTGAGAATGGGACTGGCCGTAGAAAATGTGCTGGTCCACGGAATAACATCCTCAATGGGACGTTTCTTGGGCTCAAGTAGTGACTGGCGAGGCATAAGCATGACCTGCGTTTTCTGGGCGGCTAAAAGAGTGGGATCATAACCTCTGATCAGATATTTACCAATCAAATGGTCAAGACGATCTGAGAGGACCTCATGATCACTCACCAATCTCGCCACCCTGATCATTTGAGATAGTGGCAGGCCACGCTTTAAAGCCGGAGGGTGATGGCTGCTGGACATTAAAAATGTATTACGTGAAACATCTTTATAAAACACATCAGTGCTGATCTTGTTATCGTGGATAGAGATTTCCACATCAAGGAAGTGTGCCAAAGTGGTGCTGCACTCGTAGGTATATCGTATAGGAGAGTCACGTGCATTGGCAAAAGACATGAGATTATCAAATTCCTCCTGCACACCCGTCCACATGATGAAAATATCATCTATGTAGCGGGTGTACAGGAGTAGGCGACAATTGATCTCAGGCCTATTAAGGAACACCTCCTCTTCTTGGCTGAACATAAAAATGTTCGCGTAGGATGGCGCCACGGCAGAACCCATGGCGCATCCCCGCTTTTGTAGATAGAAATGGCCATCGAAGAGGAAGTAGTTCCTCTCAAGGGTGAGAGCAAGTAACTGTAAAAATAAATCATGGGAGAAAACATGGCTATGCGTCATTTCTTATCTGAATTTTTGGACCCCTATGTTTTCTCCCATGATTTATTTTTACAGTTACTTGCTCTCACCCTTGAGGTCCTCTCAGATCGTCTTGACCATTTGATTGGTAAATATCTGATCAGAGGTTATGATCCCACTCTTTTAGCCGCCCAGAAAACGCAGGTCATGCTTATGCCTCGCCAGTCACTACTTGAGCCCAAGAAACGTCCCATTGAGGATGTTATTCCGTGGACCAGCACATTTTCTACGGCCAGTCCCATTCTCAGCTATGCTACCAAATCACTCTGGCCGATAGTGAAAACCGATTTGGAGCTTCCTGGCTTTCGGGCCTCTCGGCCCATGGCTGCTTTTAAGCGTGGCCCTAATTTGCGAGACCGGCTGGTGAAAACAGAGATCACGGGAATGGGTATCCCACGTGCCCCTAATACCATCTTTAAGGCTGCAGGTTGTTACAGCTGTCTAAATTGTGTTACCTGTAACTATATGATCACCTGTAAAAGTTTTAAACATCCACACACTGACAAGGAATACCAAATTCGCCATGTGGTGTCATGCCGTACTGCATTCGTGGTATACATTTTAGTATGCCCTTGTGGGCTTTATTATGTAGGCCAGACCACATGCCCCTTTAGAGTACGCATGGGGCAACACAGGTCGGCGATCGACTGGTCATTACGTGGTAAGACCATTGACCAGCCTGTGGCGCGTCATTTTAAAAAGTTGGGTCACCCATTGGCATCCCTCAAGTACTTTATAATTGATCACATTAAGGAATCCTTGCGCAGAGGTGATCGCGCCAGGAAACTTCTGAGACTCGAATCCCAATGGATTTTGAGATTGGATGTAACACATCCTAGGGGTCTAAATGACAAAATTAATTGGAATTCCATCATGTAATTTTGCGTGTTGTATATATATTTTTTTCATATGTGTAATTCTTGTATGTATGCGCATATTCTTTTATGCGCTGACATAATTCTGCATATATGTTTTTGTTTATTTTTATTTTTATTATTTTTTCACTTTTATTTTTTTATTTTTTTCAGTTATTTCTTTATTATGTAATTTTTGACATTATGTGGTATTGGGTTTTACATATATCTATTCTTGTTCCCCCCAGCCCTGGTCCCCCTCGCCGCTTGCAGGCGGCTCCTTCCTGAATATGCGTCTTCACTGTTTTCAGTGAAACGCAAGCTGCTGGGGTTGCTCAGCAACCGGATTCACCAGTGAGGCTTCACATGACGTCGCGCACTTCCTGCTTGTGCGCCGGAAACGCTGACAGCGTGCGGGGGAGGCCGTGGCTGATGGCGACTACATATGGGTGAGTGTTACATGTTAGTATTGTTGTCTGTTACCTAATGAAGGGGGTCACACCCCGAAAGCTTGTACGCTAATACAGACGTTTTTTTCACTTACCTCTGCCTCCTGAGTGCTGCCTTCCTTGGAATCATATGCTTTTGTATTTTGTTCGGGCACCGGGGCTTATTATTCATTGAGAACAAGCTGAGTGCCGGCTGAGTTGGACTCCTGCATGACTATATCCCTGCTCTTGCTGTGATATTGATGTTGCAAGGCACCTACCGTTAAAGTCTCTACCTTTTGGCCTTTTTTTACCATATAACCGGGTCCCTTGTATTGCCATCTGTGGGAACCCTATTTGCATCATTTACATGATGGACGCTGCTGACCCATCCCTGTCTCAGGATGCCCCTGGTTGCCATAACATCTCTGGCGTACAGGACATATTGTTCAGATACACTGAGGATGAAATTACTGGGATTTTATTTGATGTCGACACTGATGCCGACACGGAAGAAAACTTGCCTAATATTGAAGAACTGCATCGCCATTTATTCAAGTTGCACCGTCGCAGAATTGATTTTTTGCTGCATGGCACCACATTGTCTGATTATTATCGTGCCAAACGCATTCCACGAGGTTTCAGGGTTCATAATTCACCCACTATAGGACGTCAGAATCCTGAATTCGTCCGCAAGTGGGTTGGTATCCTGAATCGTTGTGCACTTGATCTCATGGTGCTTGTAATAGATGAGGCTGGTCATGAACTTCGGGCCACTAAAGATAAGATTGCCAATTTCTGCACTGAACACACTACCATCCTAGATGATGCAGCCGATCTTAGCTGGAAACAGAAACTGGATGATCAATGCCTGTCTTACAAAAAAGAATTACTTAAATTCAAACGTGACAAAAAAGCCACTGTGGATATGGACTATGAGACCAACAGAGTCTATAGTTGGTTGTCTGGTCAATCATCTAACACCAAACCTGACTCAAGAGGACGTCGACGCAGACCATGGCAACAGCGTGGTGGCCGTAATACCAACACTGGTCCAGGCCCTACCCCAGTCAGCGATAGCGACTTTCAATTCTCTGAGTCGGATGAGGCCTCTGGTTCCCAGGGCGGCCCTTTGGAACGGGGCGCCGTGGCTTCCAGCAGTACCACAAAAGGCCGGCCACCCGCAGGAGTGGACAAAACAAGAGAAATCAGGCGCAATCCGCAGCGGCTGAAAGGCACCAAGAAGTACTAATCTTCAATTTGTCCAAACGGGTTTTGTCCTCCACTGAGATCGCTGTCCTTAACCGAGGGTTGTCATTTGTCCCTACAAATGCATTTGATGAGTTCAGCTGGCGAGGTGACCAACATCGCTTGATGCGTAAATTACGCCTTAAAGAACATTTTCAGCATGCTCCCCCTCCAGTTGTCAAAGATCCTGTTACTACATTTACTGCCTCTCTCTCGCATTCAGTTTTTGACCCCCCCTCGTCCAATGCCTCCATCAAGACGTTTGGACGCTTGTTGGACCAATCTGTATCCAGATTCAAGGCGGCACCAGGTCGGGTGCGGAAAAATCTGTCACATGAGGAATCTCTGGCTTTGAAGCAACTTAGCCAGTATGACGATATCCTCATAAGGCCTGCTGACAAGGGTGGGGCCATTGTTATTTTGGATATCGGCGATTATAGAGATGAGGTATACAGACAGTTGGCAGAAGTAGATGTATATGAGGAGCTGCGCCATGACCCTACCATCCGTTTTCAAAAGGAACTGTCGACCATCCTCACCATTGCGGTGAACGAGGGGTCACTAACTGATAAAGCGCGCAAAAATCTATACAAGAACTTTCCCACTGTTCCTGTGCTTTACATTTTACCCAAATTGCATAAGGACCCTATTAAGCCACCCGGCCGCCCTATCATCGCGGCTAGGGACTCCCTTTATCAACCTGTGGCTCAATTATTAGATCATTTGCTACAGCCCCTCTTGTTGAGTAAACAAGCGTTCTTGAAGGATACTACCAGTTTTTTGAATTTGTTGGCAGGAATTGATTATGTTCCAACTAATACGATTATGTGTTGTCTTGACGTCAATAGCCTGTATACCTCCATCCCCCATGATGGGGGGCTACAGGCTATGCGTCATTTCTTATCTGAATTTTTGGACCCCAATGTTTTCTCCCATGATTTATTTTTACAGTTACTTGCTCTCACCCTTGAGAGGAACTACTTCCTCTTCGATGGCCATTTCTATCTACAAAAGCGGGGATGCGCCATGGGTTCTGCCGTGGCGCCATCCTACGCGAACATTTTTATGTTCAGCCAAGAAGAGGAGGTGTTCCTTAATAGGCCTGAGATCAATTGTCGCCTACTCCTGTACACCCGCTACATAGATGATATTTTCATCATGTGGACGGGTGTGCAGGAGGAATTTGATAATCTCATGTCTTTTGCCAATGCACGTGACTCTCCTATACGATATACCTACGAGTGCAGCACCACTTTGGCACACTTCCTTGATGTGGAAATCTCTATCCACGATAACAAGATCAGCACTGATGTGTTTTATAAAGATGTTTCACGTAATACATTTTTAATGTCCAGCAGCCATCACCCTCCGGCTTTAAAGCGTGGCCTGCCACTATCTCAAATGATCAGGGTGGCGAGATTGGTGAGTGATCATGAGGTCCTCTCAGATCGTCTTGACCATTTGATTGGTAAATATCTGATCAGAGGTTATGATCCCACTCTTTTAGCCGCCCAGAAAACGCAGGTCATGCTTATGCCTCGCCAGTCACTACTTGAGCCCAAGAAACGTCCCATTGAGGATGTTATTCCGTGGACCAGCACATTTTCTACGGCCAGTCCCATTCTCAGCTATGCTACCAAATCACTCTGGCCGATAGTGAAAACCGATTTGGAGCTTCCTGGCTTTCGGGCCTCTCGGCCCATGGCTGCTTTTAAGCGTGGCCCTAATTTGCGAGACCGGCTGGTGAAAACAGAGATCACGGGAATGGGTATCCCACGTGCCCCTAATACCATCTTTAAGGCTGCAGGTTGTTACAGCTGTCTAAATTGTGTTACCTGTAACTATATGATCACCTGTAAAAGTTTTAAACATCCACACACTGACAAGGAATACCAAATTCGCCATGTGGTGTCATGCCGTACTGCATTCGTGGTATACATTTTAGTATGCCCTTGTGGGCTTTATTATGTAGGCCAGACCACATGCCCCTTTAGAGTACGCATGGGGCAACACAGGTCGGCGATCGACTGGTCATTACGTGGTAAGACCATTGACCAGCCTGTGGCGCGTCATTTTAAAAAGTTGGGTCACCCATTGGCATCCCTCAAGTACTTTATAATTGATCACATTAAGGAATCCTTGCGCAGAGGTGATCGCGCCAGGAAACTTCTGAGACTCGAATCCCAATGGATTTTGAGATTGGATGTAACACATCCTAGGGGTCTAAATGACAAAATTAATTGGAATTCCATCATGTAATTTTGCGTGTTGTATATATATTTTTTTCATATGTGTAATTCTTGTATGTATGCGCATATTCTTTTATGCGCTGACATAATTCTGCATATATGTTTTTGTTTATTTTTATTATTTTTTCACTTTTATTTTTTTATTTTTTTCAGTTATTTCTTTATTATGTAATTTTTGACATTATGTGGTATTGGGTTTTACATATATCTATTCTTGTTCCCCCCAGCCCTGGTCCCCCTCGCCGCTTGCAGGCGGCTCCTTCCTGAATATGCGTCTTCACTGTTTTCAGTGAAACGCAAGCTGCTGGGGTTGCTCAGCAACCGGATTCACCAGTGAGGCTTCACATGACGTCGCGCACTTCCTGCTTGTGCGCCGGAAACGCTGACAGCGTGCGGGGGAGGCCGTGGCTGATGGCGACTACATATGGGTGAGTGTTACATGTTAGTATTGTTGTCTGTTACCTGATGAAGGGGGTCACACCCCGAAAGCTTGTACGCTAATACAGACGTTTTTTTCACTTACCTCTGCCTCCTGAGTGCTGCCTTCCTTGGAATCATATGCTTTTGTATTTTGTTCGGGCACCGGGGCTTATTATTCATTGAGAACAAGCTGAGTGCCGGCTGAGTTGGACTCCTATATATATATATATATATATATATATATATATATATATATATATATATATATATATATATATATATATATATTAGGGCGGAGTGAAAAAACTGAAATTGATAAATTAAAAATTGGCTAGTGTGGAAAAGTTGTGACTTGACCTGAATAAGAAACGTGCAAAAGCTTTTTGATCTGAGTCAACATCTTCTGTTCTGGCAAGAGGCCTAAAGTTTCACTTTTTTGGTGAAAATGACGAAAACCATGAAAATGCTCCGATCTAGTTATAATTATGTCAGGATGTCTTAGAGTGGTTCATTAATATACTTTAGCGTAGTAAAAAACAGTACGAGCTTGTCCTAGTGCATAGTGACTGACTTTGGCGGGAGAAAAAATCCCTAATAATTGACCCATTTTCATGGTCACAATTGTAAATATTGTGTGTTTTCTCCTGAACGTGTTTATAATAGAAGAAGCACAAATACTCTAAATGGAATTTCAGTGATACTGTGTGAAATATAACACTGCATAATGGCCCTTAATCAGACCTGAGTACAAATTTGTTCTCAAAATGGGCAAAACAAATGCTGCATTGCAGGTGGGGCAGATGTAACGTGCTGAGAGAGTTAAATTTGGGTGGGGTGTGTTGAAACTGAAATCTAAATTTCAGTGTAAAAATAATGCAGCCGGTATTTACCTTGCACAGAAACAAAATAACTCACACAAATCTAAAGGTGGCCATACATCTACAGATCGATTGTCCGATTGGGCTGGTTAGAAAAAACACCTGGTAATATCTGAATGACAGTTTTTCAGCATTTCGAAGGAAATGATCAACTGTCATTTGCTCTCATCTTTTACCAGGATTTTGTTCCAACCAGACAGATCTGACAATAAATCTGTAGATGTATGGCCACCTTAACTCTTTCTGCACATGTTACATCTGCCCCACCTGCAGTCCAGCATTTTTTTGCCCATTTTGAGAACAAATTTGTACTGCTATCAGGTCTGATTATGCAGTGTTATATTTCACAGTGTCACTGAAATACATGAAATTGGATTTATGCTGCTCTCTTTGCAGTGCATATACAAAGATAGACAATCATGTGTACATAAATAAGAAATAACTGTTGCAGTCTGTTATTGAAAAACAGTAACTGTTACAATAAGTATTACAAGTAACAGTGTAAACTGTCTAATGTATCATTTTACATATCACTTCTGTTTATTGACAGAAAAACAGTGTTGCATCCCCTATACTGGGAACATGATTGGGCTGCATTACAGCATATAATTATGCTAAAGATAAGCCAATATGTTAACAGTTAAATACGTTGAAGTGTATTATGATGTAATAAATTGTAAACTTGCAGCAGGGCCCTCTAACCTCCAAGTCTGTCTGTTATTACCCAGTTTGTTTTATCACTGTCTACTATTGAAAAGCACAATGGAATCTGCTGCGCTATATAAGAAACTGTAAATAAATAAACAAACAATGTTTAGAAAAAAAAAAAAACAAGAACATTGATTCAAAAAATAACAGGTTAATCATTCTATAGGGGCATACACACGTAGAGATCTGTGCTAAACAATTTTGCTAAGCTATTTTGCTAAGCAATTTTGCTGGTGTCAAGATCTCCTATGGGGATCACATTCACATGCAGAGATTTGTGCTAAGCAATTTTGCTTAAGCAAAAAAAGTCAGGGTTGTGATCAGTATCACAGCAAGATTTGCAGTCATTTGCTAAGCAATCTGACTAGATTGTGACTGCATGCACTGATTTAGTTAGCAAAAGATATTTAATCTCTCGGAGCATACACATGGAGAGATCTGTGCTTACTTTCTAAGCAATCTAGTCAGATTTCTTAGAAAATAGCACAAATTTTCTCCGTGTGTACACCCCTTATGAGTGGTGTCCAGCAGTACATATATGCCAATCACTGTGTTCATTTCTAGGCAGGATTGATCAGCAATACTTATTACACTTATTACAGCATAATGCACTTTAACATATTTAACTGTTAATATTCAACACACCCCACCAAAATGTAACTCTCTCAGCACGTTACATCTGCCCCACCTGCAATGCAGCATTTGTTTTGCCCATTTTGAGAACAAATTTGTCCTGTGATCAGGTCTGATTAAGGGCCATTATGCAGTGTTATATTTCATACAGTGTCACTGAAATTCCACTTAGAGTATTTCTGCTTCTTCTATTATAAACAGGTTCAGGAGAAAACACACAATATTCACAATTGTGACCATGAAAATGGGTCAATTATTAGGGATTTTTTTCTCCCGCCAAAGTCAGTCACTTTGCACTAGGACAAGCTCGTACTGTTTTTCACTACGCTACAGTATATTAATGAACCACTCTAAGACATCCTGACATAATTATAACTAGATCGGAGCATCTTCATAGGTTTCGTTATTTTCACCTAAAAAGTGAAACTTCAGGCCTCTTGCCAGAACAGAAGATGTTGACTCAGATCAAAAAGCTTTAGCACGTTTCTTATTCAGGTCAAGTCACAAATATATATATATATATATATATATATATATATATATATATATATATATAGCCAAACAATGCTCCGGCACTCTGTGTGTTCCCAAGGACTTCCTTGCTCTGGAGCGTGGTATACTGTGCAGTCAAAACATGCGGCACTCGGAGGCTTTGGCTTAGTGAAAGCAAGTGAAAAACTTTATTGCCAAATCTACGTTTCGGGGTCGGAATCACCCCTTCTTCAGGAGATATATATGTATATATTATGTGTGTGTGCTCCCCTCTCACTGCGTCCCGCCAGCCGCCGCAGGTGCTCCGAAGTCCTCCTGCTCCATGGCATCTTGTATACTCAACAGCGCATTCGCCGGTGGGCGCACACGGAGGAGTGTGGGAGGGTCCACGCTGTAGCCACGTGACGTCAGCGCGACACACGCTGGCCGGGACCCGCAAAGCACCACTGGGAATGGGTGCGGAAGTACTACAGCTATATTACAGTGTTTACTACCCGCCGGGGCTGATCGCCGACCAGGAAAAGAAGGAAGACCGCCTGGAACCAAGCTAGAAAACGGTAATTCGGTACATCCGTATGCTTTGTTTTTTTGCTGGTACAGACCGTTAAAAAACTGTACTGTACCGCCAAAATTGGTGCATGCTGAAGCTGGTAATTGCACTGTGTCTTCGAAGCAGCAGTGTTAAGCAGGTGCTAACTACAGGCTGATAGACAACAAAGCACAGAAAGTTCACTGTCCTCTTGCTCTGAGATGATTGGCTGAGGCGTTCCCCCCTGCAGCAAAGTCAGTCGTGACTGGGCATTGCAGTGACAGATGACCAGGAAGTGTCATGGCACTGTCTATGGAGGAGAATGGCGCCAATGCGTAGTGGGCCCACAGGGATGCGCAGCAGGACTCCGGGCCGCTGGGACTGAATGCTGCAGTGGCAAAAGCGGGATGCCAGACGTGGCAGCTAATGACGGCCAGCGCTTAACAGAGTGCCCCAGGTAACGCAATGTGCTGGTGGTGGCACCAAAATGTCTAGTTAAGGCACTGGCTATAGGTTACTGCATAATTGTATCTTAGTACTTTAGTATATAACCAACATAATAGGACAAAGGAATCTCAGTCATCTGCTATTTCTAAAGCCCCCCCACCCCCCCACCTTACACCAGAACGACGCTGGACCCAAACGACCAATGTCAACTGGTCGTGCAATGTATTGTGTGCACAACATGTGCGCACGATGCACAGTCCCGCGGGTCAGCCCTCAGATGAGATGCGCTGCACATCTGTTGGCTCTCATTGCGGTCGAACAAGCGATTTTATGTGCTTTTAAGCACATATAATCGCTCATTCGATCGCTCCACGACCTCATATGCAGGTCATCCTGATGTATGGCTAGCTTATGTCTCATGAAATCTGAATGTTCTTACCGAGAATCACACGAAGTAGCCCCATGTCTCTGCTCTCACTGAGATGTGAACTCTGTTGTCCCCACACCCAGGAAAAGAGAACTCTAGGTTACCACAGACTTCTTCAGGAAACTGCATTGCCGAGAGACCTTCATAGTCATGTGGATAGGTATGACAAGCTAATGCCAAGAGTAACAGCTATGTATACAAGACAGAGGAAGATGTAATAAAGCTTCATACTATTAGAAAGCAATCCCGCACAAGAATGAATTCCATGATGACTTACAGGAAGTAACAATCTAATACTGTAGGTGTCGTTATTATCAGGGGCATAACGAGGGCAGAGCACAAGCTCCAGGCGCCGAAAGATCACAGGACGCCGAAGCGCGCACCGCAAACTCTGCCGCCAGCTCCCCCGCCTGCTCCCCACTATGTCCGGGTGTCCGCCGCTATTTTCAATTCAAGCCTCCTGCTGGACCGCTAGCCAATAGGCGCAAATATATTGCTGAGATATTGCAAGTACACTGAGCAATATATTGCTGAGCGATTTTAAGCCAAAATCGCTCAGCGACCAAATCGCACCATGTGTACACAGCTGAAGGTGCATGCATATAAAAGTGAAGTTCAAGTCACTTTTGAATGGAAATGGGTGGGCATCTGACATCTGGTAATGTCAACTGACCTCCCCCCCCCCCTCCTCACGTCACGGCCTCATTACCATGAGAACGCCCAGCGTTCTCATGGGAACACCCATGAAACGCTGGGCATTCCCATATGGTAATGGTGCTTCCCCACGCCCCTCTCCGCCCCCCCCCTGCACGCTATGTTAGGTGCACGCACTGCGTATTCACATGCACAGAAATGCGCATGTGCAATAAAGAAAGTCAGTCCCCGTGTGAACCAGAATAAGGGCCACACACACACATTTACAATGCCCTCATCCATTCCTCTCCTATTTACATCTCTGACCTTATCTCCCTTCACAATTCTGTCTGCCCTCCTCGCTCCACAAAATAAATGCTACTGATGATTACTTCCTTCAACTCCCACCTCCATTTTGACTGTGCTGTTGGTGAAACACAGGGCAAAACTATTGTCTTTTGCTTCAGGTGTTTAATTGAATATCCCCACCCCCTCCCCCCTTAAGCTGCCCATACACGGTCCGTTTAACGGATCCGTTTGGGACTTAAACAGCACACATCAGATCGGATCGCATACCTCCCAACTTCTGATTCAATGAAATAAGGAGCGCCCGAAAAGGGGGTGGGGCGTATGCAAATGAGGGTGCGGCTTATGCTAATTAGCCGCAACCTCATTTTCATGCGAGAATAGACGCTGTGCGCATGCGCACAGCGTCTATTCTATTAGATTGGGGGGTCTCCCAACTGCCACCCCCCGCAGCGGGACAATGCCTGCCGTGGGTGGGACAGCGGGACAGGACCCGAAATCGGGACTGTCCCGCTGTAATCGTGACAGTTGGGAGGTATGGGATCGCATCCCTAGTGCATGCAGTGTGCATGCACCGCGATCCAATACGATGTGTACCTAGTACAAAAGTATGTGCAGCACATACTTTTTGTACCGTACTATGTGATCGCATAGTACAGAACGGATGCCGGCGAACCGCTCCGTGTATGGGCACCTTTAGTATTTAATGTGCATAACATCCTGATGGTAAAGCTATACACAGGTAAGTACAGGTCTTAATTGGATATGCGATCCATAATAAATGGGCCCTTTATTCCTATTTCGGCCATCTATCTATCTATCTATTTGTATAAAGTAACTTTTCTTTTTTGTTAAACAGACTGGGATTACATATGTAAAGCGCAACGGCATATGCTACGCTATATAAGTCAGATAGAAACTGTAAATAATAAATAAATCCCTGGACATTACATGTAGGAGTCGCCATTTTGTTGGAGACCAGGATAGCTCAGGCTGTGAACTGCAGCTGTATAAGAATAGGTGTGTGTATGTGATCAGCCGGACATGTCAGAGGGGCAAGGTATACGTGTACGAATAAGTGACAACGGTCTGTCTATGCCGCTGCTCTGATTGGTCCAGGTCAGCTTCTTGCCCTTACATGGAAGGGAGGTGAGGGGCGGTGCATGTACACAACAATCAATGGGCAGCAAGATTTTATGGAGCGACTGCTTCTTTGACCAATGGGAAGCCAGGTACCAGTTACGGACAGGTGAGTCAGCCAGTAAGAGGAAAAACTGTCTCTGCGGAAGCTGCCTCGGTGTCCGAGCGGTTTCCTGGCCGCTCTTATGGCTTCGCTACGCGGCCTGCTATTGCTGGTGCTGCCCCTTGTATCAGCTGGGATAAGTCAGCCTCAGGACTCGGAGTTGACCTTCCTGCTGCCTGCTGGGAGACAGGAGTGCTTCTATCAAACGGCCCTTTACAATGGCAGCATGGAGGTGGAGTACCAGGTGAGCCTACCTATATACAGGCAGTGTGCCTAATCCTAATGTATATCTGCACCTCTAGTGTATGCATCTCACCTTGTAGTTAGCTATGTATGCCAAATATGGGGATCAACACCAATGTATAGTGTATACTTCTATCTATCTCTGTAGACAGTGTACCCTAGTAGACCAATCACTTACACAGGCAGAAAATGTGTCTCTTACTATATATTCTGTAGGTGCCTACAGACAGTGGAGAAGAAGACAGGCAGGTTAGGCACTGGAGGGGGGTTATGGATAGGGTTTAGCTGCAGAGGAGGATGGGGGGTAGGGAGGGTAAGAGGGCGGAGGGTTATAATACAATCTGGTGGTGACCGTCTTCTGACTGCGGACATTCCAATACCAATCCTATGTGTTTTATGTCCCTTGTATTGCAACATGGTTTATGCCAGATATAAAGTTATTTGCTTTTCTACTTTGCTCAAAATAGAATAATCCCAGTATGCCTCATATAGGGACCACCTGCATAGTGCATATCTACCAGATCCATGATACCTACACCTAAAATGCCTAAAGGTGCATACACAGTGCGATATGAACTACCGATTTTGACCAGATAGTCAATATCAGTATAAAAATGACTACATATTGCACCGTGTATAGATTACGAAATCGTTGTGCACCCCGCATGGTCAGTATCGCAAGGAAAAATAGGCTGTACAGGTGCGGGTGTGAATCATTAGGTTGACATGCATTAGGTTGACACACTCAAAAGGTCGACATGGTCATTAGGTCAACATTGGGAAGGTCGACAGTCAAAAGGTTGACATGGATTTTTCACTCCAATGTCGACACAGTCGACATGGACACCGTATCAGTGCACCACAACCCCTCGCATGGCTCGCTACACTTAACACACATTTATATTCTCCCTCCATGTCCTAGTGGATCATTATCTGCTTTATTTGGCCAGGTATACTTGCGAATACTAGGAATTTGATTTGGATTGCTGTGCAACAGCCAGGTAGGTACCAAGTAAACCGTAGCCGTACAGATGTATAGAACACGTACAGATATACACTAGATGCACCCTGGTGAGAGTGATGGGCAGGGGAGACACGGGGGAACATATTTTGGCTGAGCACAGCACCCAGGCAGCCATCAGCGGCACCACATTGTCATTGCCACAGCCAGGTAGGTAACTGCACAAACGGTTTCATGAAACGTTTCAACTCCTTTTGTTGGAATTTTTGTCAAGCCCTTGACAAAACTCCAATAAAGGTGTTGACACGTTGCATTCAGCCATTTGTGCAGTCTACGTTCTTTATGCTGCTGTGACCAGACCATGCTCCGGGGGCCGAGGATGGGAGCTCCACAAGAATGTGACCATCCCCGGCACCTGCTGGAAGTGGATGCTAGGGCATGTTGGTAAAAAAAAAAAAAAGGTGAAAAACCCCATGTTGACCTTTTGACTGTCGACCTTCTGTGGTTGACCTAATGCATGTCAACTTAGTGACTGTATACCGTGTAGAGAGCTCGTTATATCTGAATCCTCTACAGATTTATAGTATAAATGTCCCTTTACTGTATATAGCCAACAGCTACATAATACCTGCAGGTACAGTAGAATGCCTTATATAGAGATCATCTATGGCTATATAATAGCGTATGTCTCTCTCTATATAATCACTGGTTACATTATAACGCTCTGTAGTGTATACCTCTGTCTGCTTTATAGAAAATGCTTCTTGCTATATATAATCACCAGATACATAATACCCGTCTTATCTATGCTCTTGCATTGGTCTGTATGTGTGATCCAAATGTATAACTTGCCTTGTACTGTTATTCATTATTTTCTTATCTACCAAATATTTTTATTTCTTTCACCTATAATGATACATTTGCGGCATAGATAATAAAAAAAAAAAAAAAATGTATCAAAATAAAACCAGTAAATGGGTAGAGAGTCACTGCATAATCCAGCTATTCCTCACGGTAGAGCTGGACTCTGTAAGGGATCAGCTGCACAGTCCTTACTTTTGTGTTTGCATGTCAGCTGAAGCAAACACCTTCCATCATACGATAGTTCCCTTATTGATCTATTTTGGTGCCGCTATGGCACACACAAAACCACTATATTTCAAAAACCCCTCCCTCTACCGCTCGCTGTACATGTGCACATCACCCGCAGCATTACTTTTTCCCAGCTTGCTGAGCCAGCCGACGGAGCAGAACATAGGGGTTATTCTTGTTGATTCGCAACCTTGTGAGTCAACCAAACCCCGCTTTGCGAATGCTGGCCTGGCCGCCACCCATTTACCGTGTGTGTTTGCATGCACTGACTGCGAATGGATGTTTTACATCATCCAATCGCAGCTTGTGGTGGAACACCCACATCATTCGCTGGTCGCCGACCATTGAATGATGTGGAATGTGCACGCAGATCTAAGGTTGCTCAGAGCAACCTTAAGCAGCCCATACACGCTGCTTTGTGGGCGTGCTTTCCGTGCAAGGATCACCTTGCATGTGCATCCGTTGTGCATGCAATGCGATGCGATGAAACCTAAGTACATGTGCAAGAACATACTTTTTGTACTGTGCGATGAGGTGCTGCGTGAGCGCGCACCTCAAAGCACACATCGGGACAGCACGCTTAGCAGCGTGTATGGGCAGCTTTAGATCTGCGTGCACATTCTGAGAGAAGAGGGTGGGCTGTTGACATCCAGTGATCTCAGCTGCCGGCGCCCACGTCACCAGGCGATTACCATGGGAATGCCCATGAAACACTGGGTGTTCCCATGGGTGAGTATCCCTGCCCGTCCACCGGCCGCAAGGTTGGGTGCGTGCACTCAGTGAACAGTGTTCGTCGTGGCTGCATGCGCAAAGGAAAAACATCGACCCCCCCCCGTGCGTATTCTCTTTTATCCGACGTTTGTTGTAGGGATGATAGATATTTGGGGTATCATGCAGACACCCAGATATAAGATCTGCGAGGTCATCAATGAAGTCAAACATCAAGTCATGATCTCATATGTGATGGATGGGCTGTTGGGATTCAGTCTGTTTAAGTGTTCTTCATACATCTTAAACACTCCTTCCATACAGTCGTTGGCCGATTCATAATCTGCATATGTTCTTCCTTCGGGTCTCTCTGTGGGCTCGACAAGCAAGATTGTGTGAGACATGATGAGATCCTGCACACCACGCATCGCTTATTTGTTATTTTCCTGATTTTCGCTCATCTATGTATTGTCAGGCGTTGCAAAACCATATAAATAAATGATGATAATAATAATGTGCCCTCCATTCATATTCTTATCAGAAATGGAAAGGGTGGACACTTTCTCCGACAATGCAACAAGCGCACTGGTGTTATACATAACACTGTCACTGCCAATGGAGAACACTTTCTCAGGTGTACAGAACTGGTCTGGATGTTCAGCTGTACCAGTCAATTTTAAATGACTGCTTGCTTTATAGTGTAGGAGAACTTTATTTGCCTGGGCTGTATTTGATGGTGGTCTTCCCCTGCATTATCCAGTGTAACTTTTTGTTTGTGTAATACAATTCGTAGTATTAGATACACTGAATAGAATGAACAATGTATTTCTCCTCCCCAGGTGATTGGCGGGGCGGGACTGGATGTGGATTTCTCAATAACTACCCCTTCAGGGGTGCAGCTGGTTATGGAGTACCGGCGGTCTGACGGGGTACATACGTGAGTAACCTCTCCCATGTTCTTTGTGTGCCTAATGCTTTATTTTCTCTTGTTCTTCTCCCACCAGTGAGTTTAATAACAGTTTGAAGTCTGACCAGGATCTGTCCTCTTCTCACTTTGCAGGGTGGATCCCACTGAAGCTGGGGATTACATGATCTGCTTTGACAATGGATTTAGCACCATATCTGAGAAGCTGGTCTTCTTTGAGCTGATATTTGATTCTCAGCAGGGGGATGAGGAACCGGACAGTTGGGCTGACATTGTAGAGCCAGATGAACTCTTAGATATAAAGATAGAGGACATCAAGGTAAGTCTACAAATAAATCCTTGTCTTTGGTAGTGACGTTTTAGAAAAGGTCCTAGAAGGAGGGCGGGATATGGTATGAAAGAACATGATACAATTGCTCCAAGTATAACCGGTTATGCCCATTATAGAGATTTTGCTTTTGAGATCCTTACTGAATAATCCTTTGTGCGTTTAATCTCTCATTTCTGCACCTCCTGGTTTTTTGTTTTTTTATACCGTGTTCTCACTGCCAGTGAGAAATACACTGCCTTTCCCTGGCATTAAAATGCTGGGGACTGCAGGGACGGACCCTCATTCTCACTGCAAGGCAAATTCCCGGGTGAAGTAGTTCTACCCGGTAATTTGCCTTTTTAACACAGGTTTTTCTGCAGTGTGAATGGGTCAACCCGGATCTCAAACACGGGTAAATAGAAGGGTTTTACCCGTGTATGAGATCCTGGTATGCGACCGGTTCACACTGCAGAAAAACCTGTGTTAAAAGGCAAATTCCCGGGTCGACATGATAGACCTGGGAATTTGCCTGCAGTGAGAACGGGGTATTAGTTGTAAAATTCTAACTACTACAGTTTTCAAAACCCACAATTTAAGTAGTAGACTTATTATAGTAATTAAATAAAAAAGAAGGTGAATTTATCTGCTACATACGCCATCCTGTTAAACAAGAAAACTCCCTGTGAACTGTTCATTCACTCTATTTTTTTGCCCATCAGTTGTGACAATACTGGAGTAATGATTAGCTTGGCCAGCCCTTCCTAGTTTATAATCCTGGGTCATATATATCGCCAAAGCAAATAGTAGATGTCACGTCAATAACAGCTGCTGAGCTACTCTTTAGACTTGCTCAATAGCCTCCTGCTTATGGTAGCTACATGCCACAGTAAAGTCCATTGAGTCTTCAGGGAACTTACGGCCGCACCTTCTAACGTTTTGCATCTAGTTCAACCTGAGCCATAATGGTGTGTTGGCACTGTGCAGTAGAGAGACTGCTTCTGCCCTGCACTTGCATCTCTTTAAATCCCTTTCATGATCTGGCCATGGTCTGCCTACTGCCATCTCCCAGTCCACAACATTTGCAGGAAACTACACTGTGCGGTTCCAGCGTGTCTGCTTAAAGCAGCAAGTGGAATGATGGCTGTCTGAGTATAGATGCAACGGCTGGAATTTATTTTACACAAACAATAGACCTGTTTGCACAGTAATAGCAGTGTAATCAACGCCACCATGCAACATTTACTAATTGCACAATGGATATAAATTACATGCAATCAGGGTTAACGCTCAAGTCATTAACTCATTTTTAAACACTGGTTGGAGCTGATTGGCTGGCTGTTTATCACTCTCCACTTTTCAAGCTTAGTGCATCTGCCCCCCTCTTTAATGGGTTTCTTTTAACCCGCAACAATATATTTTCCCATCATCCTCTCTGTTTCCTCTCCCTCCAGGAATCCATAGATAGTGTGAAGTCCAGGCTGGAGCGGAGCATGCAAATGCAGACAGTATTACGAGCTTTTGAAGCCAGAGACCGAAACCTACAGGAGAGCAATCTGGAGCGGGTGAACTTCTGGTCAGCTGTGAACGTTGGCGTACTGGTCACTGTCGCCTTCCTCCAGGTTTACATGTTAAAGAGCCTCTTTTACGACAAGCGCAAGATTCAGACGTAATACCAGGGTGTTCCTCAGTTTCAGTCCAGTCATTTCCAATCTACAGTCTTCCACAAGGACACCAAGCCAGACTCACAGTTGCCACTTGGATGAGATCCACATTCAAATGAAAAGCACAAAGACACTGTCCTGTCCTGCAGTCTGCATCAAATGGACAGTGTGGTGCAGTAAATCGGTATACCAGAGCCATCTGTTACATTGGCAGGAGAGCTCAAATTCCCAATCACTATAGTATGACCAGCAATTTCCCTGTCTGCAACAAGGATGACATTTATCTGAACTCTAGCAGTTTGGCCTTTATTACAGTAGTGCAATACTAGGCCAGGCTAGAACTCATTCAGTTGAGGGTATTTACTAAATCGGTGCAGTGAGTTACAGTATACCAATGCTGTTTGCACCAGGTTAATATGTACTGACAGCATAATGTGGATTACGGCATAGTTTTGACTCCTTTTCTTGAACTTTTGATTAGTAAGAGATTCTGATGTGCCAACGTACTGATCAGCATGGCTTGTAAGGCAATGCATCAAGATTTCAGGTTTAGGGGTATTCAATTAGCCCTTATCACTTTTCCCCTGAAAGGAAAAAAAGGCAGCCTGACAGCATTTATGCACTATAGCTTAAAAAAAATTCTCAGGAGAGTGAAAAAAAAATATCACATTTTTGGGCAATATCACAGAAGTTTTTGGATCTCTTGTGTTATCGTTGCTCCGGAGACTGCTTATTGGGGATTATTTGCATGCCTGGATATTGGGAACTAATGGAATAGCATCCAGCTATTCAATTAGATGCTGTAATGAACTGCAGCTAATTGAATACCTCCTATGTCTAGAGCTACTAAAAACATTACTTTACAGTTAGTAAAGTATTCATGGCTTTTGTTACAAGTATATTACTTGTGGAGATGAGCAAAAGACTTGCCTCATTCTCAGTTCAAAACGTTGTGCTTGTTTCACTGATTAACCACAGAATTGATTACTGGTCACTGTCCCAGAGAGATAAACCGATTCATCAAAATGCAAATGTGCAGATATACACGTATGTATAATATACAGCAGAATACAAGTGTCGCCACTTTTCTGCATATCTACCTGTTCCATTGCCCAACTCGGTTTGTGCTGTAGCTCACCAGGTTTGAGATCTATTAAAGCACTAATCTGGCTACGTTTTCATACTAGAAACAAATGCAATTGTGCTGACTTCACTTATGCATGGTGTACACTGGCCGATATTGGCCATGCAACTGAATGGCCAATATATTGATGGAACATTGGCCAGTGTGTACCAGTGATGTGTCTGTGCACGGCTTTGCTCAGACATCTCTTTGGGTGTGCAGCACAACTGATATCTTGGCACAGAGTGCTGTGAGTACGGGCAATTTGCCAACCACCTGTACGGTAGCTGGGAGAGAGAGAGAGACGGTCCAACTGGGCGTGTACATTTAAGTTTACCCGCCTAGTGTAAATTGAGAACGTGCTGCCCACTCAGACTGCCAGTGTGTACCCAATGTAACAGATTTTTATGTCTTCAAAACATCATCATATTGGCAATCTCCACTAGTCCATTCTCACATAATCTGAGGTGAAGCTTACTGCGTTCCAAGCAAATAACCTTGTGTGATCTCTGGAGAACACGTGGTCTTCAAAGCAGTAAACGAGGGGATCTCACCACCCCTTATACTCAAAAGAAACTAACTATAGATGACCAACCACTGAGATTCCCTAATCAAAGTTCATTAGGAAAAAACTTGTCAAGAAATTACTGTTGAAACTGGATCCATCATCAAATCTCCAATTAGTGAACTAAATCCCACTTAGATCCAGCAGCATCTTATTATACACACACTATGCATAGTGGACTTTACAATGCTGCAGATGTGTTTTTATACTTATGTCAGCCTATAATTTTAAAACCTAATTTTGAATCTCCCCACCCCATTAAGCAATACACCCAATGCAGGAATTATTTAATTGTTGTGCAATCATCTTATAACTTTTGTGGGGGACTGCGTGGAGCTGTTGGAGGCTGGGCTTTTCTTTTCTTTTTTTTTTTTTTTTTTTATATATAATCAAACCTCATTGGACAAACCATATTGCTGCTACAAAGGAATTTTGTATTTTTATAGAAGATCCTCAGTGCCTGTTTCAACCCCTTTTTTTTTAAAGAAAAACATGGGATTTGGACAAACAAACATCTTGGCTCCATCTTCAGCAATCTGTCGATGTTTTTAATGCCGTTATGTAATTTTTTTTTTTTTTTAAGACTCCCTTCTTCAAATAGACACGAGCCGTTAGAACAAAAGGTACAAGTGTAGTATGAGAGTCTTATAATAAATTAATTTGTGTTACTGTGTGTATGTATATCTGTACCTATCGTTTTTAAGTAAATAAAGTTGGGAAGCAGATCCGATTTGCCTTTTGATTGTTTCCTTTAAGAAACCACCTATTTAGCAGTGGTATTTGTTTCCTAGCACGGCCACACCGATTTGCATCGGGGTGATCGTGTCGGAAAAATCGCGTCGGTCGCATCGCATGCGACCAAACTGCATGCGATGGACCCGATTTTTACATTGAATCAAATGTGAATAGGGACCCTGGGACCCTATTTTACATTGGATTCAATGTAAATAATTCCCTAGACCCCCAATTTTACCCCCTCAACGCCACCCCACGATTGACGCCAACCCGAAGCGTGGCGAGCCCGCGAGGGGCGGTGGTGCGCGTCCTCCGACCTTTTCATACCCCTACTATCCACGTCGGCGTGGAGTTGAGAATATAAAGTGTGGCGAGCGGACGCGTATAACTTCACAGGTATGCTCGCTGCACTCGCCACACTTTATATTCTCAACTCCACGCCGACGTGGATAGTAGGGGTATGAAAAGGTCGGAGGATGTGCACCGCCACAACTCGCCACGCTTTGGGTTGGCGTCAATCGTGGGGTGACGACGGGGCCATATACAATGTGAAATGGGTCATATTGGCCCATTTCACATTGTTTCCTATGTGAGATGGACTTAATCAAGTCCATCTTATCTTGTGCCATTATAATGGCACAAGACCGACGCGATGCTCCCGATTTCAATGTTAAAAATATTTTAACATTGAAGCCTATGGCAAAGTCGCGGGCATCGCGTCGGGGGCCATGTTAATGCCCGCGACAGACGCAATGCCCCCGATTTTGCCTTTGCCAGCAAAATGGACCTGATTTCAAAGGAAATCGGGTCCATCGCGGGCATTGTTTACCTTAACTTTAAGGTACACGATGCCTGCGATTGTGGCCGTTCTAGGAAACAAGTACCATAGCAGTTTTTGTCCCTGTAACCAAACTACCCAATGGATACAAACATGGCTTTCTCGCTGCAAAACGGATCTGCAGCACTCAATGGCTATGCAAATATTGAAATTTGCAGAAAATAAGATTTTGCAACAACAGTCCTGCAATTCTTTTGTGACTGGGTAATTTTGGCTAACAACAAGTTTCAAGAACTTGTATTTAAAAAAAAAAAAAACAATTCCTACCGAGTGCCAATATGTGGAAATGCTAATTCAGGCGTGTCTCTCCCAGAAGGGTACATTTACTAATACCCATTTCTACTGCTGCAATAACCAGGGTTGTTGCAGCTCAGTGGAAAAGGATTCCTGAAAGAGAACCTAGGTGCAGTGACCTGCGAATCTGCACCAAGTAGGATGGTAGTGGAAATGGGTGACAAGGGTCAGCAAGTCCTGATTAAGCCCTACAGCAGCCTTGCCAACCTGTGGCTCTTCAGCTGTTGTACACATCCCAGCATACCTTGCTACCATATCATTTTTTTATAGCAATACTGTGGCAAGGCATGCTGGGACTTAACAACAGCTGGAGATCCACAGATTGGACAGGTCTGTCCTACAGAGATTTAGCTCACCGTCACTTGGATGATGTCCTCTCCAAACACTGGCAGATGGAAGACACAACTAATCTAGGTCCAGTTTAACAGAGTTATAGGCTGAAAAGGAGATAAAGCTTCTAAATTAAAGTACTGACGTTTCCTATAGCAACTGATCCATCTGTGTATAAT
The DNA here is from genome assembly GCF_055691185.1 of Crinia signifera. Lineage (NCBI taxonomy): Eukaryota > Metazoa > Chordata > Amphibia > Anura > Myobatrachidae > Crinia > Crinia signifera. Next base: position 298,565,063 of record NC_139220.1, on the reverse strand, counting down.
TTTCTAGAACGCAAGAGTGCAAAGATAGTTAGAATCTGATTGTGATGGGCTACACCACCACTTGTCACAAGCTTTAGTAAATCTGGCCCATAGGTTGTTCATGCTCCTGTGTTGGTTCCTTAGGGTAATGGTTCTCAAGCAAAATACTTAAGGTACTTAACAGTCCAGGCTTTAGGGATATCCCTGCTTGTGCACATATGGTATAGTCAAAATGATTGTGGTACCAAGTCCCATGTGCCTAAGCAATGACGGCATTAAAACCTGGAGGGCTGTGTTCGGGTACCACTGGACATTAAGAATGTCTGTTACCCAGCAAGTGGTATAGGGAGGAGCGTTACCCCTTTCCCCTCAAACTGCGGAAACACAAGCTTATATTATCCCCTTTCCTGTAGCCCTTTTAGAGACATCAAATATTAGCAAATTTACCAATTACGTAACATGCCATGTTAACTTACTTTCATTTCTGTTCTATTCAATACACATTTTTTTTTCGGGGGGGTTACTTTCCACAATTAAGTCTATATCCACAGGTAAAATGATGAGGTTTGCAGTTCAATAATAAACTATACGAGAACTGGACACAATGAGCGGCATATAAATAAATATCTTGGTTAAAAGATTTTATTAAGAATAAAGAAACTCCCTAAATTTAACCTTCTTTTACATCAAATATAAATTTGAGTTAGTTCATACAAGCACTTTACACCCCTCTGATTCTCATAATATACCAGATCTACTGCAGAGAAACCACACTGATTATAGACATTGGGCCTTTGTGGTTTTTCGGTTAATTAACAGTCAGATTTTTTTTGTGGCCTGCTGGTGGGAATTGAGTCTTCGGGACTTATCTCAAGCCAGTAAAGGGATGCGAGCGAGCCTGGCGTTCACCACTTGTTATCTTCTCAACCAAAATAGAATCTGAAATGCCAACCACACCTTTATTTATATAAAAAAAAAGATAAAACACTTTTCTAGTAGTTTTATGTTGACAGCATTTTACTGATCCCAACAGGGCATGGACTGCACCACAAAGGCAGCCCTAGATAATGTCCTATTTCGGAGTGCTCGATTATAATATAAGTACATTTCATTCTCCACACCTACAGCCAGGAGGTCCAGCTGCGGAGACCAGACCTGACCTGACCGCTTTGCCAGCTGAACCCTGTTACACACCAGGATAGTTACATTACTGGGGCAATAACATTGCAGCTTATTACTAAAGGTCCCAGTAGATGCAATATCAGCCATGTGTTGTGTTAAGCAGAAGAACGCTACATAGAAGTCGGGAACAAATTGTTCAAGTGAATAGGACACTGGCTTTCTGTAGGACGTTGGTTTAAATCCTTGGCCAGGTTTTAATCTTTTCAACATCACTTGCATACAAGAGCATGGGTCCAAGTTTTCAAGCTGCTTCTCCAATATTTTGTTTGAGATGTTTGCTGTGGATGTCTCCTGTGGACCATTCCGGAATGATGGCCATCTGTTATGGTGGACAAGCCAGGTCCATGGAGCAGCCCCGAGGGGAAGGCCACAGATTGTGGAGGAGAAGAATCTGGTCACCAGAACTGTGACTTAGCTGGAGCTGTTGGAGGAGGTCGTCTGCATGGGGGGAAAAAAAGTATATTACTAGTGATGAAGAGGAGTCTAAAATCATATTTTCTAATGTGAATGTAGATCATAGAATAAGTCAGTTCCATCTAAAAATAGTTGTTACCTTAGTTGTATTTAAGTTGGACATTGTGAAAGTGGCCCACGCCAACATTACCATAGACACAGTAACTGCTTAGCATGGTTATCGGCCACAAACTTAAAAGCAAACTGCTCCACCCACAGCTATATAAGATCACCAAGTGTTACGGGGCGACTCACTAGATCACTTAATGCCCCTACACCGATCCACGTGTAGGGGCGATAGCGAGAGAACACTGGCCCTGACAGATCGCTGAGTGATCTAGCATCGCACAGCGGAAGCTCCCCATGTATAGGCCCCTTTAGTCTGCAACAATTTGGTAACTTGTAACCATATTTAAGGAGCCATTCAAACTCCATTTTGAGCAGATTCAGAACAGACAATGATTAGAGGTATTATTGGTCAGATTGTTATTAAATTTACATTTTTGTTGTTCACGCCAGGCTATAACCCCTATGCTACCACTGTGGTACCTTCAAATCTCACTAGACAATAGCTTCCTTTCACAGAAAAAAAAAAAAAAAAATTCCCTTAAAATCTTGTTTGGTGTGCCACAAGTTGAAAATCACTGGTTTTTGTGTATAGATGGGAGGGTGGTAGAGTCAAATAATGCTTTAAAAATTGGGCATATCCAACCTGTGCCGTCCAGCTGTTGTGAAACTACACATCCTATCATGCTTTGTCATAGTTTTAGTATTCCCTAATAGCAAAACTGTGGCAAGGCATGATGGGACTTGTAGTTTCACAATAGCTGGACATGCCTGCTTTAAATGTTAGTAGAGTTCCATGCACTCAAGCATATGAGGCATCCAATAGACACATGGTGTAGACCTGCCTGTAGAACACACTAGTTTATTCTGTATCTGATCCATGCTGTCTCGGACATTTTTTATAGCGCCACAGACTCCAATATATGCTGGATCTCAGGAATATTCTGGATCTGATAGATGCACAGTCCAGGCCTGCCTTCAGCACTCCAAAGAAAGTTTAAGGCACACTTTCTGTACCCTTAAACAAAAACTCACATTGGTACTTCTATACTTAGGAGATCTGGTGTGGAAGTCAGTCAAACAAGACTGCAAGAAATAAATATTCTGTATATATGAAATGCCCCCTGTTTGAATTGATAAGGTGAGGTGGATTAATAATAAACAGAGGTGTGCTACCACAAAATTAGAATGCAAAGATAGGACAGGACACAGTATGTCAGATGTGGTGCACCAATAGGAAAAATTAGTTTATGAAAATTAAGTTTACAATAAAATATAACTTTTATACACTAAAACTCACCTTGTCTGTCATATTTCGCAGTTTTATCATAATCAATAGTTATATTTAATTGTAAAATTAATTTTCATAAATTAATTTTTCCTATTGGTGCACCACATCTGACATACCGTGTCCTGTCCTACCCTTGTGTACTTCTATAATTGCAGGACAATTGTTGGTGATCTAAAATGTAGGCCATAGACTTACAGATGTGCAAGTTTATGGTAAGATTCACTGCTACAGATTGCATATAAACACTTAAATTATAATGTATGCTTATATTATGAAAGTTTATATTTTTTGCTGATTGAAGCCTAAGACGTGTGGCTTAAACACCCAGTGATGGGTCCAAAAAAAAAAACCATAGTGTAGAAATCTGGAATTAAACTAGGGTACTTGTGTACTAGCATGGCGCCCATCGCATCGCAGACCATAAGGAATGCGATGGTATGCGATACAATGGCATACAACTCGATGGTATACAATTTAAAATTGTATAACATCGGCTGCCATCGCATCGCATATACAATGGTATGCGATTTAAAATTGTATAAGCTCCCTAATGGGGGCTTACAATGTTAAATGCACCCCCACTATGAACGTGAACCCGAAGCGTGGCGAGCCCGCGAGGGGCGGCGGTACGCGTCCTACGACCTTTTCATACCCCCACTATCCACGTCGGCGTGGAGTTGATTTTATATAGTGTGGCAAGCCACCGAGCCCCGCGAGGGGACGCGGAATACATGTAAAGTAATACGCGTGTGCTCGCCACGCTTCGGGCTCGGTCGCTCGCCACACTATATAAAATCAACTCCACGCCGACGTGGATAGTGGGGGTATGAAAAGATCGTAGGATGTGTACCGCCACCGCTCGCCATGCTTCGGGTTCCCGTTCATAGTGGGGGTGCATTTAGGGTGCTTATACAATTAAACATCGTATAGGGGGCTTATACAAAATTCGCATCGGGTGTATGGCATGCGATTATATGTCATGCGACCAAATATTGTGGGCGCCGTGCTAGTACTCAAGTACCGAAACTAGTAATCCAGGTAATTAATAGCCCGGAGTGACAATTTAGGATTGCTGCTAAAAAGTGAAAACCATCATCTGCAAATGAAAACTAAATTTTCAGATTTTAACGTGGCATCAAGCTCGAATTCTCACGACTTCACCTTACTTGGCCACGCCAACTAAGTTTACACTCTAGTTATTGCGATATAAAATGAAGAGCGCGGACATTTTCAGCTTCTTAGTGAGCCTGTACCTCTTTATGGACACTTTCCAAGGCTGGATTAAGGGTGGTGGCGGCCCCAGAGGCAACACAATTGTGGGAGCCACCATAACTATACCCCAGAGGTTAATGCCAACCCCACAGGCATTTTTGACTGCCTGCAATTATCCAGTTTGTTTTATCATGGTTTCCAATTGTAAAAGCACAAGTGATTGTGCTGCACTATATAAAAAATGGTGGCCAAATTGTCCGATCAATCCAGCAGAATCTGGAGCTGCCTCTGCCTGGTCATGTGTCCACCTAGAGGCAATGTACAGCAGGCTACAGGTGAAATGGCATCAAAACCGCTGCCGGAAGTTTTTGAGAGTGGAGAAAGCAATGCCACATATCGGCACACTGCCAGTCTGGGATTGCCTGTATGAAGCCCTCAGCAGAGACAGATGTGGCCACCTTAGTGTCTCATGGGAAGTCACTGCATGAGCCGGTGACACTCACTATACAGAGGAGCTCCCCAATTGACCCTGTTCATGAAGACTTCTCAGATTCAAACAGCAACGTGGGGACCTGGGACCGTCCTTTCTTTAATCCAGCCTTGCACTACACAATCGATTGCAAATCCACATTAATCTAGAAGCGCCGTCCAACTGAAACATTGTATGGCTTCCACGGAATCAGAGCGCTCAGCATGTCAATCATGTCACAGTGACTTGATATAAAGCAGTGGCAGCAGATATTACTTCCAGACCATGGAACCGCAAGTATTCAAGCTCTCCCTTCCCAGGCTTTCTTCTACTCCATTCCGCTCTGCTGGGTCTGTCCACTCTTCCTCCTAACATGCCCTAGTTTCACCCATCCTTTGAAAAATCCTCACTTAACCTGGACTCTATCACTCTGCTCTGCAATGTCACCAGGCTTGTCCTTTCCCAACTAGTCAAGTCTCAAGCTACTCCACTGAAGCAGCATCTCACCAGCATTAGCAATGATGCTCTCATGGCTACACCCAAGAGCTGCTGCTGCTCCCCTCCCCCCCTCCCCCCCCCCCCCCATCATAATTGCTGACTTTGCCCTGGCTTTATTCAGGTGCTACCTCTCTATCTGTATCTACCTATGGTCTCACACTACTTTTACTTGTAAGAAACCCAGAAGGATCCCTTCTTTGGCCCTTTCTGGTCTCCCCCTACATAGCCTACTTGGAAATGTAATCCATTCTTTCAGCCTTAAATACCATCTATAAGCAAAAGACAGTCAGATCTACCTCTCCTTCTCTGATATCTTACCCTCCACTATCTCCCCTTTCTCTATTTACCTGTCCAAATTCTCTTGGATGTGCCAATGTTTTGAGAAATGTTAATATGGTAAAATCTAAACTTGCCTTCCTTCTTTCCAGGGTCCCTCTTCTGCTCCTGCCAATTCTCTATATGGATATCAACCTTTCTTCTCCCTCCTCTTTACCGTTACTGCCCGCATCCAAGCCATCTCAATCTGCATACCGCTTTTTTCTGTCTGACCCACAAGCAGAACCTATTCAATGTGCCAAAGATGGCTGCCTTGGACAGTTCCCCTGTGGGCAAGATATGCTACACATGTATAAATCCCAACAGGAATTATCTATTACACGTCAGTTCTGCCATATATGCCTTTGGTCCCGGTCTAGGCTTATCTCCCTTAGTGTAACCTTTATAATGCACCCAACAGGTCTGTCCCTGCTGGTATACTCATGGAAGGATTAAAGGGAAAAAAAAATACATGGACCTCCTCGTTATGCTGGGGCCCTACTTCTAGCATTTGGTTCTGGTTGTTCGGTAACCAGTCAACAGGGAAAATGACATGACATTGACAAGAAAAGGTCTACATGACATTTTTCTTCATTCATTCCCATAACTTGTTCATACTTATAAAAACACATGGGGGGGGGTTATTCAATGTGCCGCCGCTATTTCCTAAGGGGGAAAATTGCAGAGGCTCCCTATTCAATGCTGTCTTTAGCGACAGCATTGATGCAGGATCCCGGCAGAACGGGTCAGTTCTGCAGATAACGGCCGTGGATTGTCGTGTTCCCGGCCGCAGATCGCCAATCCACTGCTGTTTTTGTGGCCACGCCCCCTTTGTGCGGATCGGTAGGTGGAACATTGAATCCCGCCTGTCGTTCAGCTGTCTGGCTGACCGCAAATGGGCTGGTATCACGTCTGTCGGCAGGGATAGACAGCCGTGATCCTAGATTGAATACCCCTCATGGACTAAGATTGGGAATTAAAGTGTGCTGAACTAAGCACCACGCATTACACTAATTGGAAGTCATGTTGACAGTTACATAAGTACATGAAAAACTCATATTGACCTTTTCACTGTCAACCTTCTTACTGTCGACCCAATGACCCACACCTCCTAGCATTAGGATTCAGCAACCACCCATTCTGTGTCATCTGTTCTAGGTGTGACCTATTCCACCCAGGATAATCCAACATAGTGCAACCTCACCTGCTACCTATTTGTGAGTGGAATGTACTACCCATGGAGGATATAACCCAAAGTGTCCACAGAAGCCCGGCAGCATACTACATAATTTTAAGAATTTAATTATTTCTGGAAGATGCTTTCATTTGATGTAATACAAAATCCTTGTTCCATGAGCCTGATTGAAACTTGATCGCATGGCTGAAAATTCCCAGGCCGCGCTATTACTGATAGACAGCCTGTAATACGCATCCGCGAGGCCATCCTGTGATAAAAATCGGCTCCTTTTTTTTTTTTTTTAAATCGCTGATGTTGGTAAGTTGATAAACAGGAATCCGGCATTTGGTGGTGTGACCGACGGTTTTCTGGGAGTGTCAGGGAAAATGCACATCCGGCCCTGATCGCCCCGTTTCTATTGCAGCCGTGGAGTAAGTCCTGGGCTACGCACAGCCTGCACACACAGCGGTAAAATCATTTGATGGAGAGCGGCTTGCGTATGGACATGCTGAACAAGCTGCAGGCTTGCATAGGGTGGGATTTCACTCTGGCGGGTTGGCATATACAAGATCGCAGGGCTCCGGAAATTAGAAGCCGCGCAATCAGGTCTGAAGCAGGCTTATGTACCTTGTTTGAGGTTTGTAAAAGGAGTCCTATTCCAGAAAAGAGTTCTAACAATAAAATTACTACAGTCCAACCACTTACTCCTCCTCCATAAACTGGCCCTTCACCACCCACAGGAAATGTTCATTCACACTTCGTTTTCCTTCTAAGTCCAATTAAGTCTCGTCGAAAAAACAGACTTTACTTTTCAATTGTCCGTTTTCGCCGAACAGTTTTTAGTCCTGTTTCGCCGATGCAGTTACACTTTTTTTTTTTTTTTTGAAAGTTGAACCCGGACTAAAAAAAAAAAACCTGTTGATTTTGACCATGCTGAATTTTTCGAGTTGAAAAATCAGCACTTTAATTGAAAAAGGTCAAATGTAAATTAAACCTAAAACGGTTTAAAAGTGTCGGTTTGATTTGGATACCATTTACCTCTTAGGCTCCAATTGCAATATGCCATCATTTTGGTTGAATGTGTCAACATGCAGGTGCAGGAACAGGGGCTACCAAAAGGAGCCTGTCCTTACTCTGCTTCACCGGGTGTCGGGGGTCTGTGCATGCACGATTAGCACTGCCCCCCAGCAGTGCAGTCTGCAGCCCATAGGCATCTCAAAATGGTGGTAGCCCAGGGACCTGATACAATGCTGCCTGATGTTGATCACATCCGCAATAGGAGGGATCACAGCAAGGATCAGAGATTCCTCTTTCATACATCCAGGTAATATTAAATTTCCATGGCTAACCCTGAAATCTGTCCGGTATGGGATCCCAACAGTCAGAATACCGGTAGTCGAAATACTAACGCTGAGATCCCGACCGCAACAAACCCAACAGGGGGGTCAAACGCAACGCCGCCCCTTGCTGCCTCACTGTGGACACCCACAGAGGAGGATTAGGTTGGGAGTGTGGCAGTCGTGATCCCAGCGTTGGGATTCTGACTGCATCACCATACAGCAACCTACTTTAATAGATGTAGGAGGTAGTGATAAGAGTGGAAAAGTGTGCCATGGCAACCAATCAGCTCTGAAGTAACATTTAGCAAGTGCATTCTATAAAATTATACATAGCAGCTGATTGGTTGCCATGGCACACTTCTCCAGTCTCATCATTAGAGAGAGCTCACTCAGAGAGCCGCCCAGTGTTTTTAAAAAAAAATTCAAATTCTGCCACCCAAGGCACTCCTGCCACCAGTATTGTGAGCGTTCGCATGTTAAAAACTACATATGATCGCTTATCTAATTCATCAAATATTATGTGCAGCACATAAGACCTTCAGACGGGAGATTCGACCAGCGAGCCTGCGCGTCGCACTGCACATAAAATGAGCACACAATCATTTATCGAACAGATGTGCTCAAAATTTTATGATTGTATACAGTATCTCATCAGTGTATGGGCTACATTACTGCTATCCCATGCTTTGGTAAAGGATCTAAGAACTAAACTGACTCCAACCAATGATGACTGATGGCTTCAACTGAACTCATGATCCAGTTACCGGTCCTGCCCAGTCCCTGGTGTGATTTTCTGGTATGCTGTGGTAGATTGTATTATGCACTGATACAATTATTGTCACATGTTCTCTGTGTATGGTGCTGTGCATGGGAAAAATAACTTTCTTATGCCTTTAAAATGAAAGTTACTCATCTAAACAATGGAGGAGCAATACCATACACAACATACTTAGCTACATGAATGTTTAATAAGAGACTCAAAACTATGGCGGAGACTGGAGTAGGCCTGTTGGTCAGTGCCAGAACCTGGTGAAGAACAGATTTTGTTGCAAATAACTTTGGCTTCTGGGAGGACAGGTTACAAGCACGGGGGGCAATTGGGCCAGAAATTGTTCTTTCACATACAGGAAAAAGAGAACATCCATCTCAAGTAAACTCTCCATTGCGTCAGCATAAAAAGAGCTGGTACCAGGTCTATAGCCGCCAGCACCGGTATCCGGACTCAGGATAAATGGACTCTAGGTCAACAGTCATAAGGTCGACCACTATTGGTCGACAGGGTCCAAAGGTCGACATGCATTGTTTAACAATGTGCAGACAGGCCGTATTTCATACCCTACCATCCACTACGGCATGGAATGAGAATATAATAGTGTGCTGAGCGCAGTGAGCCCGAAGTATGGCGAGCCATGCGAAGGGGCGCTGGACAGTGTCCATGTCAACAGACACCATAAACATGAAAAACTCATGTTGACCTTTTGGCCATGTCGACCATATGAATGTAGACCTAGACATTGTAGATCTAATATACCATAACCTCTAGCACCGTTGATGTCCATACTAAATCATGGATTACATGTAGATGGCCCTCTGTGGGTATAAGGTGAACGACTTTACATACAGATGTTCCTTTGGGATGACTCTACAATACCCATCTCTGTATCCCATCAGTCTGTTAGTACAGGGACCGTAAGGACATGGCAGGAGGCCTAATCAGCTGATAGCAGCAGGCAGAACCTTCCAGTGTGAAAGACAAAGTGAAGGTGTAGGACAGGTGCTGAAATGCTGTTAAAGTATGAGGACATATAAACTGTAATCTATCACTCCACTATGGATCACTGTCCACTGCGGAGCTAGGACCCAGCATATTCCTGGCTACGGTGTGCACACCATTCTACTCCTACTGCTGACAGGGGATAGGACTGTGGTTTTAGAAGGAAACTGCAACCAAATGTTGTGCCTTTGCTGCAAAACCAATACCAAGGGTCCACTGTTAGGCTATACTGGTGCAGAGGGCGGTAGGCAGCCCTTAACCCCTTGAGTGGTGGGTTTTGCTGGGTCAGGACTAACCTATCAGGGCAGGTTTGTCCTGCCCCAGCAAAACCCACCACATAAAGTTGTAAGCCCCCCTCACCTCCGGCGTTAGTACGCTGGAGCTTCCCTGCAGTGCTGCCGCTGTCCCCCCTGCCTAAGCCGCCTGTCACATTAAGCAGTGACGTCAGCGGCAGGCTGAGGGATGTGCGCAGCGGCTCGGGAGGACTCAGGTGCCTGAGCCGCGCCGACCATACCCCAGCCTGCAGCCGACATCACTGTAAAACGAGTGACGGCTGGCGGAAATTTTCCGGGAAAGCTGAGCCCGGAAAATTTCCAGGCATACCACTCAAGGGGTTAATACTAGAGCCACAAGGTTGCCTAAAGGATACTTCCAGTGGTATCGGGTCAGTGCGTTTACCACCAGCTACACACTATACGCTGCACCGGCTCATGGACTAGGCCCCGAATTTTGTCTCCATACCAAGCAAACACTTAGCCTTTGGCCAGTGTCTACATAGGAAAAGTTGGACAGTAGTACGAACTTCTGAAGCTGGTATAATTTCCACACTTTACTAGCTTCAACACTTTTAGTAGATGTCTATTACTTTGGCCAATGTAAAATTTTGCCCGTATTGATCAGTAAAAATGTTTTGTATTCACCTACTGCTGTGAATAAAAGTAATGTGCGGATTTTTGGGTCGACTATCATTTTGTCTAAACATAAGAACCATCAACTAGATAAAATGATGACCTAACGTCCCTGGTGGCCCAGCGATCACTTACCTGGTTCCCATGGCAGCAATATCTCCAGCATCTGTTCCTGGCAGTCATAGATGCAGCCATTCAGACGCGCAAGGACTCAACAAATTTGCCATATATTCAACCTAATCCTAACTTTGCTCAAGTGCCTATACCAAACCCCCCTCCAGGTGGCACCTACTCCTATCCATAGTAATTCTGGGAATGTTGACATTTCATATGTCAGCACTGTAAACATGTTGACATTCTAATGATGTTGACAGGATATTGACCAGCTGACAAAATAACTGTTGTAGGGGCCATAAAATAGATCAGGTTGCCTGGCACTGCAGTAATGTGTTATAGCAGTTCTCACAAGTATGGAGAGTCTCATATTAAGAAGGTTGTCATAGTGTAAATGTCACATATTAGATCATCAATAATACAATGAAGTAACGGAATATAAATATAAGTATATGGGGGTTATAGGAGGAGCTATAGGGGTAGGGCATATGGGGTTATAGGAGGAGCTATAGGGAGAGGGCATATGGGGTTATAGGAGGAGCTATAGGGGGAGGGCATATGGGGTTATAGGAGGAGCTATAGGGGGAGGGCATATGGGGTAATAGGAGGAGCTATAGGGAGAGGGCATATGGGGTAATAGGAGGAGCTATAGGGAGAGGGCATATGGGGTAATAGGAGGAGCTATAGGGATAGAGCATATGGGGTAATAGGAGGAGATATAGGGAGAGGGTATATGGGGTAATAGGAGGAGGTATAGGGAGATTGTATATGGGGTAATAGGGGGAGATATAGGGAGAGGGTATATGGGGTAATAGGGGGAGATATAGGGAGAGGGTATATGGGGTAATAGGAGGAGATATAGGGAGAGGGTATATGGGGTAATAGGAGGAGATATAGGGAGAGGGTATATGGGGTAATAGGAGGAGCTATAGGGAGAGGGTATATGGTGTAATAGGAGGAGATATAGGGAGAGGGTATATGGGGTAATAGGAGGAGATATAGGGAGAGGGTATATGGGGTAATAGGAGGAGATATAGGGAGAGGGTATATGGGGTAATAGGGGGAGATATAGGGAGAGGGTATATGGGGTAATAGGAGGAGATATAGGGAGAGGGTATATGGGGTAATAGGAGGAGATATAGGGAGAGGGTATATGGGGTAATAGGAGGAGATATAGGGAGAGGGTATATGGGGTAATAGGAGGAGATATAGGGAGAGGGTATATGGAGTAATAGGAGGAGATATAGGGAGAGGGTATATGGAGTAATAGGAGGAGCTATAGGGAGAGGTATATGGGGTAATAGGAGGAGATATAGGGAGAGGGTATATGGGGTAATAGGAGGAGATATAGGGAGAGGGTATACTGTATCAGGGAGGTTGTATGGGGTAACATAAGGAGGTATAGGGAGAATATAGCATAGAGTGAAAGTGCTGAAGCTTCCAAGTGCATGAGAATAAATTCACCAACAGTAAGCAGACACCCACATGTGAAATCACCAACCACCAGAAGGATAAAAGTTCCCTTTATTTTAGTTTATTAATAAGGTACAGAATAGGGGAGGTAATTGTACACAGTTTTTCTTGGTGGCAATATATCAGCCTCTCAGAGTTACACAAAGAAAAGTATGTAACATTCTTCTTTGACTCCTATTAAAAACTGCTGAAACACAAACATGATCGGGAAAATCTGGGGGGGGGGGGTGGACACCTGTTACCAACACAGCATGAAGGCAACTTAAGGGCTGAACCAATATCTGTGAGAATGCAGCCTATCAATTAGAACAGCCAACGTCAATGCGTGAAGGGGTTGGGAAATGTGGTACTGCAGCTGCTGTGGAACTACACATATCCACATGCCTTGCAACAGCTTTCCTGTTAAGGCATGCTAAAACGATGGCAGGGCATGTTGGGATATGTGGTTACACAGCAGTACTCTAGTTAACACACATGCTGTAAGAGATTCAGCCTAGGAAAATGGGTTTATTCTTTGCATAGGTGTTAAAGTAAAATATATTAAACAGACTGTAGCTACTGCAGCTGAATGAAGTCCAAGTACAGCTGAGAGACAGAATTTGAGAGCGCTCTCTTTTAAATCTGCACTTTCTAGCAAACTACATGTCCCAGCATGCCTTGCCACAGTTTTAGTGTTCCTAATTAGCAAAACTGTGGCAATGCATGCTGGGATGTGCAGTTTCACAACAGCTGGTTGGCTCAGGCCTGGTCTAGAACAACAAGTACAATCAGCATTAGATGTCACATGATCCTCATTCTGCAAGGAAGCCGGCAGGTCTTCATAGTAAAAACAACCCAAATGAACCTCTTGCTGCTTGCATTACTCACTTCAACCTTAATGGTTTCAATCCTACTCAATTTGTCAAACCCTTTACCACGTCAGAATTAAGATTATTCCAAAGCATGTTTGTGTTTCTCAATTCATAGAATCTTCCAATCCCCAACCCCACCCGTAGGCATTAAAAAGGCACAGATTTAAAGTGAATCCATAGTCTAAATTTCTTCAGGAAAAATTCTCACAGTATATAGGTTTGATAGACTGTTAAATATATATATGAAAATCTATGCAAATTTTGCCTTTGAAGAACCAAAAACTGTACATATTTCCATTAGGTTAGAAACGAATAGTAAATTACACATCTGTAACATGAAGAAATTGCTTAAATACTCAGATGGTTACATAGGGGCCAAATATCCAGCACACACTGGATGTCGTATATTACACAGTTGTTGTTAATCTAGTTTCCTTTCATGAAAGTTCCACTCAATATTCAAATAAACCCTGTATGTCTTACTCAACATTTGCTATCATTAGACCAAAAACTGCCGATAGAAATAGACTTTGTGTCTCATTTAATCCAATTAAAATATTTTTAATTGTTTTTATTTTTATTTCTGGCTTCTTTTAAAGAAGATCATGGGAAAGATGCCTATCGTGGCAGTATGTTTAGCAGGCGTTCTAAAAATCTCAAGGGAGATGCCAGTCATATCAGAAACCTGTATTACTATACATCCGCATCTTCAGATTCAAAATGGCTTCCTTCCCTCAGCTTCCAGCCAAGAAATGTACTCAAGTGTAATTCCAACAAACACACAAAACATTAAATGACACATTTGTCGGTCTAATGGATTTCATGAGGTGTATAAAGTCTATTTCTATAAAATTGGTCAACGACGACAATACTGGACAGATTACACGCCTGGGTGGGCACAGCGTCTGTGATAATGAAGACGAACACCCTGCGCATAAAGCTCTCCCTCTTCCCAACAGATAACTGCAGAGCCATTATTTCTCGCTACCGCCTCTCCTGACGCTTAATCTAGTAAGGAGGGCTCTGCAGGTCGGATTATGGTGGGACGGTTTGGGGCGGCGGGAGGTCTCCGGCTGCAAAAAGGAAGAGAGGGCAAGAGAAAGAGCGGTTTTAAGAAAGTCACAAAGACGGGATATATTTATGTGGGGTGAGCCATACTCTAAAACCCCACATAGGCATCATTATTCCTTTTGAAAGTCCTAAAATGGATTATTATTTTCAAAATTAGAGAATGCGTAGCGTTTGCTGTTAAGAATTGGCATTATTATTATCCAGAATTTAATACCATCATTTTAACTTTATAGATCATGTTATTTTGACAGAAAGGCAACGTCGTTAGATAGAACTCAAAGTTGCATATCTCTTTAGATGATAATTTACACAGTTTAGTGCACACTAATTATTTCCATTATAATAAAATAGCTGAACATATTAATCCTCACAGTCCACCCATAAACCTACAGATATAGGGGCAGATGTTTTTTGGGCCGACTTATTCAGGGAATAACGACCTAGTGAATGGCATAATGTCCCATAACAGTTTCAGCTCATAAGATGGCTGCCTCCATTTCCATGGTAACAGCACTAGAATGTTCCCACAGGTAAGCAAGCCTGGTCCTGGCTTGGATGGCTTAATTGACTAAATCCATTCAAGGCATTACTAATAGATTCAGATTTCTATAGGTCTACCTTCCTGCTAAAGATATAGAACTATATACAGTGCAGAACAATGAAAATGGATAACACACTGGGGGGTTGGGTCATTTACGAAGATGGGAGTTCTATTTCACATTGGATGTTTCTAAGAGCAACCAATCAGATACCATCTATTATCTTCTAGATGGTGCTAAATAAGAAGTCGATTCTGACTGGTTGCCCATAACATCTTCCCATGTCAAATATAACTCCCGTCTAATTTTCCCGAGTGTCCAGCTAACAACTAAGACCTAACAACTAAGACATAACACATATGTCCCTAACCCCTAAATAGATTGTGAAGCCGTTTCTGTACGGACTTAAAAAGGACAGAACAAGGAGCCAGCGCCATGTAGGAGGGAATACATTCGAATCTGCACTGGGAACCCCTACAGGCCAACCCTACCTACTGTAGAGTTTCCATAACAAAAGACTGGCATGACATTCATTAGCAATGCTCTGTGCAGAGTATTCATCTACAGAGATAAACATACTGAGCGCCATGTGTCCATGATCAGTACATAGATTTAATAGGTTTAATGTCATGCAGTATAATCATTACAGCATGCAATAGAGTGCGGCCCTTACCTGGGTACTCCAGGTGGAAGACTGGGAGGAATACGAGCCGGTCGGGATGGGATCTGCGGAGGTGCTGAGAAAGGGTCATTATTAGCAGCAGGGAAAGGCCCCGCAGGGCCAGGGCGGGAGGGGATGGGTGGATAAGCGGAACCTCCTACTGGAACGGGAATGAGAGGGGGCCCAGGGGTTGGGCCCCTGACTGCAGGAGGACGGCTTGGAGGCATGATGGTGGAAATCGGTCTCTTCTGCACGGTAGGGCTAGAGAATAAAAATGAATGACAAAATGAGTGCTCCCACTATAACTAACTTAGAGAAAGTACCAATCTACCAGCTCCTAATGGTCCCGTTACAGGCTGTGCATAAACACAGGAGCTGATTGGTTGGTAGTTTTTCTCTTTTTACTTCATCTCTAGAAGCTTTGATAGATATGCATCTTCGTTATGCCAACATACAATTATTATCCTTTTTTCCTTTATTACATTATTTTTTTCACTTTGTAATACTCCATATTTCAGACAACGCAAACTATAATGAAACGCAGAACTCTGTCTTCCCATCTTATGCCCACTTTGCTTTATAACCCGCAGCAAAATATTTTTAAATTCTCTCCTATGTCACCACCCACTTATACATATAGCCACTTTCACTGCACCCTAATCGGGCACACGTGGTTACTATGCCATGGGTGCGACGCATTGTGCACACCATATTCCAAGGGCACAATTGCCGCAGTTAGGAGGCTTGGCAGCAATGCTGGGTGCGGCGACATCTGTATGTGTCCATGTAGCCACCAGATACTCTGATGACCAGCGTATCCCAGCCGTGGCACCCACTTTCTCCCATGCTTCTCCTCATCTTGAGAACCCAAATAGAGAACAATGACCAATTCTACTCCTTTCCCAGAAATCAAAAATCGGAAAATCTATATTCGGAGAGGTTTCAGAGGTAGGCAAACTGCAGATGCTGGTCTTGAATGTTGGATAAGTCAGGATGTAGAAATCGGTTCTCAATCCAGAGTCAGTGACCTGCACGGCTACCAGTGATGTATGGAATGTCAGGTCTTCCCTCATTTATCTATTGACATTGTGAATCAGCATAGAGTAACCAAAATGCTGTACAACTCTCTGTGTGCACAGGGTGCAGGCACAAAGACAGGAGGTTATTCTGGTTACTCGCAAGGCTGAGAATGTTGCCGCCTTGCGAGTCCACCAGACACCGCCCGCCCCTACCCCCTCTCACGCTACGATCCCCCTGCAGGCATGCAAACGGATGATTTTCATAATCCTTCAGCCTTGCGTGCGGGACCTTATTCAGGTTTAAAATCGGTCCCCCTTGCGAACGCACAAGTACAAGTGCTTCTTTTGTACGTGAGTACAAAAGAAGATTCACACAGGGAGTTGAAGCCTATATGCACCCCTATATTTACACACCAGCGCCATCTTCTGAACACAAAGTGTGAAACAATGGCAACTAGACACTCAATGTATAGGTGCTGACCACCAGGTCTCCTATTTAATGGAGCAATAGTGAAGGTCAGTGTTACAGCTGACCCCTGGGGCTGGTGGTGTTATTCCTCTGAGCCTGTGGTGCTACATTATCAGGAGGACAGATTAATGTTGTCGGGTGAAGAGAGTGTGGATGTTATTTCTTGCGTGTGGGAGCAAGTAATAAGCTCCACCTTCACTGTAATGACAGGGGAGAGGGGATGAGGGCGCACATGGAGAGGATGGGAAGAAGTCTACGTTATAAGGTCTTGGATCATAAGGAAAGACAGCATTGGAACCGGATAGAGCAGAGTGCTTAGGTGTACAGGACGGGGAGCCGTCAGCAGCCTGTATAACAAGCTGTGTTCTAGAAGCAGTGATGCTCCTCTTAGACTGGAAATGGCAGAATTGGCAGCTGTATGCTCTCTGGCTGGAAACACCATGCGATAATCAATGCCGAATGTATTCCCTTCCTTGCTCTCTATGGTTTGCATTCACTTATTACTTTTCACAACCTACAATACAAATACTCACAGAGAGGCTCAACATGACCTTCATATATACAGTAGGAGAACTCTTCTCGCCCATGTGAATATCATCTGATGATACTAACCTGTGCCCACTGTTCTGGTTCGCAAGCCAGGTGTCATCCACTGGTGGGGGGACTGGGGTGGAGATTGTGCTAGTGGTAATATCACCAATGAGATTTAGAGACTCCTTCAGCGCATGGTACATTCTCAGCGTCTCGTCTCGCCGCTGTGCCTGGTCTGCCGACTCCTCCATTAGGCTGTTCTGGTCAGTGGATGAGTACAGGTACGCTAGCAGCTCGGAGTGGATAAAGTCTTTTGCCTGCAGAGACCAGGAAAGGAAAAATTATCAGGTGATAAAAGTACGGTAAATGCGAGAAACCCATCCATGAGACATAATACAGAAGAGCGTCTGTGGGTGATCACTAGACAAAACACTGATCACCTGCTCATGTTGTCCTTACTAGCTGAAAAGGTGGCCACCCGTTGGACTATCCAGTCCATTGGCCAAAGTTGGACAGCAGGATCATTGTTCTATTTAGCTGTGCAACGATCAGTGGCAACAACACAAGATCAGATTCGTCAAGGTATCTGGGATCACATTCCAGGCTATTAGAGCAGGTGTAAGAAGACCGAAAGTCCTCAGAGTTTGTCTCAGAGTCCTCATAGCAGCTCATCTGCTGGTAATACTTTCCCGACGATGATGCGGGAGCCCGCAGCAGCGCTTGCCGTTTTGAGCGGCTTTCAGCTAAAAGTCACCCAGTGTGTATGGGCCTTTAGACTTTATCACAATCAGTAATTGATAGTTCCTCAATAAATAAAATGGTCTACTACTTATTCACAAAAGCCAATCATCTTTCCACTTCCCTATATAAATGACAGTAGAATCAACATAAAAGCACTAATTGAATAAAACGTGTTTTGTACAGATTATAAACTAGTAGGCTTGCCTGAAGCCAATGCTTTGAAAGTTAGTCTGCTACCTGGTGCATGTGTGAGAGAAAGCTGTAGTTTCGCTCGCTGCCAACAGATGGCAGTGTTTCAGAGCCAGATCCGGCGTGTCCAAACTATGGCCCTCCAGCTGTTGTGAAACCACAAGTCCCATCATGCCTTGCCACAGTTTTGCTATTTCGGAATGCTAAAACTATGGCAAGGCATGATGGGACGTGTAGTTTTACAACAGCTGGAGGGCCATAGTTTGGACATGCCTGATATAGATGGTTTGGCTGTTACAGTTTATAGCTATGTACAAATGAAATTGCATGGTAGTGTAATGGGAACTGGTTTACGTTGTTGCATTCAAATTCATACTGTGGTGTAAAACTGGCGAATTATATGGACATATTATGCAAGGAAAAGACTGTAAGATCTGCATATATCTGCCTGCAGTAATTCCCCAATATAATGGAGATGGTCTGCTCACATTATTGATCATAAGGTGCATTATGGTCTTTGGCATCAGGTCACGGATAGATTTGTTGACTATTCCCATGTAGGAGTCCACCAAGTTCCGGATGGTCTCCACTTGTCTCTCCAGTTGGGGATCCATGGAAAATGTATTTTCCGGGACTTCTTCATCATTCTCTGTCTGGAAGCCAAGAGGAAAGAAATGAAATCTAAATCATGCCAATAAGTAATAGAGTACTGTATGGCAATAAGTAACAGAAGAATCCATGCCACACTTTCTATAGATTGGAAGCTTGCGAGCAGGGCCTTCCTACCATTTTGGCTGTCTGCAACTACCCAGTTTGTTTTATCTCTATTTACAATTGTAAAGAGCAACGGAACAGTTAATAAATGATTAATGCATGTGATAAATGTTCAAGTAAGATACACCCAACACCTCGCTCAAGTCCTCGCTCCTCTCACAGCATGACTGCACACTCAAACTTCATGACTATTGCCTCAACAGACCACCATCCACACACCAAGCATCTTGTGACTACAGCAGCTGCCCACCCTCCCCTCCCCCAGCAACTACTACGGTAGATCACTGCCTATACCTAGTGACTACTGCAGCTGTGTACCTTCACCTCACCCAGCAACTGCTACAGTGGCCAACCCTTCCCATACCCAGCGACTACTGCGGCTGCCCACCCTCCCCACACCCAGCGACTACTACGACTGCCCACCCTCCCCACACCCAGCGACTACTACGGCTGCCCACCCTCCCCATACCCAGCGACTACTATGGCTTCCCACCCTCCCCACATGCAGCGACTGCTACGGTAGATCACTCTGCCTATACCTAGTGACTACCGCAGCTGTGTAACCACCTCACCCAGCAACTGCTACGGTGGCCAACCCTTCCCATACCCTGCGGCTGCCCACCCTCTCCACAACCAGTGACTGCCACATTAGCCAACCCTACCCAGACCCCACAACTGCCATAGTAACTCACCCTGCCCACACCTGGTAACTACAATGGCTAGCCACCATACCCTCACCCAGTAACTACAGGGGTAGTCCAACCTCTACCTCACACCTACAGTAACTGAAGTAGGGGACAGACGGCTGTTGAAAACAATCCCCCTACCCAACGGGGGAGGGACGCAGTGGCTGGTATTCTATCTTCCTCACATCCAATGCCTGCAGCAGTGTCTCTCTCTCTCTCTCTCTCTCTCTCTCTCTCTCTCTCTCTCTCTCTCTCTCACACTACAACTTGTAACTACAGAGAAAGACCTCACAGCTCGCTACACCATATTCTACCGCTGGAACAGTCCATTTACCTGATCTTTTTCCGGGTAAACTCCAGCTCGGAGGAATGACGCTTTCCAGCTATCCACATCTTCTTGAGAGTCACAAGCAAGTTCTATCTGGCGCAAATCCTTATATACATTGCTGAAATGACAAATGGGCAGGACGTGCATCTAGATTCTTTACAATACAGCAGGAAAGCAGATCATACTTTTGACTCACACGGTACCCCATGCATCATGCCATGATCAGGCACATGCCAGTCGCTAACGCACCATGAAAAGCCAGGACATGCACCAGGTAACTGGACAGATGAGCCCCACGCCTGCTACTCACCGCTGTTCTGTGTTGAAAATGCCAAAAATATGCTTGTTGGACATGAATCCCTTCTCTACATCTCGGATCTTCAGATTATCAAGGGGCAGCATGTATTTCTTCTCTTTCTCCTGCAGGGGGCAGAGCAGATCTCAGAACTTTAGGAGCATATGGAAAAGGAAACTTGCAGATGTACCAAGTCTTTTTAACAGTTCACATCCCCATTGCCTAGTGTCACTGACACACGGAACAATGGCTTATAGATGAGTGTTGTTATTTTATGATGCTTTCCATTGAAACTTTTAATGCGCTACGCAATATAGAAATGTGGTGCATTAACCTTCGTCGCTAACAGTCACCCAAACTATCAAACTTAACCGACTGTGTTCAGTGGGCCTGTTGCGATGGTGCTCACCAGCGTACGCCTGAAACGGAGCGTGAGGGGTTAAAAGGAAGGGAACTTATGTTTCGGCTAGAAATGCAACATCTGGAACAGTTTAAGTGTCTGGGAGGATTTTTGGCCCATGGAAGGTGCTGGATGTAGAGCCCCCCCAGCCTCCTAACCCCTCCTCTCACTTCCTGCATAACCACAAATGTGCTCCCAAGGAGGCTTGCAGCATTTCAGTGCCACGTCACAGCAGCCTGGATATCCCTGGGACCGCACGGCTCATCCATCCTTGCAGATTTAGGGAGAGCTGGTAAGATCTGCAACTGGGGATGGGATCAGGAGAGGGGGGTACAGAGTCGGCATTCTCTCTGTCTGCTGTGTAAGACCAGACAATGCCGCATGCACGCGAAGCTTCAGGACAGTCAAGGGTGTAGCTGCTCCAGATGAGGGAATAGATATTGCATGCTGCAAAAGGAGGGGTGGAAAGGGGACGGGGTAGAAGTTTGGAATGATGTACTGTATGCATGGAAATGAATAAGTTCTACAATTACGGAGTACGGGACGGAGCTGCATAAGTTAGTGCATGCCTGGTAGCTGGGTGTATGTAAAGCAAGCTGTATAGGGCTAATGTACGTTATTGATGGGGCGATAGGCTAATCGTTAGAGAATGTGACGTGAGGTTACAGAGAGACAGACGCACATCTGGCCGTCCGAGGGGCACAAAGCCCTGACTATTCTGCAGCTACGCCAAACACAGGAAGTTGCAAGGAATTTTCCTGAGCTCACAAGTGTCATCGGCTGGAACAGAACTTGCGGGATGCGGAGAGTGACTGCTTACATATGGCTGGCCCCGTTCTCCCAGTGTTCAGACTACGTGTTCGTTGGATTGAATGTGAACAGTAGTCTACACACTGGTTAAACTGGGACGGACAACGGCACATGAGAGACACACAAAACCTCTACAGAAGCTCCAGTCGCTGTGTGCCACAGATGCATAGTTATGTATATATCGTCATAAATATTATATAGCTCTGTAATAAAAACATTTGGTCAGCCCCTTGTGTCCAGTTTTACCTCTTCATCTTTATACCAGGACAAGGACTCGGCCGTGAGTATAAACCAGTACTCCTTGGAGCCTCCTTTCATGATACTTATGTTGTTGATGGTCAGCCAGCCTCTCCTGATGACCTGCAAGGAGAAAGAGGGGGAAAAAGTAGAAGATGGGGGATGGGAGAAGGGAAACAAAAGACAGGCAGCAAGAATCCATTATGCAGCCCCCTATACTTCAACCCCCCCCCCCCCCCCCCAGACCACGGAGGAGGCCATATTTCCACAAGTGACTTGTATATTAACACTAGTTATGAAAATGGGGCCATGGAAGACCTAGAGATGAACTATGCACATGAATCCCCTTCACAGGGACAATTCAGTCTTCTGTACAATATTTTAGATTATAGTTGCTCTGCAATTAAGAACCTTACCATGAGTTTGTAATCATGCCTCAATAAGTAAACCCAGTAGTAAGATCATTAACCCAGGCCTGTGTGTATGTAGCTATACAGTTTTTTTTCTTTGCCTTATGCTTAGAATAATTAACATGTAATAAGGATCTATCGGGGGGGGGGGGGGGGGGGTCACCAAAGTGTATCAGCCGTTATATCTTCTGATCCATCTTCTGATTAAGTAAAGGAGCAAGCAGTCACCTACAATAAGTGCAAGCAGCCATAGGAGTGGGTGTGGCTGGTCTGCAGAACACACAGCTGCCCACACGCATAGCACACAAACAGTTCTACACATCTGTAACATGACAAATAATTTAGAAAAAAATAAATAAACCCAACACCAAAGCAGCTGTACCAGTCCTTTTTAGATCAATAAGCCCTACATATATGATCATTTCCACATACATTAGCAGTAACACTATGATCAGTTCCCCAGGGCTGCCTTTTGTGAAGAGCTTGATAGCCATGTTCTTGGAGATTTATGCACATAGGATATGGTTTATTTGATGTGCAGCAGAATACCAGTCTTGGTCAAGCGATAGTTGGCACAGTGTAAACCAGGTAAGATAGAGGGGTGCCACAAGGCAGCGAATGTTACAGCTTCAAAGCATGCCCTTATTTCAGCTTGCAACAAGACAAACCATGTGTTAGCCATCGAAAGCGAACCACACTTCCCCCTGGGACTTATTTCACATATAGGTCTGTACTGAGTATGTGGAAAATTAGTATCCTAGTGTACAGATACAGCAGTAGTTTGCCCCATAATAAGGTGCATCTCTATTACAACCAACACTGTGCAGGTTGTGTACAATACTGTTGCAGTCACCATCCCGATGGTCACAATACCATAACCCTAACTCCCTCCCCATCCTGCAGCCTAACCCCAGCAGCCTCCCTTTCCCCCAGCCTAACCCCAGCAGCCTCCCTTTCCCTCAGCCTAACCCCAGCAGCCTCCCTTTCCCTCAGCCTAACCCCAGCAGCCTCCCTTTCCCTCAGCCTAACCCCAGCAGCATCCCTTTCCCTCAGCCTAACCCCAGCAGCCTCCCTTTCCCTCAGCCTAACCCCAGCAGCCTCCCTTTCCATCAGCCTAACCCCAGCAGCCTCCCTTTCCATCAGCCTAACCCCAGCAGCCTCCCTTTCCCTCAGCCTAACCCCAGCAGCCTCCCTTTCCCTCAGCCTAACCCCAGCAGCCTCCCTTTCCCTCAGCCTAACCCCAGCAGCCTCCCTTTCCCTCAGCCTAACCCCAGCAGCCTCCCTTTCCATCAGCCTAACCCCAGCAGCCTCCCTTTCCCTCAGCCTAACCCCAGCAGCCTCCCTTTCCCTCAGCCTAACCCCAGCAGCCTCCCTTTCCCTCAGCCTAACCCCAGCAGCCTCCCTTTCCCTCAGCCTAACCCCAGCAGCCTCCCTTTCCCTCAGCCTAACCCCAGCAGCCTCCCTTTCCCTCAGCCTAACCCCAGCAGCCTCCCTTTCCCTCAGCCTAACCCCAGCAGTCTCCCTTTCCCTCAGCCTAAAGGTGGCCATACATCAGAAAGATATTGTACCCAATCATACAATCTCAACTGATTGTAAAATGGATTGTATGCAGATTGTGTGCACATCTTATGTACATAATCATACAATCAATCAGCAGATGGATTGTATGACTGATTGTAAGATGGATTGTATGCAGATTGTGTGCACATCTTGTGTACACAATCATGCAGTAGATGGATTGTATGATCGATTGTGTGTAGATTGTGTGTCCAAAAACCACCAAGGACTGCCGGGGATTTCAAGGGAAATTGTACACAATCATGAGCGCAATCGATCTTAAGATCGATCTTTCTGATGTATGGCCAGCTTAACCCCAGCAGTCTCCCTTTCCCTCAGCCTAACCCCAGCAGTCTCCCTTTCCCTCATTGGGATTCAACAGTATTTTGATCATAGGGATTCTGCAGCCAGTGCAGTTTGCCATCTTAGGAAGATATTATATAATAATAATAATAATAATAATAATAATAATAATAATAATAATAAGGTACTTGTTGAATAAGATATTAAAAAAGGCAAGTACAATAAGATGATTTTTAAATTGGACCCACTGACCTATTGTAACATAAGATCAAGTTTGGTTACTCCATTGAACCTACAGGGACTCCTTACATAAAAGGAAAGCCCTGCCTATCCCAACACCACCCCCATAATGTCACTGGTCAGGAGAATTTGGAAATCTAGTAATTGGTCAATGCCAATTAACAGACTAGTGACCTGAGCTCAGCACACTCAAATGAAGCTATTGCTGTCCAGTAACTAGATGCCATTACTTCCACATTCATTGGTGCAGCCATCAATATGTAATACCCTTGAAGCCATTATGCACTTCTGGTCCACAATCTGACATAAGGTCCCAATGCGCAACCACTTTGTTGCCTTGTAGGCAAGAAAGATGGATTTAATAAGGGTGAAGGGTAGTCTAAAACTGGACAAGTACTTTTGCAATTTTGAGAATGTCCAAAAATATTTAAAAAATATAAAAAAAATGAATATAGGACCAAATCCTGAATATTAATAATGTTTACGTTGTGTATATATCATTGGTTGAAGTGGGTTTTCTTTTTCTGACCAGAGCATGGCTACTCACACTTAGCAAGTACTTACCAAAATCTCCCCCTGAGTTTATAGGAGCCACAAGATTAGGGTGACGTGGGAGTACAGTACAGTGCAGTGCAGTGCAGGAACAGAGAGGGAGTTTTATGGGAAGAGTTATGGAAAGAGAATGAAGAATGGATGGAGAATAAACACACAGAATGGAAGAGCAGCAACAAGGAGAAAGGGGAAAAAATTACATGCAATTAATACACAGTTAATATTTAAAATTCCCATCATACCAACAACAAAAAAAGTAAGTCAGTGGCACAATTATCTTTACATGCCGATTTTAATATTAAATATGCACATGCAATGCTGTGTAGAGAACGCAGCAGAGTATAATGAGTTTGTTGGAGAACACATGTAAGAAGGACAGAAACAGGAGAGTGTGAGAAACGCAGTAAGCTGTGGGTTCTCCAGTCTCATTCTACTCTAATCTTATACACAGGACACTTTCTAGGCACTTAAATGGGCTCCCGTACGACTCCTGAATATGCGGCACATCATTGTCTACTCTTCGCGAGCTCCTCAGGAGTATCTTTCTGGAAGGTGCCCTGTGCACAAGTGGCTAACAAGGCTAGGTGCGCACAGCGGATAAAGTCTGAGGTGCGGTCACTGGTGCCCTAACTAGCGTGAGCATACGGCTGTGCTAGAGACAGGAGACCCTATCGCATCTGTGCGTTACCTGGTTTGGAACAGCCCGCTTCTTGTTGAGCTGCGTGTTTCTCTGCTGTGCACTGGAAAATAGAGCAGGACCAGGGTTATACTAGCTTGAGAGGTCATAGCCCAATTCTCAATCCCTATATTGCAGTGCTGTAGACAAATTGGCAATGATAACTATGAATATTGGCCATGTTTAATAATCAACTATAATAATACAGAACCACACAGGTCATTCTACAGGACAGTTATCAGAAGGAGGAGATGGTCACCAGGCTGGATGTTACAAATCCCAGAATCCAGAAAGCAATGATTGGTAAACAGTCACTGATTTGTTAGGAGAATGGTGAAGTGATCAAGTCTCCACTGATAATGCAGCAACCAATCAGCTCATCACTGCCATTTTTTCAAAATGTGGGGTAGATGTATTAAGCCTGGAGAAGAGATAAACTGGAGATAAAGTAGAAGGAGATAACGCACCAGCCAATCAACTCCCAACTGTCATATTTCAAACACAGCTGATTGGCTGGTGCATTCTCCTTCCACTTTATCTCTTCGCCAGGCTTAATACATCTGCCCCCCTGTCTGTCACTTGACAGTTAGGAGCGGACTAGCTGTTGTGTTATCACTGGCCACTTTATCACTTCACTAGGCTAAATAAATCTGCCAGTAGGTCTTCCATTCGGGACATAAGAAGTAGGCATAGGAAGCGAACCACTACTCCGTGCTCGAGGGCCTGATTCAGCAAAGCCAAAAAAAAGCACACAAATGGGCAAAACCATGTTGCACTGCAGGTGGGGCAGATTTCACATTTGCTAAGAGATTATATTTGGGTGGGGTGTGTTCGAACAGAAATCTAAATTGTAGTGCAAAAATAAAGGGGTATAAAGCCCTGCACACAACGGCCCTCACCGGTTCTCACAGGGGGACAATGATTTGCAACCGCGCATACACATTTATGCGCACGTGCAGCCTCTTTGGGCGAACTACGCAGAAAATAGATTTTTCGCAGTGCGGACGGGGGGGGGGGTGTAAGGTGGCGGCCACAGGTGGCGCCCATGGGAATGCCCAGCTTTTCATGGGCGTTCCCATTTAAATTGCAACGTGATACGGGTGTCAAGTGCCGGCAGTTGAAGTCACCAGAGAGTGACCTAGATTTGAGAGTGCTTAGGAAATCATTCGATGGTAGACTACCATCGAAGGATTTCTGCCCCGCACACAAGGCTGCGAAGGAATGTTTATGCAAAACAACCATTTGTATACGTATGGTGACAATCGCCAAGCAAGAGGGGGGCGCTCGTTTGGCTTGCAAAGCTGCAAAATCGGCAGCTTTGTGAGTCAACCAGAATGAGAGCCAATATGCGATATCTGTTGTGCCGCAGAAGGGAAAACAACGTTCAGCAACGTCTCCGGTACCCTGCAGAACAGTCACTGGTGAGAGCGAGCGCATGTTCAGACAACATAGGGGTTTGTTAACGAACTGCTAGAGCTCGCATCGTTAATGATATATTGGGTACACACTGAACGATATGCAGGATAATATCGTTCATGATATAGTTATTGTGCATATTGTTGAAAGAAGTCATAGTACAGGGTTTCCCAAACTCGGTCCTCAAGTATCCCCAACAGATCAGGTTTTCCAGGTCACCCGGCAGGTATACTCATTCACTGACACATTCAAAGAGATCCACAGGTAGAGACTATTATTTCACTTGCGACTCTGTGTGGAGACCTGGAAAACGTGAACTGTTAGGGGTACTTGAGGGCCGAGGTTGTGGACCACTGACAGTGTGTACCCAGCTTAATGTCTGAAGGCTACATGCAGAAGCAGCAATATTTACCCTGCAGAGAAACAAAAAGGACTTCAGGTTTTGTTTTGCTTTAGTGAATCTGGCCCTCAAGATTGTCAATGATATTTGGCTGATGTCAGGAATTTTCTCACCGTCAGTCAAGCAACATCTAGGAGTTAATTGTGGACACATTATTTGTATATATACTGTCCAGTGGACCGGCACTCCGTTAACTTAAGGAATATAACCTGGTTGCCTTCCCTCAGGATTCGGTGGAGAATCTCTGCAATATAGCAGGTCTTAGGGCGGCACTCCAAGGATTTTGAAATAAGTCAGACACATACAGTACACGACTGTGTCTGACTTATTTCAAAATCCTTGGAGTGCCGCCCTAAGGCCTGTTATATTGCAGAGATTCTCCACCGAGTGGAGAGTGCCGCCCTAAGATATATAGATATATATTTATTTATGATCAGTTTCTTATATATAGCGCATATTCCACAGCGCTGTACAGAGAATATTTGAACATTCACATCAGTCCCTGCCCCAGTGGTGCTTACAATCTATATTCCCTACCACATGTACATGCACACACAGACATTCTAGGGTTAATTTTGTTGGAAGCCAATTAGCCTACCAGCATATTTTTGGATTGTGGGAGGAAACCGGAGTACTCGGAGGAAATCCACGCAAGTACGGGGAGAAAATACAAACTCCACACAGTTGCGGCCATGCTGGGTAATGAACTAATGACCTCAGCGCTACGAGGCAATAATGCTAACATTACATCATCTGTGATGCCCTCATGAATGCTCCTTCAGCCCACAAAATGGCCACCACTACAATGTACAGCCAACAAATACACTTTACAATGAGTAATCCAAACTGAAGGAGTCACAAGGAATATACATCGAGAATAGGCATCTTTAAATACACATGAAACTGATCTGACATTTATGTATTCCACACAAGTACCGTACTCAGACACATGTAATACATTCACACACAGGTAGAACGTGTACAGAATACCCACCCTGGAACGTGCTGCTCGGTATAACAGCTGGGTTGTGAAAAAATGGGAGAGCGAGCGATGATCGTGAGGATGCAGAAAGAGACAGAGTGCAGGTCAAAAGTGACAGTGAGAAGAAAAACACAGGAAAGAAAAATTACTGAGGAGAGGAGCAAACTGCGGAGAGGAAGACAGTGTGAGACCAGCCACAACAGGTCAGAGTGAGCTAAAGCAAGCGTGAGTAGGGAAAGTCTAATGGTGCTACACAAACAAGATGGCCGCACACATGAACACTACACTCTCAAACAACAACTGGACTACTCCATTTAGTTGGTCAGTAACAGACACCGGGTAATTATTACAGCAGAAAACACATTCCATCAATAAGCACCGTAACAGGCAGTTTTGTACGATAAAGAGAATACCACACCATTCACATTATCTGTGCAAAATATGCATATGAAAAAAATAAATACACACCATTAATGACTTTTCAAGCTTTTTAATTTAATTTAAGATTGGCAAATATTATAGTAAATGGTCCATTAAAGCTGTATATCAGCCACACACACTAGCAGCAGCCATTTTGCAACCTGTACCACTGTTCATGAGAAAGCATCCTGTCCATTCACTAAGAAGTGGAGAAAACACTGAAATGCGAAGGGCCGAGTATGGTCACAATTTCTTAAGAGACTGAATATTTAATCCCTGCCGTTATTTCCAACGGGGGTAATAGCAGCGGGCGCCTACTCAATGCTGTCTTGACCGACAGCATTGAGGAGGCAGATCGACAGAACGGGCCAAACTTTAAAAGCTGTCAGGCCTGTTTTGCCGAGAACCGCCGTGATCGCGTCCAGATCTTGACACCCCACGGCCGTTTTCGCCGATTGGCAGGTGGGACATTGAATCCCGCTTGGCAATTTGCGGTCGAGCAAAACGAAAACGGTCCACGGTCAAGGTTGTCGGGGCGTACAGACAGTCGTGACCCCGGATTTAATACCCCTTACAAAATGGCTGCTTTAACCATTTGTAGCAAAAAAATACATCAGTGGCACCACAAGTTTAACCCTTTGAATGCTAAGTGAATTTGTTAAAAAAAGGTTTGAAAATTGCCAAGCACACAAGTTTACTCATCATGATGACCTGTAATGTTTATTTTATATAGGAAATCTAAATCTTTTTTTTTTTTTAAACCGTTATTTGAATTTATATAACAAATGTGAGCGACACTGGCATTTTTAGCGGATATTTTGCTCATCTCTCAGGTGTTGGCACTCAATCGGTTAAACACTAGAGTAGGCTGCTTCCACTGTGTACAGGCAACAGAGTACATTTTACACTAACATCTCCCAGCTGCAGCAAAAGCCCTCAGCAAGCTACCCTTTCTTCCCTTCAACTGGTATCCTTCACGTTTGTTTCCCTTCTAACATAAATGTTAAATAGAAAAAGGAATATTGTTATGCTACCACACTCAGAGTTTGAAGCCTCGGTAACATAAGCATAGCACAAGGAAGCTATAGTTATCTCCAAGGGTGACCGATCGCTGCTCAGGTGTTGCTACAAATCCTACGTGTTTATGCCTCAAGCACAACTACAAAATGATGATCAGCTTTTCCTAAACTGCCCTAGTAATACGAGTCTGACGGGTTCCTACCGGCATCACATCTCTTCTCCCTATGCATCAATGCTGACAAATGTTCTGGGTGCTTTCCCATGGCATTTTGCTTGATTTAAAACCACTCACAAAAACAGGCAGTTTCACAGTCACAATTTAAAGAAAGCAACCAGGCCATTTCCATGCAGTTGTTGTGAGATGCTCATAGTGGTGACATATGGGGACCGGGAACTTACTTGGCGAATCCGATGAAGTCCTCATGATTGGTGTTGATGTAAGACAGCTCGATGTCTATTAGAAGGAGGATCTGTGGGTACAGAAGAGCGAGGCTATAGCTGGTGTTGGAGGAAGCCCCAGTTGCAACAGATCACCTGTGACTATATAGTGTACCAGATCCTCAGATATGATGAGCTAATGGGTCCAACTCCGACACTAGCACCCATCAGAGGTTCACAATCAAAATCTAGCATAAGGTGCATTTCCTTATCCATTATAATAACCAGCTGGACAGGAGAGAGAAAGCCCCAAACCAGCAAGCCACAAGTGCCAGGATCGGTACATGCATATGTGGTGGCTGTTCTGCACATGCACAAAACTCAGGCGTCTATGGACTGCATTGGCTGCAGCCCATAGAAGCCGGATTAGGCTGCCAATCAGACAGGGAAAGGCTTCCTACAGGAAGAACCCTCTCTGCTAGTTGCTGGCAGTCCCCAGTGGGAGTAAAAACATCCCGATGGGACTGCCAGTCCTGCGAGTGACTAGCAGGTAGAACTCCAAGTAGGAAGCCACTGATCCAGTGAAGTCACACAGACAGACAGCTAAGTTCACAGAAGCAGATTTTACAGTCACTGGTCTGATAATAAAAGTTTTATTTTTTTCCTAAATGTTGGTCGGTATTTAGTTAAGTTAGTTTTGTGCAGATTATTATGTGACACACTAGGGGATAATGGTGATATAATGTACAGTCTATTACATGTGACTGGCAGAGGATAACACATTTGGCAAATGTGCTTTTATAAAAAGAGGCCTTGGCAGTGCCACTCGCCAATAATTTAATCTTTATGAGGAGTTGGAAGATCACAACCTGCAGCATGATATAGTGCAGCTCATATTAAACAAATAATTAGCATTTTATCATCAACATGCTGACCTCCGCCTAAAGAAAACTACCTACCTGCTCCTTTGTTTTTCCTTCCCTCTCCCGGACGTACGTTGTGACAATCCTCTCGCTCTCTTCCCGAAGCCTTGGGTAGGAAGCCAGCTACATGGTGGAAAAAAAATAAATAAAAAATAATACTCTGTATAGTGCACAATTCACCTGATCTTATGACTGTCATACTTGACATTTATCTGACTGTAGACGTTGGCTCCTTCTGTTTCAGCATGCATGAGTGAGAATATGGTACAGCAGGTTTAGAATGAGACAGGCCAGGCATCACATGACCAGTATAACCTCACAAAGAGCGTCCAACTAACCAAACCAGTTAGATATGTAAACATATACATACTATATGTAGTACAGCTTAGACCAGTGGTTCCCAAACTGTGTGCCGTGGCTCCCAGGGGTGCCGCGGAGCACTTGCAGGGGTGCCCTGGGTTGGTGGCTCAGGACAAATTCAAATTATATATGGTCAATGTAATAAGGAAAATCAGTACTTGTGACTTCCAATTATAACATATGTTGATAAACAGAAGTGAATCATGTTCCTCAACACATAACTGGACCTAAGGAGGACATATAAGCACAACTTATTTAATTTAATATTTTTTTCTGAAGTTCTTGGTATCAAACTTTTTCCCTAGGGGTGCCATGGAAAAAAATCTGATACTCTAGGGTGCCGTGATCCACAAAAGTTTGGGAACCACTGGCTTAGACTATGAAAACAAATGGTTGCTACGAGCAACAGCAATTGCTTACATATCAGTCGCCCATGCTTTAATTCTAGACTGCTGCAAGGGATGAATTCCAGCACGGTTCCAAATGTCAAATAACAGGGCAGTAACCATTAGAGATACACTTTATATTCCCAATTACAAAAACTCAAGATATAAATGTAACAAATACACAGCAGGAAAAGTACAATTAAGTGAAAATAAAAGTACAATTTAGAAGCCAAACCAAATGCACAGATCCTAGGCCAGCGCAGAAGCGGGAGGAGGGCACAGATGGCCTGGGTGAGGTGCCCCCATGCCAGCTCCAGCAACCATTGAAGCTTGAGATGAAATAAGTTAGGTGCATGGGAAAGCAAATCGATTTCAGTCAGCAAAATAAGAAGTATGGATCATGAAATACAGGATACACATGGTTGGTCGAACAGGAATTAAAGCAAATTATAAAGTCTGAAGAAAGAACTTTAAATGAAGTGGTCCCAAGGAGAAAAGACTGAACAGATGTAATAAGATATACAGCTACACAGAGAGACTATAACGTACATGTTTCTACAATAGAAATATATGTATCAAGACAGAGCCTAGTGAAGACTTCTAGATCCATCCCCCCCAAACCACCCACCCACCACCACCACATTGTCCCGTACCAGTGAGCCACACAGTCTTTAACGCTGGATTGTCTGCTCAGAAGGACATAAGTAAGTGCACACCGATAGCACAGCAGCCCCTGGTCTATGTACGCAAGACAGCAGTCTAATCTGGTCTAGTTACAGATCATGGTTGGAGGTATAAGCGCAGGGACTCAATGTTTGGTACTACAGCCTGCATTATGTAGGATACACACCAGAACAATATGGCCTCAAAACACCCGATTTAGATACAACCGATTGTATGTAAATTGGGCATGTTTTGGGCCATTTCTGATCAGAGTCCGATCCGATGCGCGGCCCCATGGGTCGTACGGTCATTTTTCAAATCCTACCTACAGCAGGTAGGATTTGAAAACACCCCTTTGAACTGGGTACCAAGCGGGATCAGATTGTATGCAGATCGTATTACGATCTGATCCTGATCTCAATGGTTCTGGTGTGTACCAGGCATTAGGCCTGTGCCTAATGTACCTTACATATTCCAGGCCTGCATCAAGTGGTCCATAATGGTTTTAGGTTTTACTCCAAACTCTCATTTCCTATGCTAGCGTGTCTGCATTTCTTTCCATTAAGTAGTATATATCCCATATCAGCAATGCAGCAGCTGTACTTTCCGCAAGCTGCGTTGTTGTAACTTTAGGTCAGTTACCAGCGAACGCTGGCATTTGCAAGGTATTACAACCTCTAGCACATGGGCAAGCGGTTCAGGGTAGTAAGGATGCCCAGGCACCAGAGAAGTATGCCAATGTAGACTGCATCTAATTTTGGTTCTGTAGCTACGCAAGATGGGTTAAGATTCACAGTTGCTCATTATGACATTTGTGCATGTGTAACAGGTGGCATAACCATAGCTATACTCCCACCACAGGCAATATATACCCTGTGTACAAAGGCTACCCACAGGGGAACGCATAAAAGACTATGAGGAGGAACATTAAGCTTGCCATAGCAACATGCAGACCTGGGCAGTATTTTTTCCATACATATGGAGACATTATAAAACTCACTGAGCTATTACACCGCACACCAATGTCTTGATACATATATCTGTAATTACAAGTATTGAATACGCTCTCAAATGGAGATATATTATTGGACGTTTACCCTTCTGTCTGAAGCGATGCCCTCTGACCCAGTGATGTCACAGGCAGGGGAGGAGCAAAGCAGAGGGAAGAAAGAAGGAGTGACAGACAGTAAAACAATAGGATACAGTTAGTAGGCGGCAGAGAAAGAGAAGGGTGCGGAGGGCTAAAAAGTGACGGATAAAACTGGACACACACATATCAAATTCAACATCTTGTTACCAATTGTAATAGAGTGCAGGATGCTAACAGTCCTGAGATTTCAGCAAGTTAGCGGACAATATAAAAGCATTAAATTGTATCTGCTAACCTGCCAAAAGCACAATCCGAATCCCACACACTACTGCATATGTCCCAGGTCCCAATGCTGCACACCTTCTTTTGTTCAATCTA
This sequence comes from Crinia signifera, assembly GCF_055691185.1. Taxonomy (NCBI): domain Eukaryota; kingdom Metazoa; phylum Chordata; class Amphibia; order Anura; family Myobatrachidae; genus Crinia; species Crinia signifera. The sequence continues at coordinate 298,531,057 of NC_139220.1, read as the reverse complement.
AAAGGCTGATCATTCAAGGAGGATCATAAACCTAGTTTCACTGAATTTATACTTATGAAAGCGAAATAGTACTATTTTACTCTGTGTGTCCTGCAGGAAAATGAATAAATAAATTAAGTGAATAAATTATAAAAATGAGTGAATAAATTATATTGAAGAGTTTTCAAAATGTAACCTTTGTTTAAAGTCTCTTGCCTCACCTAGAACCCGTGTGGGTAGACTTCTTGCTTCATTCAACAGATCCTTCCATTTACTGAGGACCTCTGCTGGTCACTCTCCGTAATAATCGGACCATGTGATTATACCACTCAAAGCTGGGTACACACTAGACTAGCTTCCCGCACCAACCGATATAGTTAACTATATCGGCGGTGCTGCAGGAAACATGTTGACCGTACACACTGGTCGATACCATTCACAATTTTGGTCAGTGATGTCACCCAGCCCACCCGCTCCATACATGCAGTCGCTGACGATATTGTTAAATTGACCTGCATGTAGAGACGACGGGGGTGGGGTCATTAATGACTATACAAACTGTATATGGACTATACAAACTGTATGATATATATGCGATATTGTCAACTTTTTCAAATGTTACGATCCATAAAACTTTAATGTTTAACTTTAGTGGGTTTAAAAAAAAAAAGAGAGAACATAACTTGCAGCATCTTAAGGTGGCCATACCCTACTGCGATGTATTGCGGCAGTGTATAGCCATCTGATCCACCCCCACATGCGATGTAGCGCATGGGACCCCAATTCCCTGCAGCTGGGAGGGAGGCCAAAACGGAGGGAGGCTGAAACGGAGGTCAGACGAGCAGCAGGCTCAGATCCAATGCATACGGGACCTTGCATCGGACCTGAGGGGGACGTCAAATCTCATTTGTGTTGATGTCTCTGCCAGATTCATCAGGATCTGGTGAAATCTGCCCACATCAGACAAGTGTATGGGCACCTTTACACTAAAATTGAGAGAAGAGGAATATTTTGCCTCATTCTTTGACCCGGTCATAAGAATCTGGATGAATGCTTAATGGGTGTATCCGATACCAGCACAATAAGTTAGTATGTGGCATGCTATAACTCTGACGTCCACATTTACTTTATGTCCATCTATAAATAGACGAAGCAGAGACCTTAACAGCAAACCCATCGCTCATGATGACTACATGGCGAATAGGACTCCGTATAATCCATTTTTACCATATTAGATGTAGGATAAATAGATCATGAGGCCTTAAAAGCTTCTGTTGTCAATTACCTGTTTTCCTAATACAGTTAGTGTCCTGTCTCTGACCTATGTCGTACAATAATTAAGATGACTCTGGGGCGACCTTGCATCTTAATAAGATACAGTATTGTCTCATGTTAATCTTGTAAATGGACATTAGAAGCAGAGAGTTGGTAAGGATATACAGAGGCTCGCAGACTGGCTCCTACCTTGGTTGTACATTGTCTCACAGTGTTGATCAGTTCCTGGATGACCAGGTCCACACATTTCAGACAAGGTTCCTTCAACTTCACAACCTGCTTCTTCACTATAGCTTCAAAGGCCATATCGGGCGTAAACAGACCCGTCCTGTATGGGAGGAGATGAAAGTGCCAGTATAGAAATGGGAAGGTGCAATGGGATTTTGAGGAGGACAAAATCTGGGCCCTGACCACACTTACCTTACACCGTGTATATTCTTAATGGCGTAGCTAATTTCTCGACGTAGATCCTTTTCATCAAACTCCATCTTTACAGGACAAAGAAAAGTGGCAACTTAGAAATCAGTAAAAATGTGCAGGCAGGGGGCGCGTCTGCAGGCAGAGGTTCCAGAGAGGCAGGGGGAGAGTGTGCAGGCAGAGGTTCCAGAGAGGCAGGGGGAGAGTGTGCAGGCAGAGGTTCCAGAGAGGCAGGGGGAGAGTGTGCAGGCAGAGGTTCCAGAGAGGAAGGGGGCGCGTGTGCAGGCAGAGGTTCCAGAGAGGCAGGGGGCGCATCTGCAGGCAGAGGTTCCAGAGAGGCAGGGGGCGCGTCTGCAGGCAGAGGTTCCAGAGAGGCAGGGGGCGCGTCTGCAGGCAGAGGTTCCAGAGAGGCAGGGGGCGCGTCTGCAGGCAGAGGTTCCAGAGAGGCAGGGGGCGCGTCTGCAGGCAGAGGTTCCAGAGAGGCAGGGGGCGCGTCTGCAGGCAGAGGTTCCAGAGAGGCAGGGGGCGCGTCTGCAGGCAGAGGTTCCAGAGAGGCAGGGGGAGAGTGTGCAGGCAGAGGTTCTAGACAGCCATCAGAGGGGCTGCAAGCAGATGATCTAATTTTAGAAAGACAGGGGAGGGTGTTTGAAGGCAAATTATCTATCAAAAACTGAAGGGTCTGAAAGAAGGAGAAAAGGCAGGGGAGGGACTCAGAGGATACATGGATTATGACAGCTGGGAACATCCACCCATAAATACACAAAAAGCATGTGTGGTGCTGCCGGCACATGGCCTAGCAGGACAAGGGAGATCAATCATGTTTTCAAATCCCTGAGCCATCATTGAAAAGGGCAAAAAGGAAATTATTAATTTAACTGTACACATAGAAAAACAGGTAAAGCGACAGAGCTTATTAGGGTAAGGCTATAGGATATTGCGAAGACATTCTAGAATATATACAAAGTTATTAGTGGTACATTAAGGAAATTTACCTTCACAAGCTCAAAGGGGAAGCGCTCATGAAAGATGCGGTTTATCCTGGCCCCCCCGGACAGCTCCAGTGTGTCCACTTGGTCTCCAGAGCCTTCAATCCGCTTCTCAAAGTCTACCCCAAGCTGCTGGACCATCCTGCAAGAGGAGCAAAGCTAGAAACTTGACACACGGGGGAAGTCATTTTGTGTAAATCGCCACGAGAATGCAATATGCCAGTCCACAAGAGACATGAAAAAGGATTTAGGCCTTGTGCCTCAGTGATGCCAATAAAGGTCAGTGAACCAATACGCATTGCTAAACACTGGAGATCAGCCAAATGCATAAGAGCCGCAATTCCTTCACTGAATAAAATAACCTGTTAAAAAGGAGCAATTAGATTATAGACTTACAGGGACAGGATGAACTAGTGGGCTAATAAAATGACACTGTGCAAACCATACGTACGAGTATGCAGTAAGTGATTTGTACTTTATCTAAGCAGGTGTCCAGCCAGATTTAAGTTAGGGAATGCTATGTCGGCATTCACAATGTCGATATACCTCTTAATCACCATGTCGACATTGTGTATGTGGACATAAGATACTACACCCTTTAAGGGAATATCAACACTGTACTTATGGTGCTATTTATACTATACGATGTGTGCTATGCGGTTAGAACACTATGCTATTTGTACTACATATAATACATGATCTGGGCCCAATATCACCCTATTCTGGTGGGTGAAATCGGGCCAAATCAAGTGTGTGACATCAGATCCGATGCTAGGTCCCATGCACATCGGATCTGAGCCGGAGATCATACATGCTGCCTGTAAGATCGCCGGGTCGGCCACCCTCCCGGCGCCAGGGAAGGGGGATCCCATGCAGAAGTACTGCATCAAATGTATCGCGTGTGATCCTACCACCCGGGAAGTTCCTGGGTGGCTCAAGGGGGATTGGATGCGACTTCTATGAGGGAAGAAGTCACATAGTGTATGGGGGCCTTAATATTTGGACTAGACTACAATATGCAATTTAAATATGTAAAGTACATATCGCGTGTGATTGAATACTTAGAGTGCCATTTGAACTAGACACTATGGGTCAGATGTACTACCATGTTTCCCCCGATAATAAGCCCTTCCCCAAAAATAAGCCCTGCCCTTTATTTTGGACACTGGTCCAAAATAAGCCCTATCAAAATTTCCCTTAGCCGAGTGCGTGCACTAACTTCTATGACCCCATCTCCACCCCCGCTAACCCTTCACCTCCGACTTGCTTGTACAGTACTGTACTGTACCGCAGAAGCTGTTGAAGATCCCGGTGATGCACTGCGCCCTGCGCATGTCGTCACCGTGCACATCACGCGGCTTCTGTACACGGCGGGAGCAGCGTCGCAGGCTGAAAACAAGAAAAACTGGAAAGTGCTGTACAATAGGAGAGGAGCAGGACTGGGGGCATGATACTTTAAAAGGAGGAATGGGGGCTGCGAAAGCAGGAATGAGGGCATGGTTGTGTAAAAGGAGGACTGGGGGCTGTGAAAGCAGGAATGAGGGCATGGTTGTGTAAAAGGAGGACTGGGGGCTGTGAAAGCAGGACTGGGGGCATGATGGGGATAAAAGGAGGGTCAATGTTAATTAAAATAAGCCATACAGTGTTTTTGTTGGGAAAAAAAATAATAATAAGACAGTGCCTTATTATCGGGGAAACAAGGTATGCTTGAACAGTAATAAAATGGATAGTGATAATGCACCAGCCAATCAACTCCTACCTGCCAATTTTCAAACACAGCCTGTGACATGGCAGGTAGGATCTGATTGGCTGGTGGTTTATCGCTCTGCATTTTATCACTTTTCAAGCTTAGTACATCTGGCCCTTACTGATGTAGTACAAAAATACCAGCCCGCACATACTAATTTGCCTTGCGATATGGACTATACAGGAGTACGTATCGCATGGCAATATAAACACGGTGCGATTTGAACTAGTCGTGATGTGATTTGAACTAAAAAGTCGTGATGTGATTTGAACTAAAAGGCATACGATGCGATGCTATGTGTGCTAGTTAAGCACAGAACGCAAGCCGGGATCGATGCGTCTGTGGGCACCTTTAGGGATTATAGAGATTGCTAGGAGTGTAGTATATGTGCCCAAATAGCCTGTGATTAGAGTCCCGAATCAGATCCCTAGACTCTTGTTTCACAGGGCTGCTGGGAGCTTGTGCCTACTAATTATCTTGGCTGTCTAGAGCGGTTCCCTTACACTACAGACTGCATGTAGGAACATAGAGGAGGAGTGGAACCCTTACACTACATACTGCATGTATGAATGTAGAGGAGCAGTTCCCTTACACTACATTCTGCATGTAGGAATGTAGAGGAGCGGTTCCCTTACACTACATGCTGCATTTAGGAATGTAGAGGAGCAGAACCCTTACACTACAGACTGCATGTAGGAATGTAAGAGAGCGGTTCCCGTACACTACAGACTGCATGTAGGAACGTAGAGGAGCAGAACCCTTACACTAAAGGCTGCATGTAGGAACGTAGAGTAGCGGTACCCTTACACTAAAGGCTGCATGTAGGAACGTAGAGTAGCGGTACCCTTACACTACATGTAGGAACGTAGAGAAGCGGTACCCTTACACTAAAGGCTGCATGTTGGAACGTAGAGGAGCGGTACCCTTACACTACAGGCTGCATGTAGGAATGTAGAGGAGCGGTACCCTTACACTACAGGCTGCATTAAGGAAAGTAGAGGAGTACTACCCTTATACTACAGGCTGCATGTAGGAATGTAGAAGAGCGGTTCCATTACACTACAGAACACATACATTTATACCTAGTATGACAGGCATACAGTGTTATTCGGTGTAGGGGATATGGGATTGGGGGACTGGTCACTTACTGGAGGAGGGCTTTGGTTTTCCTTGTGGGATCATCAGGCCTGAAGTTCTTGTATTCTTCAACCTCCTTTTCCAGGGACAGCATCTGGCTCTGCAGCTTACTCCTCAGTGCAGGCAGAGTCTCCCGGATGTGATTCGTAAGTTGCTAAAAGATGAAGGGGAGAAGGATTACCCTATAACAGGATCCATCAGACAGGTCCAGACTGACTTCATGGAGATATTTTGCAACGGGCCACAGGCTGCCTCCAAATCAGTCTCAATACAGATATAGCAGCCAGTCACTTGCTGGGGGAGGAGGTGTTTGATATAAAACATCTATGCAACGCTTGGCCAACCCATCGCTATCCAGCTGTTGTGAAACTACAAACCCCAGCATACCCTTCCACCAGTCAGCTGTTAAGCATGCTGGGACATGTAGTTTCCATAAAAGCTGGAGGGCAGACCTGTGAGCGGCATTTAGTCCACATGCAACTCTGTGAAATTCGCAGTGTTACGTGTGGACCAGAAAAACTCCTATGTGCGTAACTGGTCTTATTATTGTGTTCTACCACGAGCAGATCCCACTGAATTGTACCTACTTGGTTCAAGGTTTTCTGCAGGTGTGGCGTCCCCATTCTGTCTGCAATGTGCCGATACCCCGGATGGGAGAGGAAGAACTTTCTTTCTGCAGCCAGGGCGGCTCGGATATCCTTCTTACCATCAATGTCCTTCTGGCTTCTATTCACAACCCCAATATAGCCTACACAAGAGAAGGGCACCATATGGCCAAATGTCAAAGACAGAACTTTCTGATCACTCAGTCAGGTAAGCACAATGGGTGTGGGCTGATCGAACAACAATGTCTAAGCAGACAATCATTAGGTCAACACCACATGGCCGAAATGCATTAGGTAGACAGTAACAAAAAGGCTGATCGGTAAATGGTTGATCCATGGCCTGACGCTTAGATTCCCCTCCCGCAGCCTAACCATCCCTCTGGTGCAGTGATGGAGAACCTTGGCACTCAAGCTATTGTTGAACTGCACATCCCAGCATGCCCTGCTACAGATTTGCTATTTAGCCATACTAAAACTGTTGCAGGGGATGTTGGGAAGTGTAGTTCAACAACAGCTGTAGTGCCAAGGTTCTGCCATTGCCTAATCCTAACCTCCTGCCTCGTGTGCCCTAAATCTAATCTTCCCCCTTGTACCAAACCCTAGCAATGTTGGGAAACAAAATATCTGTTGACCATTGCCATGCCGACTTTCTGTACCGACCGCGTGGTGATGACCTTTTGATTGTCGACCTAGACATGTTGATCTTGTATCCTAACACTGAGCACAATGCTAGAACATCTACAGTAATCATGACACATGGTAAGGACCAATGGGTACCTGTTGCCTACAGTAGAGGAAGCCATCTTGTGTGCTGGCATGCCAGAGATCCTTCTATTAAACAATTTATTTCAGTGAACGTCTGAACAGGAACATCTATTGATAAACCTTTCTATAGGAATATCACCAGAATCTATCCACCTATCTATATGGAAGTGTATCCCTTTGGTAATCTGTGTCCAGATAAATATTGGTCCAGCAATAAGTAAAAAGGAGGATGTTCAGGCCATAGATAGACAGAGCTAAGGTGTTTTCCACAGGTCCGGCCACAGCGGAACCACCATACAGTACATTCACATCCACAGGGTGTTACCTCTCCTTAATGGCAGCAGCTTGTTCTCCAGAATGTCTCTGGCATCTGTGCCTTCATCCATTAGATCCAGCTTTGTGATCACACCAATAGTTCTTAAACCTAGGAGGAAGACACATTTAAGGGAATGGGATTATGAACAAGGTGGTGTGACAAACAAATTACTGCAAGTGAACAATCTTACACACACACACACACACACACACACACACACACACATAGTGTAGATACTGCCATTTAAGCTGTAAATGGAAAAATGAATAGAACCTTGAATAGAGCCCTGTGAGTTATTGTGGTACATTCACCATTTGTAGTCATCCGCCTGCACTGGACCCTCCCTAATTCAGACCCCATCGCCCCATTTCCAATGGTGCAAAAACCCTGTGTGAACACCTTTGGGCAGGGGAGGGGAAGGGGGCGGGCAGGGGAACGCCCAGAGCTTTATGGGCATCTCTATTAAAACGGGTTGGGATCGTTTGGTCTACAGCAAGTTGGTTGACAAGCATTAGGTCGACATGGAGAAAGGTCGCTATGGGACAAGGTCGACAGGTCAACAGTCAAAAGGTCGATATGGGGGTTTTCACTGTTTTTTGACCGGAATGTCGACAGTCGACATGGACACCGTTTCAGTGCACCAGGCACGGTGCCTCACTGCGCTCCACACACTATTTTATTCTACCATCACACCTTAGTGGATGGTAGGGCATGAAAACCGCCTTTCGGCACATGTCGACTCAAAAAACAGTGAAAAACCCCATGTCGGCCTTTTGACTGTCGGCCTAAAATAATGTCGACCAACTTGCTGTAGACCCAATGACAGTATCCCACTAAAACGCTGGGCATAGCCCTAGGAACGCAGGCAGGTTCACATCACGTCAGCACCCGCCCCCTTTTCTGGCTATCTCTGGCGGCAATAAAAGTCAGTTCAGACTGATTTATCACCAAAGGGGAGAAAGATCATTTGATCATCCCCCTATATCCCTATAGATTGTAAGCTTGCAGCAGGGCTCTCCTACCTCCAAGTCTGTCTGTTGTTACCCAGTTTGTCTTATCACTGTCTACTATTGTAAAGCGCAACTGAATCTGCTGTGCTATATAAGAAACTGTAAATAAATAAATAAATAATAAATAATGGTTAGCGATCATCTAATGATTTTTCTCCCCTTCAGCCACATGCAAGGTGATGCGTTCTCTTACACATACCCTCGCATGCTGGCGAGAGGATGCAGGTGGCGTTGACCGTATAAATCGCAGCCTAGGGACCAGGCATGAATTAGGCCCACTGCGTGTGAGGGTACACTATCTGCAGGTCAATGGATTGTATAGCCGCAATATTCAGACTACACAATCAGCAGTTCAGTTTTAACAATGTTAAATTTGTGCTGTATAATAAGATAAATTGTGCACAGTGACATAACCAAAATCACACATTCCAAAATACGAAGAAAAAAAAATAATAATAATAAAAAAAAACTTCCTTACCGCAAATTAAACCTCATTTCCTGACCCACTTCCCTTCGTCGGCAATAAAACTTCATGATCCAGCACATGCGCCAGCAAAACACAAGTTGAGTGTGTGACGTGACCCAGTCTATCCCTACTACAGACTACTGTGTAATTCTAAAGCTGGCCCAATAACGTACTAGTATCATTCTGTTGCTGCCTCCTGAGTAATACCCAGTATGAACAAGGTATATGTATAGTTGTATCCAGTGGCGGCTCCAGAGGTGGTACTGCAGTACAGTCCAAAATTCAAATCGGAGGAGCCGCACCAACTGCCAGTGAGTCCGTTTGGCATGGCAGTTGCTGTTCCGCATCGATTTGAATGTTGAACTGCACTGCAGTCCCCCTGCCCCCCACCTGGTAGTATTTAATGTAAAATCATACAAAGCCATCTATCACTGTGACCACTAGGGCGATGAATGCAAAACAGCTGACCCTCCATGTTGAGATAGGGAATATGGCATCTGAGACCGGGCCCTATATACTGTTCACAAAGGGCGGGCACGTGGGCACGCACACACACACACACACACACACACACACACTTTTGCTGCAACCATAGAAACCAAATAATGCTTTGTCTTTTTACACACCCCTCTAGAAATAGAACAATCACTATGCTAAAATGATGACTTGGCCTCACCCTGTGGATCCACCTCCTTTGCCATTTTTAAGGCATCCGAATTTGCCAGGTCAGTGTTGGCGGGTGTCACAGCCAGGATGAGGCAGCTGTCCCTGTTGATGAACTGCAGAATCATGTCCTTGATTTGGTACTCGATGTCATGAGGTTGGTCACCGACTGGGACCTTTGTAATTCCCGGGAGATCAATCAAGGTCAGGTTTAAAACTGAGGTGGAAAAAGTGTGCCATAAAGACAAAGTTTGGTTAGACAATGTAACACATAACCCAGCCAATAAAATGATCACATAAGGACATGAATCTTCAAATTCTCAGATCATCCTATTGGGGTCCTGTCACATAAGGGTGGGTTTAGGATAGTATTAATGCTTATCTTGTGATGTAATGTAACGCTGTGACTGGAGATGGAGGACCACAATCACTTACACCCCCTCCCCCAGCCATCCCTTACACTTCTAGTAAGCCATTCTGATTCCCGATGGACAAAATAAAAAATAAAAAAAGATTCATACTCAATACGAATCGGTGCTAGAACAGCTGGCACAATCAGCATCCAAATCCGTAACGTGCAGGACAACACTGACCGTGGTGTAGTACAGCGTGGAGCTAATGATTCCTGCCTAATGAGCAGGCCGCACTGCTCGTTACTATCAGCTAGTAAAAGTTGGCCCAGTCACAGTCACAGCTCAGGACACCAATGTCAACATAAATCTCTGCAAAAACAAACATTTGTTTGACGGATTTATTTTCCTAAAACAGATTAAGTATATACCATGTGGTCCATAAGTTTGTCAGTCATACTCTACACCAGGCATGTCAAACCTGCAGCCCTCCAGCTGTTGTGAAACGACACATCCCAGCATGCCTTGCCGCAGTTTTGCTATTGGGTACTGCAAGATACGTAACCCAGAGACCAGGCAACACAGTACAATTTACAAATGGAGGCTTTCAAGAAAGCTACCATCCTCCAATATGAAGAATTGGTGATGGCATGTTACCGGATGTAATGGCGCCCATACACTAGGGCGATATTGCATACAATCCTTTGATTTTGACTGCATCAGTGCGATAATTTGCATGAATGTACACCGAATGTGTCCCCCCTCCCCCGATGCGTGGTGCGGCCCATCTCAGGATATTATGTGCTGCACTTACTGTACTTAATATTTATCGCATTGCATGTGGTTTTTAAACACGTGATTTATTGCAATGCAATGTGCGATCTGTCAGCTTATATACCCCCAGGTAGTACAGCCCTCATTACATCACCCGATTTCAGGTCGCAACGGGCATGCGATAAATCGTATGATTGTATGCACAAAAAATAACACTTTCAATGCAATTACTCGCACAAGTAGCTTCAAGTGAAATCGCAGCGCAATATCGCATCGTACGAGTGTAGGGGCATCATTAATTGCACAAACAGATAGTCTGTAAACATGCCAGGATTTCCAGGGCAACAAAACACAAGGGTTAAACAAATCCCATCTGGCAGGGAAACGTGTGTTATGAGCCAGTAACAGTCACACATTGCCTAGCAAGGGATGGTCATCTGAAAAATACAAAATATCATGGAAATGAACTTATTCTCATGAAGACGACTGTAAGCTCTTGGGGGCAGAAATTCCTTCCATCTCTTGTTTGCTAGGTCTCAAAAACGCGATAAAGTGCTGTCTACCCCAGTGGCACTATATAGTTACCCAGAATGCACCACTTTATTTCAGATATCAGTGCTTTATAACATTTCCTGGGGACTTCCCATCTGGCTAAAAGCGTATAATCTAAAAATAACACAGAAATGGAAGTGCTCGGCCTAGATCTTACAAGGAGCACGTCCAAAGGGTCAGCACAACGGGTCACTTCCAGACCTGGAAGCTAAAAACATTGGCTTTAATCATCCAAGTTATTTCTTCCATCAGGATAGCTAGCAGCTGTTTGTCTGCAGAGCAATATCCCCCGTCACTACGCACCATGGGGGGAGTACACCCGCAGGTTGATGGGGACAGGTGAGATGCCTTTGTTTGATCCAGTTACTCGCTCGGTTTCTGCTTCGATCTCCTGACGAACCTCATCAAAATCTGTGAATTTCTTTGATTTGCAGTGTAGGAACTCCGCATATTCTAGACAGTAGGAAAAGTGCAGGTTATACATCAGCCGGTATTACAGAGTCAGAATAAAGACATTTATTTACATTTGTATTGCACCAGTAAAGGCCCAGCCACCAGCAGATTGTAACCAACATTAAGTGTTCCCTTAGAATAGCTCCCTCCTGTTTGTGTCACCCTGTGGTGGAAGGGACAGACCCCATGTCACATAGCTCCCTCCTGCCTGTATCACCCTGTGATGGGAGGGACAGACCCCATGTCACATAGCTCCCTCCTGTCTGTGTCACCCTGTGGTGGGAGGGACAGACCCCATGTCACATAGCTCCCTCCTGTCTGTGTCACCCTGTGGTGGGAGGGACAGACCCCATATCACATAGCTCCCTCCTGTCTGTATCACCCTGTGGTGGGAGGGACAGACCCCACATCACATAGCTCCCTCCTGTCTGTATCACCCTGTGATGGGAAGGACAGACCCCATATCACATAGCTCCCTCCTGTCTGTATCACCCTGTGGTGGGAGGGACAGACTGTCTGGTAGCAAACCTTTGTAAACAATATCAGGAGGTTTATTATCCACGATGAATATAAATGCATGCAAAATTATACTAAAATAAAAATAAAAAAAATTTCTTCAGCAACTCTTTGCCCTGTGTGACACATCGTATCAGATACATGTAATAGCCCTATCACCCTTGTGCATCTCCATATCCACAAAATATTTCCCATAAAGCACATGTCAGACAAACAGGACCCTATGTTTAAGTGAATAATAGCTGTATTAAAAGATAATAAATCTATAATATCCACTACAATGTGAGATCTCCACGGTAAAACATTTCCTTGTTTAATAATGTGCGGAGCAGAAAAAAGAAAACCTGCAAAACCGATTTTAGGCATCCCATCATAAGGAACACTCGGTTCTGCCTATTGGTTGTATTAAAACGGTTATAAAAACCCATTGTCTTCATTCCTGGTAACCCTTTTCATCATACACACCCCAATAATTAAATATATTAAGCAAATCGAAATTATGAATGGCGCAAACAGACGTTCTACTGTACAGATGTGATCCCAGGTTGTGTTCTAAAGGGTTAATGGCAGCTCATCTTGCAAAACATTTCTGAAGAATGTCATTTACAGTAACTAAATTTACGATCTAGTTACAAACAGTTTAGCTACAGGGAAACAGTCAAACAGGTTCTACCTGTAAGAAATGGCTTTTAAAGTAGTCAGAGATATAAATATACTAAAAGTCACAAGAGTTCTAGCACCGCAGACTGCCGACCATTGTTCTAGCGGAGGACTTTGAAGTTAATTCGGTACTCTTTACCTAGAAGGGCGCCCACGATTTTGATCGTGGGCATCGCAAGGAAAAAATAATTGTGTCGGTCACATCGCATGCGACCAAAAAACAAATCGCATGCGATGCAACCGACGCGATTTCCCATAGTGAACAATGTTAAATGTCCCAATTGACCCGATTTTCCATAGGGAACAATGTTAAATGGCCCAATTGACCCGATTTTCCATAGGGAACAATGTTAAATGGCCCACAGAGGCCAAATAGGCACCCTGAAGTGTGAAATGCCCCCCCCCCAATTGTTAACGCCACCCCACGATCAACGTCAACCTGAAGCGTGGCGAGCGCAGCGAGCCCGCGAGGGGCGGCGGTACGCGTCCTACGACCTTTTCATACCCCCACTATCCACGTCGGCGTGGAGTTGAGAATAGAAAGTGTGGCGAGCGCAGCGAGCCACAAGCGTGGCGAGCGCAGCGAGCCCCGCGAGGGGACGCGGACAGCTGTGAAGCCTGCGAGGGGACGCGGATACCTGTGAAGGTGTCCGCTCGCCACGCTTAGGGCTCGGAGGCTCGCTGCGCTCGCCACACTTTCTATTCTCAACTCCACGCCGACGTGGATAGTGGGGGTATGAAAAGGTCGTAGGACGCGTACCGCTGCGCTCGCCACGCTTCGGGTTGACGTTGATCGTGGGGTGGCGTTAACAATTGGGGGGGGCCATTTCACACTTCAGGGTGCCTATTTGGCCTCTGTGGGCCATTTAACATTGTTCCCTATGGAAAATCGGGTCAATTGGGACATTTAACATTGTTCCCTATGGGAAATCGCGGTTATCGCGACGGTCGCATCGCATGCGATTTTTTAGTACATGCGATGCCCGCGATGGGCGCCCTTCTAGGTAAAGAGTACCGTTAATTCACATTTACTTGAGCAAAGAAGAGTCAGTGGATAGAAAGAACCATAAGCCTGGGTCATGGCCACAGACTTCACACTCGCAGCTGCTGCGGAACGGTCCTGCACGGCCTGGTATCCGGTCCCTTTGCTTATACAGGTATCTTCTCCAGGAGGGTATGGCAGAAGACATCACCGAGGGTACACCTGGTTATGAGACTGGCTTTCGTCAGCTCCCTCCCAGGAGGCAGCACAAAGGCACAGGCTCAATGTTAAAAAGAAAAAAGGTGGCGCAGCGGATGTACCTGTTTTAGAAAAGATGAGCTGGAGGATGAGGGGGCGACGTGTGACAATCCCAGATCCACGGGGCAGGAAGTCTCTGCAAGAAATCACAAAATATAAAGCAAGTTTGAGATCAGGATTTGCAACAGGAATCGACACCACTCTATACAGAAATATAGGCCACTGAAAATAGAAATAGAACATTATTGGGGTGATGTACTAAGCCTTGGAGAATGATAAAGTGTAGAGAGATAAAGTATAAACCAATCAGCTCCTTACTGTTAGGTTATAGGCTGTGTATGAAAAAAAAAATAGAGAGAGAAGCTACCAACCAATGAGCATCTCTCCTACATATACGCTACATGTTAAAGATTGTACAGATATGCCGTAACGGTAAGGTGACCGGGAACCCAGCTACAGCAGGCATAGGGCATAATCGCAGGAAAAAAATTGCTCTCAAAATGGCCAACACCACTCCCAGCACCTGTTTCTAAAGTCTGCAACAGACAATAGCATAGTGTGAAGAACAGTGAGTGTGGGGAGCGGTGTCAGACCATCAAGTGAGATAAAGTGAAGAAACTACTGATCAAGTTATATCTATCAATTACCTATCACAGTCTAGACAATGACCGCATCTGATTGGCTGCTATGTGCAATTTATCCACCCTCACTCTTATAAGTCTGACACATTTCCTCCTAGATGAGATGCCGCTACGTTCACAAGTCACCAATGTGCGGCACATTCTGTGTGGACGATGAACCGGTGACACGGACACCAGCAGAAGTAACCGGCAGGGGTGAATGAGGATCACAGAGTGCCCTGGCTGCCACACAACAGGATTCATAAACAAGACTTGGTCTTATAGCTTATACATATTTCAAGCATTTTAAAAGGGCTTTATCACATTGGGGTATATTCAATGGCACCTGGCAAGCTATGAGGGCGAGAAGTGCTGATTGCTCGCTCTCACAGCTCACAGGTCAGTTTTCAACTGCCCCCCCCCCCCCCCGTTTCCACCTCACTGGGTTTTTAAAGCTGGTGTGGTATCGGGGAGCCGTCCGGCACCCTTTACAGTGAGGCGGTACGTCGTGTGCGGATGCCAAAACAGCGAGACTCCCAGCTAAATGCAGTGGGATCCCTGCATTAGCCCCGAACCTCACCATAGCAATCCTCCCTGAAAAACAAGCCAGCCTCACTGGCGGCATTGAATACCGGCCATTAAATAAACAAGTTTACTAAATCCCCCTTTTCCCCAATAACCGTTCTGTATTATTACCCCTGCAGATGACTGGGCTGTCGCCATAACAGTAGTCTGATCTTCCATACAGACTACGGTCATGATGTCGACCCTATTTCAGTCAACACATGAAAGAGGTTGGCAGTCTCAGAAGGTCCACAACCAAAATGTCGACATGAGTTTTTCCCCGTTTTTTTTTTTTTTTTTAGCCGATGAGTGGTATTTCATGCCCTACCAAAAAGGGATGTGGTGCACTATGGGGGGTATTCAATGTCTGTCGAGCTCGTTATTTTCTCGACGCGAGGTTGGTTTTTTATGAGGTCGCCTATTCATTGTCTAGTTTTCTCAACTTGTCGAGCAGAGCTCGCCTGATTTGGTTTTCGGTTTCCTCGACTGCCGAGTTGAACATTTCGACTTGTCGAGTTATTTTGGGTAAAATCTGTCCAGATAATTCCTGCATCCTATTCAATGTCAAAGAGTACACCTGACCCCGACTGTTTGAAATCACTCTTCCCTCAAAATTAACTCGACAATTCTTTGTCGTGACAAGGGAGTTTCTCTTGTCCAAAAAAGTGTATTTGCAGGATTCCCTAATGTTTGTAGCGCTTATCTTCACTTCTGTCTGTTATATTTTGCTAAATACCTGTATTCCTCTTGTTTCATTTGCTGCATGTTTATATTGTATGCTTTATTCCATTGCCAGCATCAGTTTTTAGCTTGTATTATTATGAATTTGTTTAAAATACTCCATTTACCATATAAGAATTATTCACTTTTTTCTGCTCACCTTGCCCATTGAAAGTATTCTGTATACATGTCTATTTGTGTCTACTTCTGGTTTGACCAAACACCTATGTTTAGGTCCCTTGTATCCATGCAGGGACAGATTTACCCAGGATTCAACGTTTGTTGTTGCCATACTTTTGTTTACTTCTCCTACAATGCACTCTGTTTACCTCAGAGCTCTCAATGAGACTTCAGGGAGATACAGCATTGTGCAGCCTGCTGATTTGGAAATGTTTTTTATCGAAGAATTTGCGTTTTTAACAAAAATCTACTTTCATATCATGGACTCCAAAAATGGAGCCTAACTCTGACACAATTGCCACTTTCCTCTCTAGGGGAGAACTCTACTTGTTGAGTTACATTTTCGGTCAAGCACAATGCTTGACATTTCGGGATGTTACTGGTGGGATTGAAATTACTGTTTGAATAGGCGAGATCATACCTCCCAACTTTGGTACCTCTGCCGGCGGGACGCTGCTGCTGCGCGCCGTAGGCGCGTTGAAATTTTCGGGGGGGCCTGGCCTAATCTCGCGGCTCCCCCACGAGGCCACGCCCCCATTTTGCTGCTATGGGGGCAGACCCAGAGGCACTGTGAGCCTCTAGCCATGCCCCCAGCCCCCTGGCTGCGGGAATAGACGCTGTGCGCATGCGCACAGCGTTTATTCCCCGCTGTTTAGCAGCTGACGGGGGGACTCCCAACAGCCCCCCCACACCGCGGGACACTGCCGCCCGCGGGTGGGACATCGGGACAGGCCCTGACAATCGGGACTGTCCCGATAAATCGGGACTGTTGGGAGGTATGGGCGAGATCTCGACTTGTCGAGCTAAATTTTCATGTTGAGTAAAACGAGAAAAACAAATGCTCAACAATTTGGAATGTTACTGGTGGGATTGAATACCCCCTTTGACGGTGTCCATGTCGACATTCGGGACAAAAAAAAAAAACACCTTTCATGTGTCAACCCAATGCATTTCAACCTAATATGGGTCTACCCAATGACCCACACCCCTCCCATGCAGAGTTGATTCACAGTGGCTATGGACAAGTACCAAAAACCTTCTAAATAGAGGTACTGGTGGGGTCCCAGTGGGAAGAGCTGCCATTAAATACTATTAAAAGGAAGCCTCTGTTATACTTTTATTTACGTACATTATAGGTTTAAAAGCCAAAAGTGTTAATGGTGCATTTTGGAACATCTGCTCTGCCAATAACTGTAATCAAGACAACATGTGAGTCCTGTATGGCTAGACATGAACATAGGCTGTGCTAGGGGTGAACACCGGTTGGCAGGGAATCTCTGCTTCTTACAAGCTTCCTGTAAGGATTGTGAGCCTTCTACAACCTCAGCCATTTATGTCAGAGAATGGCCATTAAGTGTTCTATGAAAATGGAAATTAAACCAAAGACCAGTGAGTGGTAAACCGGATGGAAGCATCTTCCTGTTGTCAGCTAGACTCTTAAACTCAGCAGAAGTTCCTTTCCACTGAAATGCTGAAAGCAGGGGGAAGACCACATTGTACACTGTAACTAGGAGTAGAATTTTGGGTACTTGTTTCCTAGCACGGCCACACCGATTTACATCGGGGTGGTCGTGTCGGAAAAATCGGGTCGATCGCATCGCATGCGATGCGATCGACGCGACCGACCGATTTTGGACCCGATTTTTTTTTTAATGAAATGTAAATCGGGTCCCTGGGACCCGATTTTACATTGGATTCAATGTAAAATATTCCCAAACCCCCCAAATTTAACGGCGTGCACCGCACCACACGATAGACGCCAACCCGAAGCGTGGCGAGCGCAGCGAGCCCGCGAGGGGCGGCGGTGCGCGTCCTCCGACCTTTTCATTCCCCTACTATCCACGTCGGCGTGGAGTTGAGAATAGAATAGTGTGGCGAGCGCAGCGAGCCACCGAGCCCGAAGCGTGGCGAGCGAAGTGAGCCCCGCGAGGGGACGCGTATACCTGTGAAGTTATACGCGTCCCCTCACGGGGCTCGCCACACTATTCTATTCTCAACTCCACGCCGACGTGGATAGTAGGGGAATGAAAAGGTCGGAGGACGCACACCGCCGCCCCTCGCCACGCTTCGGGTTGGCGTCTATCGTGGGGTGACGACGGGGACATCTATAATGTGAAATGGGTCATATTGGCCCATTTCACATTTTTTCACTATTTCAATGTTAAAAAATATTTTAACATTGAAGCCTATGGAAAAATCGGGGGCATCGCGTCGGGACCATTGTTAATGGTCCCGACCGACGCGATGCCCCCGATATTTTACCTTTCCCGACACGATTTCAATGTTAAAATATTTTTTAACATTGAAGCCTATGGGGAAATCGCGGGCATCGCGTCGGTCGCGTCGGGACCATTGTTAACGGTCCCGACCGACGCGATGCCCCCGATATTTTGTCCTAGCCGGCCAAATGGACCTGATTTCAAAGGAAATCGGGTCCATCGTATGGATCGTGTACCTTAACTTAAAGGTACACGATCCATACGATTGTGGCCGTGCTAGGAAACAAGTACCGAATTTTGCCTTAAAAAGTCAGAGTTGCTCAGGGATGTCATTGATCAAACAAAGCAGTGATTTTTCAGATGCAGCTCTGATAAATGAAGTTCAGGGAATTTTGTAATATGCAGGATATATTTTTAGTTCCCGACAAGTGCAGCGTGCCGGTCTTTGCAGCGGAAGGAAGGCAGCAGTGCGGCTGATTGCTTGTTAACCTTGATTGTCACAAATAGAAACATGCCTGGTCTCCGTGCCATGTGCTGCGTCAGGCCTCTGATAACAGGAGCACAGCGGGTATTGTTTAGCTGGGCACAGGACCAGAAGAAAAGGCAAAAAGATAAGGAAAAGGCATGGAGAAAACCCGTAGTGAACAAACTCACCATATGTATGGGGAAGGGAGGGGGGGACAATGTAGTACTTATTTGGAATTTTACTGGGTTTAAAAAAAAAAATGTTTTTTTTTTTTTTTTTTTTTTTATACGCTGTGACTACAGGCACAACACAGTGACTTCTTTAGGGAAAAAAAAAAGCCTATTGTAAGGGAATCCATGGTATTCTACCCCATTCTTGTTGCTTGTGGTCTTTATCTAAGTAAGCTGAACCAATGCAGTAAATCGCAAATGCGCAACAAAGATATAGGAAGGAGAATTAGATAAGAGGTGCTAAATCTGTCTAGCATCAAGCTTCTCCCTCAACATTCCCATAGCACAGAAACAAAAAACCACACAGTTAACACTCAATCTTAAAGAGTAAACACCAAACACATTAACCAGGCAATACACCGAAACACCTCATGGTTTAATCTTCATGTTTTTCTTAAATTCAAAACCTTGTGACACATCCAATGCTAATGCCAAAAAGTAATTTTTGAAGTTTTCATTTTGATTAGTCTAAAATTGGTTTTATTGAAAAATTTTAAATAAATATTATCAAAGCCAAAACTTTGTATTGTTAATGCAAGAAAACAGAAACCTTGATCAATCCTGTTTTAATAATACAAAACAACCTTTTGCAGTATTATACCAAACAGGATTACATTTGTTTCATAAAAAAAAAATTAGCTTAAACCCAACAAAAAGGTTTTTGTTTTTTTAAACCAATAAAAATATGACCAAAAATGCAAGTACATATGACTCAGTCATTACTAGATTTCCTAGTAAAATTGCATCATTAGCTATCTACTATATAAGGGCCACAGGTTTAAAGAAAAGTCTAGAATGTGTTGTGAATGCCAGGGTCCACTGATAAATGCATTAATGGCTCGATGAGATTGTTTTTGCTGTCATTTTGTCTGTATTATAAACATAAAGGATCAGTGTGATATCTGAAATAACTGGTTCACTCATACCCCTTTCACACCTGTTAAAGCTTTTCAACCTGGGAATTTGCTGAAAAACCCAGGTTTTTCTGTGGTGTAAAAAGGGTCAACACGGGTCTTAAATCCCAGCACTCCGACCCTGCTCTGGACGAAGGTTGGTGAGCTGGGATTTAAGACCCGTGTGGACCCTTTCACACCACAGAACCACCTGGGTTTTCCAGCAAATTAGCTTTAACATGGTCAATTGCGGGTGGTGTGAATTGGGGTCAGGCTGCACCCGGCAAAATGACTTAACACTCAAAAATTGCCGGATGGCCAGTGTGAAAAGGGTATAAGTTATAAATAGTGGACCGTAAAGGAGTTGTACTTTGATCATTTCTGGGTTTCGGAGTGATTTCTGATCCTTAATTGAACAGTCAGTCCCACCAGAACCAGATGTATACCAGACCGGGTGCCGGATGACTGACCGACAGTCAGGATTCCGACAGGCATTACACCGACGTCGGAATCCCAACTGTTAAAACCCCCCACAGACGGGCAGCGGCTATTCTCCCTCATGGGGGTCCACGACCCCCATAGAAGAAAAATAGGTGTCGAGCAAGCCACTGTGCCTGCAGCATGGCGAGCCCACAAGGGGCTTTGTTGTGCTCGCACCGCTGTCCGAGTCCCGGATGTCGGGCTAATGACTATCGGAATCCCCACTGTCGGTGTGCTATACCACACCCACCAGACCTACGTGTCCAGATTTCCTCCACATAGATGGGACCATTTGATGGGCCATGCAATGGCAATGTCATTTAGGGAGGACAATCTGATGTACAGTAACACATGTTTTAGGTGATGGCCATGAAGGCTTGGCTATGCATGAACGGATAAGCAACCTGCCTTTGTGACAAAATACATCACTTCTCCTGTACCCCTGGGTGCTGCACTTAAGTATCAAAAGGTATTCCACTTCTATAAAAGCTCAATATTATTAGGGCAGCTATGAGGTTCTATGAAGACAGTGTACATTGGGGATGGAGGTCCAACATTGTATAGAAACAAGCTATACAAGAACAACACTAGCAAAAACAGAGATTATAAAATAGAATGACATTTCTAGTCAATATTTCTCAAATTTTGAAGATAAAAGCCTCTTATACCAAAACCACTGTTGGAAATTAGTTTTGTAGCCCTAGCGTGTTACCAAAAGACCGTCTAGTACAGTGGTTCCCAACCGTGTTCCCAACAGTGCACGTTTTCCAGGTCACCCGGCAGGTGCACTCATCACTCAGGCACATTTGAAAAGGTCCACAGGTGGAGCTAATTATAGCACTTGTGATTCTGTGTGGAGACCTGCAAAACATGCACTGTTGGGGGTACTTGAGGACCAGGGTTGGGAACCACTGGTCTAGTAGGAATGACAGCTGGCAAAGGCCGATCTGGAAAGATCCCGGTCAAGTTTGTTGCAGCATGGCTATCATAAATGAGGACTCCCTCTCTCACGTTTAGACAAGGGAGGTTGTCATTAATGATGTGCGGGAGCATGCATCGTTAACAATATTGAGTGTAAATACTACACAATATTGCCTAGTGTGTATGGGGCTTTAGGCAAAAGATCAATGTGAGTGTTGATTTGGACGTCAGCGTACAAGTATCTGTTTCCAGGTGTCAACAGGTAGAGCTTGTGACTGTGGTATAATTGTCATGAACTTTGCTCGCCTGTATCAGCTTGGAACAGGCGAGGAAACATCATGACAGTTACACCAGTGACACCCAGCTATCCTTAAAAAGGTAGGCCGCGGGCCTGCACACAAGGATTATTTGTGAATGTTGTAATAAAATATTATCAGAGAATCAGACTTCATCTGCCTAGAGCAAATTAAACACAGCAAAGGAAGGTCTGTGACTGCAGTGTTTTTACTTTACAGGTGAGTGGTGTTAGAAAATAACCCAGAGGGAAAGTAAATTGATATCATCAACATTTTATTGATGACATAAAATTTTATCATAAGAACATAGGTGAAAAAAGAAAAATACACAATACAGAGTTGTGTTATATAGTGCGTGTGTGTAGGGATAAAAGGTAACAGCCAATGGAAGGTGTTGTCTTACCTGCGTACCAGTGTGTGCTAATGACACGTTACTAAGTGGCTTTATACAAGAGTCAGGGGACCTTAGAGCACAGCTCATTACCTGGGCTGTGAAGCAGCACGTAAGAATACAATGGTATTAGAGG
This sequence comes from Crinia signifera, assembly GCF_055691185.1. Classification (NCBI taxonomy): domain Eukaryota; kingdom Metazoa; phylum Chordata; class Amphibia; order Anura; family Myobatrachidae; genus Crinia; species Crinia signifera. Next base: position 298,509,030 of record NC_139220.1, on the reverse strand, counting down.
GAAGTTCATGAATGGAAAGCAAGAGTAAGCAAGAGATGAGTGATGAGAGCCATGCAGTGGATGGTGTGACGGAGCTGCAGGATTTAGAAACGCAGCATAAAGGAAGGAAGCACGGAGCAGAGCACTGACAAAGTACGTCCAGAACTAGTCATTGAGCTCTGCGTGAGATCCCTTCTGCAGACTGGGCCGTGCTTGTACCAGACCTTGCCGACTAATGTCCCAAGCCTTTGTCTAACACATGCCTGTGACCGCAGGACATCCCTAGGACAGGAGATCATGCAGGGCGAAGCAGCACAGATTGCTAAGATACAAACGGGCCGGGACACTGAAGTGCTCAAGGCATGTTCAGTTTAATACAGAAGGGCGAGACAATGACCGGCCTAAAGATCGCTTTCTTCACAGGCCACGGTGTGCCAGCAACAAGTTTTAGCATTTAAATGTAAGCCCAACATGATGACAGGCAGTCGGCAGTAATAAAGTCAGACAATAGGTTGACCACTATTGGTTGACAGGCCATAAGTTGACACATGAAAAAGGTCAAAAATAACTCGGTCAAAAGGTTGACACAAGCAACAGGCGGACATGGAAAAGAGGTCAACATGAAAATGTTTTTTTCACATTTTGTGCCCCCTCAGCTCATACTCAAAGTGGACAGAGTTGGATTTTATTAAGGTGAACCTTGTGTCGACCTTTACCTAAGGTATGTCGACCAACAGTGGTCGACCTATTGACCTTATTACTGTCCACCACATAATCCATACCCGATGACAATAGGAGGAAACTGTTGGTGACAAATTCATAAGTAACAACTGGGTCTGCGCTCAAATTGGCCGTACACGTTCATGGTGAAACTGCGCAGAACCGGTTGTACGCTCACCCAGCCTCATCAATGCACTGTACGGTAATGATACCTTGTGGAAAGTGAAGGTGTGCAGCCAAGGTTAAGCTGGGTATACACTATAGGGGTTAATATGGTTTGTTCTTTCATTAGCAATGTTTTGGTTGTACGTATGCGCATTTCTTCGCATGCGCAGGGTGTGTGGGGTGGCGGGCCGTGGGAACGCCCAGCGTTTCATGGTTGTTACCATGAAAACACTGGGCCTTCCCATATAAAAATCGCCCGGTGACGCGGGTGCGGCCAGCAGACATCACCAGATGTCGGCTGCCTGTCCTGTTCCCGTCAAGTGTGCACACATATTTAAGGGACCTGAGAGTCACTTCGATATGCATGCACCTTCCACATCACTGGGTAGTCAGCAACCAAGGAATGATGTGGGTGTCACCCCATAGGCTGCGAATGGACGTTTGGCCAAAACATCCATTCACAGCCATGCGGGCAACCCGGCATGCGATGAGGGGGGGGGGTGTACCTGCGAGCCGTGGGCGGTGTTTAGTCCACACACACCGATGCAAAACTCTCAGCGGTGCGTGTGGACCAGAAGAAGGTCCTTTATACGATATTTATGAACGATAACAAGATTGATAACTATATCATCATGAATTTTGTTCAGTGTGTACACACTATAGTTAATGCTGTTTGCCAACTCAGATCATTTTAGATAACCTTGATTGTCTGTACATGTAGTCCAATCTGTCTCGATCATCAGTAACTGCATGTTGGGCAGGGGTTCTGGAAAAGTCACTGAAAAATATCATTAACTATATCGTTCAGCGTCTATAACCGTCGTTTTGTTCGATTTTGCAGCACCACCAACATCATTAACAATATTGGCAGTGCCGCATATCGTATAGTGTGTACAGGGCTTTAGGGTCCAAGTGAATAAACGAGGGAGACTTGGGACATTTACCTTCACTTGGACGGAGTTTACTGGCACGTATGTAGATCTCTTATTACTGGCTCGTCAGGAGTTATATGCCGGAACGGTGATCCCGGAGGAACTTCTTTAGTGCATTATACACAGGATTTCTGAATTAAACCAGCGCACGGAAATAACACCTACAGGCCGTGAGCCATTTCTAGGAAAGAACTGAGGAGGGTGTGACCTGTTTGAATTGAGCTTATCCGACACACCAGCAGTTTAGCAAACAGCACATAATATTTACAGTCAGTTACAAGCCGAGTGGAAAGCACCTACCAGCAAACCTACACATGTCAGAGGTCACTCAATATTTTACACTACAAGGCTTAAGAGATTTTCTGCGTGTAAGGATAGGTGTCTCCTGCGGTCAGAAAACATGTGACACAACCTGTGGTTACACAGGCTGCAGATTAAACACTCAGGGGTGGACATAATAATGTATAACGCTCATCAGCCTTAATATCCAGGTGTCAGGGGAACACAGAACACATCCACAAAAGCTAACAGGATAATGCAAGGGTGCTGTTGTTCCTTGGCATTTAGGACATTTCCGACATGAATGTGTGCATAAGACATTACAATCAAACAGGGAAACAAACTGTCAACAGAAAGAACATTACACAATATAATAATGTCCACATATTCATCCGGCAGACTCCTGCCATGGGACGGCCTGGAGCCACACAGCAAGCATTAGGTAGAACTTAAGTACAGCAAGGTTCCATCGATTTCAAAATTTCAAATGAGAAAAAGAAAAAAAAAAATCAAATGTATATCCCATATGTGAGAGGTTCATATGATAAAGTAAGGAAAATTATAAATGTAAAACAAGGGCCGAGGCACAACGGCGGGATTCCTGTGACCTGTATGGTGAGGACACATACCAGACTGACAGGATCACAGCTTGAGTGGTCACCTGGTGACTAGACCACTGACGATAGCTGTGAATGATGGTTCGGATATAACAATATGAATGAATTAGATATTACCTATTGGGAGCAATTCAATTGCTCGGTTCGGGTGGGAATGCCATTTACCCACATTTTTCTGCTAGATTCCTCCCGAGGTGCCAAGCATAAAATGTCGAAAGAGACTAGTTTAGTCACCCTACCCAGTACTTTATTCATGTTTCGCCTCTATACATGGCTTTACCCAATGCTTTTTGGCGCAACAAGCACCTTAACCAATAAATTGCTCTACCGGGTGCCCATTAATTATCACCACCAGAACAACAACTGAATTTCCCGTAAACTGCCAGCGAACACAAACACACCTTACTAGGTTTGTGCCTCTAATCAAGTGTTTGGGATGAAATTACTGGCTCCTGGATTCGGATTAGGTTCTGCCAGGCCTGGCACACGCGTGTGTATACCGCCCTTCAATTGACGAGCATTTCTCAGGCCAATGCATGCTGCCATGTGTGACAAATTATGCCCAAAATGGTTTTACTGGTCATAAAGTGAGTCAGCTCCATAAGCAACACTAATAAATGTAACTGGCATAAACCAATCCCTTAGGAACCTGTGGTACGACCAAACATCTTCCCACTGTTACTAACGACAACCTCCATACCACACCCTTCATAGAGCTATTGGAGGTAGCGTACAAGATGGCTGCTCACCTTAATGGTCGGGACAATGGGCAAATTGTAATACCCAAAACACATTTCACATGATTTGAAAAAAAATTCTGATGTCACAAACTAAACATGGACAGGTAAAAAAAAAAAAAAAACGTAATAAACTGTGAGGTATGAGCTGAAACTAGCTTCATATATGGCGTTTATAAACCTGTTTAATAATAAAACTATGCCCAGGTGTGGAATATTCTAAATGTAGTTAAACAACCGGCTCTCAGAAGCAGGTATATTACCTTTAGGGCTCATACAAAACTATTTCCCTGCACTTGTGGCTGTGACAACTGCATAAACAGCCCTGCAAATAGGCTTCATATGACCCAATAGAGTGCAGACACTTTCAGGTAGAACGCTAACCATAACATGCATGCAAGGAAAGGCTGCAGTAACCATGTTGCAGTGCCAGACGATCAATGTTCATAGTAGTGTCCTCAGATCACTGGGTGCGGGGAAAGGTATACGGTAGGCCGATCGCCCTAGTAGAAAATGATTTATTTACAAGAACATGAGCAACTATATCATGTTACCTTCCTTTCCTTGTTATTCATTAAAGAGTTGAGAGAGGTTCCGCAGCATTCTTTTGTGGTTCACAAAGAAACATGGCTTCTCTGAGGGCAACGTTTGGTGAGATGACTGAAGGGAGAATCACAAGTACTCCTTTGGAATTTGTAGCACATCAAGATGAATGCTGGGAACGTTGGGTTTTATGTAGAAATTCATTTTCAAATCAACAGTTTTAGGGCCAGATGCACGAAGTTTTAAAAGTGATAAAATGGAGAGTGATAAACAGCCAGCCAATCAGCTCCTGCCTGACATTCTTTTTTTCACACACAGCCTGTAATATGATTGGCTGGCTGTTTATCACTCTCCATTTTATCACTTTTGAAGCTTGGTGCATCTGGCCCTTATTCCTGTGCTGAACTACATCTCCCAGCATTCTCTCTCAGCCACGGGCTAGAAGCAGATGTGGTAACTTTATGAGCCAGTGTTTATATTATCTGATGATAAATTCTAGAACCCATGTACATAGAGTAGTAACAGTAGTTTAGGACCAGTACATAATTACATTGCTAGCTCGCTAGATAGCACACAGAGTACCTGGAGCTTGTTCAATAATTCATAGTCAAAGTCTTACCCTTCAGGTTACAGTCTTTACCCACAGAATAATAGGAGAGAGTAGGTGTGGCCATAGGTTTGGTGTGTAATACCCTTATAGGTGTACTACGGACCAACCACCCTTACCTTGCATCTTCTGTGTAAAATGTGCAAGAGTCATGCTTGGCGCAGTACAAGGTTTATACAGCCCTCTAGTATAACCAATGAAGTATTATAAGGGTATGGATCATTGGGTAGACAGCATGATGGTCGACATGAATTGAGGTTGACATGACTGTACTTCGACATGGGGTTTTTCACAATTATTGTTTTGACACAGTCGACATGAACACTGAAACGTAGCACCGCAGCACAGTCGCCCAATGTGTAGGCTCCATTAGACTTAAATGGCAAGTGTAAGCATCACACTAGACAACAACAGAGGGTGTGCGCAGAGCAAACCCATCTCTAGGCCCTAAAGGCCCATACACACTGGGAAGCAGCTCAGTTTCACCGTTTGAGCGGCTTTCAGATCAAAAGCCACCCAGTGGGTGTGTGGGCAGGCGATAAGTGCTGATGCGTGCTCCATCACTGGCGTTCATCTGCTGGTATTACCAGACGCCTGAATGGCTTTCCATAGCATCCTGGAAAGCAGCTCACAACGTCGGAAAATCGCTCAGTGTGTATGCATCTATAGAACGACAACAAAAGCCATTGAAGCGGAGCTCATAAATGACATAAACTACAATCACAGAGCTACGATAAGCAGGCCTAGGCAACATGCATCTGCCCAGCTATGGTAGGAGTACTGGCTTCAGGATGTCAGGAGTTGTATTCTTGCTATTCTCCATTTACGTAGCACTATTTATAGAATATGCTTACTAATTTCAAATCTCCAAAAGAGCAGGTGATACCAGGAATAATTAACAGACTACATAATAGCAATGTGCTTGTGGGCCTGGAATTCTGCACTTTGCTCAGAGCTGCCTGTACAAGACTCCACTCTCACAACACTTCCACTTTCCTTGTATATTACGGTCTATGTCAGCAACCAGACAGGGCTGATGTAATGGGGGGGGTGGCTTTGCGTCTCTAATGGATGAGGTACACATAAAACAGGAAATGGCTTAATCAATATGGATGTGATAAACCTCTTACTGCACATTCTTGAAAATACATTTCTTCTTACAAGTATGTTCACGGGTACTTCATTTTCCTTTTGTATAGGATAGTGGTTCTCAAACTTGATCCTCAGGACCCCACTTTTTTTAGGTCGCCCGACAGGTGCACTCATTACTCACTGACATCAGTGCAGTCATCTTAGCAGTATGCAAGTAAAAAAGGTCATGCTTGGAACTCATGCCTATTGGCAGAACCTTTGAATATCATTCATCGGACACCCAATAACAACCAAATTTCTTCCATTGAACTAACACACAAAATTGCGATTTTAATCTGTTGTACCTTGCTGTATCAACAGCACTTAAGGGTCTCATTAAAGACAGGCCGGTCACCTACAACCAGAGGAAGCAGGCATTATGTAAACTGGTTCTATACTAAACAGATAAACAATTCATAAAAAAAAAAAAACGGTTGAAGTTAAGGCGGCCATCCACTAGTGCAGGGGTTCTCAAACTATTTGCTCTGGGACCCCGTCAGACAATAAAAATTATTACAGGACCCCAGCAAGTTACCACAGAATGGCCGCCACATGTGTGGTCAGTGAAGTGAAGTACCCGCTATTGTGACAGGGAGGCAGTGGGTAAGGGGATGGAAGAGGGAAGCAGAGGATGTTTACTTAATGAGTTTTCCCCTGTCCCCCCCCCCTTCACAGACACATTAATCTGATGGTCAGCAACATGCAGTCGTGACCCCATTCTGAGGTGGTCAGGACCCACTTTGGGGTCAGGACCCATAGTTTGAGAACCACCGCACTAGTGTGATGGATCAGATGTGGTACCTCGCAATCTCACCCCGCGGCTCCTGGGGGACAGAATCACATAAGATACATTGTATGCGGATCTTTTGCATACTATGTATCTTACGCGATCCTGGCAGGGGCTACGGGCTGTGACAAATATTCATGCCCGCACACAGAAACGTGCCTCACATCACAATCGTAGATAAATGACATGCGATGTGTCATTTTTTTTTTTTTTAACAATCAATCGGAATTGCATAAAAATTGCCAATATCACACTAGTGGATGTTCCACACCCTCAGACCCCAGTATAGACAGAACAATAGCCACCTATTCTATACACAGACTGAAATTATATAGATCATATTGTACACAAATGTTTCTGCAGAACTAGTACAGGCACAAATGTGTAAACATACAGTAGACATAACATTGCTTTAATATGTTAAACTCGAGACACTGGTTATTAGTGCGTGTAGAAAAGTTTATATATCACACAGACACACATCAATGAAACACCTAAGTGATTAGTTTGGGCTGCGTTATCAGTCTCCCATCTCCTTGGAGACAACTCTGGGGTAACCCTACGCCTGAGCTGCCCCTGCTGTCACTAGAAAAGCGTTGCCCGGTGACGTCACCCATTGAGAAGCCCGCAGGAAGCTACGGGAAGTGCGCAAAGTCAATCCGTGAATAGGGAGCCCTGATGAGTACCTGTGAGGTGCCGGGCGGCTCAGGCTCCCGGTTGGGGCAACTTACCGGCCTACGAAGTTCTCGAGCACGGAACTCTTGCCGGCGCTCTGTCCTCCCACCACGGCTATCTGCGGCAGGTCGAGGTTACAGGACTGTCCTATGGAGCTGAAGGCGTCCTGAAGCTTGTTGACGAGGGGAATGAGGTCTTCCATCCCCCGGTTCCCCATGGTTGCTCACGGTGTCCGCAGCTCTCTCCGTTACCGCTCGGCTTCCTCTGCCATCCACTCAGCCCAAACGGCCGCCACCCGGCATCCCCTATTGGTGGCCGTTTATGTCAGTCTGCAAATTCTGTGAACTGATTGGTGGCTGTTTCGCCCTCGTCACCGCCGAGGAAGGGCGGAGAAGCCGGGAGGCTGGGTTACGTAGGAAGGGCAGTCTAAGCAGCTCTGATTGCTCAGCGACGTGATGTCAGTCAGGGGTGAGCGAAACTGATTGGCTCCATTCTGCTGTCACTCATGTCACGTGATTCCCACTGGTGAACATTTCCCACAGACCCGGAAGCTGGAAATAGCTTTACCTTGTTGTGGAGTTTCAAGTCTTGGCTGGCAGGGCATGCTGGGACTTATAGTTCATCAACAGCTGCAGAGGCACAAGACAGGTGTGAAGATGTATGAACACAGACGTCCCAAGTGTCTTGGAGTTGCCTTGTGACACCTGTTACTTGCTTGGTTTTTTTTTCTGTTTTTTTTTTGTGTTGTTTTTTTTTTCTGTGCAATATCAAAATTTCTTTGTTTTACAATTTCTAAATTTGCCATGCATGGGTAAAGCTGTTGTAATAAAATTAAGAATTGTTTATGTATAGATATGTAATATGAACTGTAAAGTGCTGTGGCATATGTTTGGGGTTGCCGTTTAAATCCCGGCGGTCGGGATCCCGGCGTTCAGAATCCCGACGCTGGAATCCCGACCGCTGAAATCCCGACACTTTCTCCCTCCGTGGGTGTCCACGACACCCCTGGAGGGAGAATAAATTAGCGTAACGAGCATAGCGAGGCACTGGGCCCGCTGCGTGGCGAGCGCAGAGAGCCCGCAAGGGGGGGCGATCCACGTCCTCCCCCCTTGTCGGGATTTTGACGGTCGGGATTTTGAACGCCGGGATCCCGACCGCCGGGATTTCATACTGAATCCTATGTTTGAGTTATAGAAGTAAAAGTTAATACTAAAATAAGTAGTGTCAAATTCATGGCCCTCCAGCTGTTGTGGAACTACATGTCCCAGCATGCTCTGCCACAGTTTTTATATAATGGATTGCTAAAACTGGCCTTGATGACGAAGAAAGAAAAAAACATTTTGGTACTTGTGTAGTTTCACGGCGCCAGCATGGCGCCGTGCGTCTGAGTCCCCTTGCGGGCTCGGTGGCTCGCTACGCTCGCCACGCTATTTAAAATCAACTCCATGCCAACATGGATAGTGGAGGTATGAACTATCCATGTTGGCATGTAGTTAAGTTACTTTTTTTAACATAGTTTGTGGCGAGCGTAGAACCCGGAAGTAGCACGGCGCCATGCTGGCGCCGTGAAACTACACAAGTACCAACATTTTTAGATGGTTTGATTTTTGCAAATGAATCTGTGCATTTATCGCTATTTGCGATGCATTCATAATTTGGCGGTGGGCGTTTATTCTTTGTTGGCGACTTTTTGATCGCAGGCAACTGCTTTATCTCTAACTAGCAATCCATGCTAAGTAAGGCCCTGTATATACATATCCTCACACTGGGCCAGATGCATTAAGCCTTAACAAGAGATAAAATCAAATGTGATCAGGAGAGATAAACGTCCAGCCAATCAGCTCCTTACTGACTTTTTTCAAACACAGGCTGTAACATGGCAGTTGGCAGGTGATTGGCTGGACGTTTATCTCTCCTTATCACACTTGGATTTATCTCTTGTTAAAGCTTAATACATCTGCCCCATTGGGCCTTATTCTAGTTCACTCTTTTTGGACAAAACCATGTGCACTGCAGGTTGGACAGATGTAAAATATGCAGAGAGAATTAGATTTGGGTGAGTTATTTTGTTTCTGTGCAGGGTAAATACTGGCTGCTTTATTTTTACACTGCAATATATATCTCACTTTGAAGTAAAACCCCACCCAAATCTAATTCTGCATATGTTACATCTTCCCCACCTGCAGAGCACATTTGTTTTGTCCATCTAAGAGTGAACTAGAATAAGGCCCATTGTCTTTCTTCACTTTCCCATCTTCCTGACCCAAGGCCAACATTTCTGGCTGACCATATCATACAGCTCACTTAGTGGCCCATTTATAATTTAATATTTGCACAAATATTAAGTATATCCCGAATGTAAGACAGAGGGACAGTAGCAAGAACCACCAGCAGCTGCATCCCCCATAGGTTTCTATGGGGGATGTGATGCAGCCTAATGTATCAATATCGGGCAGCATCGCATCGGGTCCCGGGTCTACCGCCATTCTGTGATGCGGTAGCCCATGAGCTACAGACCACATTGCTGGTGGCGCAGTGCAATCAGCCTGTAGGTGGAGGGTCAGCAATAACCGTGCATGTGCATACCCCAAGCTCCCGGCTGAGCAGTTTGTAGGGATAGGATCCTTTCAGAGACCCTGTCCCTGAGTCTACCCAGTGTTACATCCAAACGATTTTATCACATATTGCAATGCGATCCTGGGCAGTAGATAACCCCCCCCCCCCCCCCCCCCCAAGTCGCTTTGCAAATGCGATCCTATGGAAAAAGTGCCCCTAAGATCCTTTGCAATCTGGTGGACCATTATGCAATAGATAACACCTATCCTTGTGTATCAATGCTTATTTTCCTATAGATTGTAAGCTTGGGAGCAGGTCCCTGTAACCATTATAACTATCTATTATTATCCAGTTTTGTTTTATCACTGTTGTTTCCAACTGTAAATCGCAATGGGATTTGGTGCGCTATAGAAGAAAAAACACAAGACAGAGAAAGCAGCGCTCCAAAACAATTAAACGAAGTGAATGGATATATATATATATATATATATGTGTGTGTGTGTGTGTGTGTGTGTATATATATATATATATATATATATATATATATATATATATATATATATATATATATATATATGTATGTATGTGTGTGTGTATATATATATATATATATATATATATATATGTGTGTGTGGGTGTGTGTGTGTGTATATATATATATATATATATATATATATATATATATATATATATATATATATAATGTCCCAATAGACCGCACTCTCACTTCCACATAGTCAATACTGGGGTGTTCAGAAGGAGGTGTATATGTTTTTAATCATATAGCCTCATAAATAGTCCAATCCGTCCCAGCAGTTAACTGCAGGGATACTGAACACTCGCCACAGGGATCAAAAATAAATCCAATATTTCAGTCAGATGGAGATAAATAATCACTTGTGGTTTTTATTCCAATAAAGTATACACATCCTGCGCCGACGTTTCGGTCATAGCCTGACCTTTTTCAAGGAGCCTATAATGTAAACAACAATAACAATAGTCTCAAGGTGTATCCTATCACAGATAAGGAATTACACCCGATAAAGTACAGAAAAGGTTACATACGTTTTGAGGATGCATCAGTGGTACAACATACGGTGCCTCAGCCCAGGAGCGGGAGAACAGCTACACTGGGAGAGAGGCCCAAATCCAGCTTATATACAGTACCTGCAAGATTACTTACAATGGAAACACGTGCGTCTCAATTGGCCTCAGCGCCGTGACAGCGTTGCCGCACTTCCGGTGGCCGCGGAAGTACATCTGGCCGGAAGTGACATTGCGTGGAACGCATATTGTTATATATATATATATATATATATATATACATATAAATATAACCAATTTAATAGCACACATGTAGAAAACCTCAAGAACGAGATATAATAATAATAAAAAAAAAAGGATAAAATCAATGTTTGGTACCTGGAGGCAAATGGATGGGGGATATATGACCTGCACTGGACCAATAAGTTTGAATTCCAAAGGGCGGAGTCCGGATGAATGGTTCACTTGGTGCCGTTGGAGGCAGGGCCCTGGTAAAAAAAGGGGTGTGGTCAGTGGGAGGGGCATGGCCACACCCCTGTAGAAAAATATTGCAGGGGGTGCGGGCTGCTGCAGCTGTCTCTTTCATCCGCTCAGCACACGGCACTGAGCTGCTTGTGCTGAGCGAGGGAGAGAGGCTGTGCTGCTGCTGTGCCCGGTTTCTGCAGTGGGAGGAGGGGGGCGCAGGCCCTCCATCATACACGGGCCCAGGTAAAAAGTACCCGCTACCCCCCCCCCCCCATCTCTCATGGTTGGAGGTTCACAGTCCAGATGGGGGGCTGTATGGTTTCCAGCGAGTCCTCACTAACATATGGCTGATCTCGAAGGCAAATGGTACTCCAAATTAGGAATGGGCAGGTTGAGTCCAGAATAATGAGCAGGTAAGTATCCAGGTAGTTATAGGTAGGTCCCAGGTCACACCAAAGTATTTCACTATCAAAGGGTAGCTTTATCAAGGAGACTTGTTGCAGCACAATGTCAGGCATATATACCCTTCTACTTTGAAGGGATCTAGTGAGATCGCTTAGAAAATGCCCTGAAATCTCCCTGTGTGTAGGGCCTTTAAGAGTAAGAGAACAAAAGTCTCTATTTCATGTATCTTTTGCAAGTTTGAGGCTTATTTGAAGTATGCCTAGAAATGTGTCACCACAGGCACGCACCACACTGGTGCAAATCATGACTCATTATGGGCCTGATTCTGGTTCACTCGCAAAAGTCTAATGGACAAAACCATGTGCACTGCAGGTGGGGCAGATGTAACATGTGCAGCGAGAGTTAAATTTGGGTGGGGTGTGTACTTCAAATTGAGATCTATTTCTCTTTCAATGGTCCTGGTGACACAGCTCAACACTGGGATGTAGGAGGGTCCGAAGGAGCCAGGCACCTATCCTAAAGTTTTAGAGGGTAGGCTCCTCCCCTACTGCATCCCTGGACTCTTCAGTTCGTGTTAGGTGCCCACTGGAGTGGGTGCTATTCTAAAGGGCTGCAGGAGCAGCCGAAGAATTAGAGTAGTTAGGGGATTTTTTATTGTTTTATTAACTTTTACCCTAGCTAGGTAGGCACAGTGGCCCTTATTCTGATTGACGCGTACTTTCCCGCATACTTTCGGATCGCGTCTTTACGGCGTCTGCGCATGCGTGGAGAACGCCACGCGCATGTGCCACGCCTTGACTCCGTACCTGTTCGGGCAAATCCCGTACAAAACTGGTCACCGCAATCATTCGGGAAATATGGGCGTATTATGGGCGTCATGCGGAATGACACATGGGCGTAGTTTCAAAGTGGGCAAAACGGGGCGGAAACATGGGCGGACACGGGGGAGTACACTTATGTTGGGGGGCGTGCATTCGGATAGCACTCCGAATGCACGCGAACAAAAAGGGAAGAAATGTGCGGTGTCCAAAAGGCCACTATTGCTTTGCGGACACCACTCGTTCCTGCGGGAGGCGAACGGACCGCCTAATGACTACAAGCATTAACACCTGAACCCAATAAAATCGACTCCTTTACTCATTAATCACTAATAGGACGCTTGTCAGTGCTTTAATTGAAACCATTGCACTTAAATTGCTGGAAGGGTTAATGTGTGCAATGCATGTGTTAGGCATGCTTGTAAGGATATATTGGCATCTAATTGATTCCAATTCAAAATAAGCAGTTTTTTATGAGGATAGGTAATTGAATAAGTGGGTCATGTGATGTATTGCAGAAGATACATAATAGTGGGTTGTTTGGCGTAAATACTCCGCTTACGGGCGGTAGCACCGCTTGGCTCCCGTTCGGATGCGGTATTCCCGAGCATACTCTGTAATACTCTGTAATACCGTGCAGAATCTGAGTGTTTCTCCCGCACACGCATGGTTTGTATGTCGTCCGTAAACACGCCCTGTTCTTAAAGAGTGAGTCCGTCCGAATGCGGAGGACACGTGGGCGTTTCTACGGGCGATGGCCGCACGCGGCAGAACACCGTGGCGTGCGGACCGCTCCGTAAGAATGCGGGAATATCCGCACCGATCAGAATAAGGGCCAGTGTGAGGATTCTCATAGTGAATCCTCACACTGCTAGCGCAGCAGGAGCTGACAGAAGCGCGTCCTGTCAGCTCACTGTGCACAGGGGAGACACTGTCTGGTCTCCCTGTGCAGCGCTTATAGCCTTTTCTAAAAGGCTGCCTGGGCTCCGGAGTACCCTGAAACCGGCTCCACATTTAGGTGGGGATCATGGGGGACAGGCGCTCCGTGATGGCGGCGGCCATTTTATGCGGAGCTTACACGCTGAGCTCCTAGATGAGAGGACAGCAGCGTTGTGACAGGCATGTTCCAAGTGATCCCCAGTTGAGGGGGAGACACTGGAACTAGGAAATCCTACCTGAGGAGCGGCTGGCTGGGGGTGGTTGGCGCCAAAAGGTCACGGACCCCGCAGCAGCAGGGACCTGTGGTCTCTTCCTTCACTCTGACTTTGGCGCCTTTCAGAACGCTTGCAGCGGAGCTGAGCTGGCTTACTGATCCTGGCAGAGTGACTTGGATTTCCTGGGCATCGCTTCCCCGCAGTTGAAACCAACAGACAGATAAGTGATTGGGTGCATTGCCTCTGTATAAACGCTTGTACATTGTTTGCACTGTGTATACTGATAGATATACATTTATCACTTGCATCATGTCTGAGCATCAGGCTGTGGTTTTGGGGGAGGGAGCCCTTAGTGCACTGAGCGCGTGCAATGTTTGCACACAAAAGTTTGTCCCTGAGCAGATGGCCAAGGGGGGCTTATGTATTACTTGCGCTGATGTGAGACCCATGGGCAGTGAACCCCATAGGGCAGAGCAGATGGAACCTGCGTGGGCCAGGCCCTAGGCAGGTCAGTTAACGCTTTGGTGCAGCTTTTGGACAGGCAGAGTGATGGGCTGGTAGAATCACAGAGACCTATGCCATCATCTCAGCAGTCGTCTGGCTCCTTGCCTCTTACCCAGGCAGATCCTGCGCTGATTCAGGTGATGCAGGATACTGCTAAAGGGATCAACAGGTTCAGTGAAATGCTGGACAAAATGGATGATGTGGCAGGGACCCCTAGAAGGTCTTATGCTTTAACTACTGTGGTAGATGAGGAGGAAGGAGAGTATACTGACATCCCCTGGGATCAGGGTGATGATGTGGAAGAGAACTCTGCTGCTGGTATAGAGGATCTCATTGTAGCTGTGAAGCAGGCTTTAAAGCTGTCTGTGGAGGATAAGACTCCTGTTAAAGGTGTTTTTAAGCGACAGCGGAAGGAGGCTGTTACTTTTCCTTCAGATGAGGGGTTACAGGAATTGTTAGAAGGGGCTTGGAAAACTCCTGATAAGAGGCTACAGATGCCTAAGCGATTCCTTAGTCTGTACCCCATGCCAAAGTCTCATGCGGAGCTCTGGGAAAAGGTCCCAGTTGTGGACGCTTCAGTGGCACGTTTGTCCAAGGCTACTGTATTACCAGTACAGGGCGGTGCAGCTTTCAAAGATTCTGTGGATAAAAAGCTGGAGGGTAACCTCAAGGCTATCTTTGAAGGGGTGGGGTTTACCTTACGGCCCCTTATTGCTTCAGCCTGGGTCTCTAAGGCCATGATAGAGTGGGCTGGTGAATTATGCACCATGCTGCAGGCTGACCCTGGTGCGTTACTGCTTGCAGAAAAGATTAAGGCAGCTGCAGAATATGCAGTGGAAGCAGAGGAGGAAGCTATTAAAATGGCAACCAGAGTGTCCACAGTCTCCATTAATGCCAGGAGAGTGCTTTGGCTTAAAGCCTGGGAAGCAGACAATGAGTCCAAGAAGGCTCTGGAAACATTAGCCTTCAAAGGAAAGGTACTTTTTGGTACCGAATTAGAGGAGATTATAAAGCAGGCCACGGGCGGCAAAAGTACATTCCTGCCGGCCTCCTCAGCAAAGCAGACGTCCAGATTTTCTGCTTTTAAGCCGTCCTTTCGGCCCTCCCCTAGAGGTGGTGCGTCCTTTCGAGGACAGTCTTTCAGGGGAAGGTTTCAGTCCTCTAGAGGCAAGACACAAAAGTCAAAATTTGGCTCTTTTCACAAGAAGCCTGCCACAAAGGGAGAGGATAAACCCTCTGCATGACTGTCAGGGGCTTCGCCCGACAGTGACAAAAGTGGGGGGGCGTCTCACACTCTTCAGGGACGCTTGGGCTTCTCTAGGCCAGGATGCCTGGGTGTTAGATATTATAACACAGGGTTACAAAATCCCTTGCAGAGGGCCGCCTCCGAAGAGGTTCATCCCCACATCCTTACCAAAGGAGGCACGGCTTCGTACAGCTCTTGTGAGAGCAGCTCACTCCCTTTTGGAAAAAGGGGTGGTTACACCAGTCCCCAGGGCAGAGTGGAAGAAAGGCTTTTACTCCACGCTGTTCCTGGTGCCCAAACCAGACGGGTCTTTCAGACCAATACTAAATTTGAAGTCCCTAAATGTTCATTTATGGGTAGACCATTTCAAAATGGAGTCCCTACGGTCAGTACTCCTGAGTCTGGACCAGGGAGAATTTTTGGCGTCCATGGATGTCCAGGACGCATATTTGCACGTTCCTATACACCCGGAGCATCAGACCTTGTTGAGGTTTGCCATAGGAGACCTGCATTTACAATTCCGGGTGTTACCCTTTGGGCTAGCAACCGCGCCAAGGGTATTCACAAAGATAATGTCAGTAATGGCGGCGGTGCTGAGGCTCAGGGGAATCACAGTAATACCCTATTTGGACGATCTCCTGTTCAAAGCAGAGTCAGCAGCCATGCTGCAGAGTCACTTGGCAGAGGCCATCAGTTTTTTGCAGGCTCACGGCTGGATTTTAAATTTGCAAAAATCTCAGTTGGTACCGTCACAAAGGCTCCAATTCTTGGGAGTCATACTGGACACCCATCTTCATCGGGTATTCCTCCCGGAGGTAAAGGCCAGGGATCTGGTCACCCTAGTCCAGGAGATTCTCAGGGCTCAGAGCATTTCAGTATGGAGGTGCCTCAAGCTCCTGGGGAAGATGGTGGCGTCATTCGAGACGCTTCAATTTGCCAGGTTCCACTCTCGGAGGTTCCAATGGAACATTTTGTCAGCCTGGTCAGGAAACACTTTGACCATGAAATCCGAGATGATAGTGCTGTCTTCGGACACCCGAGAATCCTTGAAATGGTGGACAGAAGTAGATTCCCTTCAGTGGGGTCGGTCATTACAGACCTGGGACTGGTTGATAGTAACTACCGACGCCAGTCTCAGGGGCTGGGGGGCAATAGTCCTGGATCTCAGGCTTCAGGGCCTGTGGACGGCAGAGGAATCAGCGTTACCAATCAACATCTTGGAGCTGAGAGCTGTCTGGAAAGTGATTTCCTTGGCGGGAGACAGGTTACAGAACCTCCCTTTGAGGATTCAGACCGACAATGCCACAGCTGTGGCGTATCTGAATCACCAGGGAGGTACACGCAGCAGATTGGCCATGTGGGAGGTGTCCAGAATCTTCCTATGGGCGGAACAGAATGTTCCAGCTGTATCGGCTATATTCATTCCAGGAATAGAGAATATAGAAGCCGACTTCCTGAGCAGGGAGGAGCTCAAGGAAGGGGAATGGAGCTTACACCCTCAGGTGTTTCACCAAATCACTTCGATGTGGGGAACTCCGGATGTGGACCTGATGGCATCCAGGGTCAACCGTCAAGTGCCCAGGTTCTATGCCAGAACAAGGGATCCACTAGCGGAGGCTGTGGATGCCATGACTATTCACTGGCAGGGAGATCTCCTTTATGCATTCCCACCAGTACCAATGTTACCGAGACTTCTGAAGAAAATACAGGGGCAGAAGGTTCCAGTGATCTTAGTGGCCCCAGATTGGCCAAGGAGGTCCTGGTACTCGAGGCTTCAGAGGTTGTCTGTGGACTCATGGCGTCTACCTCTGAGACCAGACCTTCTAAGACAAGGCCCATTCAATCACCTGGATTCAGATCGATTGATTTTGACGGCCTGGCTATTGAAACCACCATTTTGAAAAGAAAAGGGTTTTCTGAGGCAGTAGTACAGACGATGATAAAAGCCAGAAAAGCTGTATCTTCGGCAAATTATTATAGAGTCTGGAAAACTTACATTCGATGGTGTGAGAGAAGAAAGGCTCATACATCTCATTTTAAGCTATCAAGAATGATGGAATTCTTACAAGATGGTTTTTCATCGGGCCTAAGCCTTCAGTCACTGAAGGTGCAGATTTCGGCCTTGTCCATCTATTTCCAGAAAAAGATAGCCATTTTGCCGGAAATTCAAACCTTTTTACAAGGAGTATCCAGGTTGAAACCTCCATACAAGCAACCAGTAGCACCTTGGGATCTATCACTGGTTTTGGAATGCCTTCAAAAGGCACCTTTTGAACCTTTAAGGTCGGCTGACTTTAAGTTTCTCACGTGGAAGCTAGTGTTTTTGTTAGCAGTAGCATCTGCTAAAAGAGTTTCAGAGTTGGGAGCCTTGTCATGTAAATCTCCCTTCTTAATTTTTCATGATGACAGGGCTGTTTTAAGAACAGTGCCTCAGTTTTTACCGAAGGTGGTATCTACCTTCCATTTAAATCAGGAGATAGTTCTACCTGTGTTTCAACCCCCAGAGGGTTCTAAGAAAAGGGACAAGTTGAGAACTTTGGATGTTGTGCTTGCCTTACGCATATATGTGGACAGAGTGAAGAGTGTCAGGAAGACTGACACATTGTTGGTATTGTATGACGTACACAAAATTGGTTGGCCTGCATCTAAGCAGACTATTGCTAGGTGGTTGCGGTCTGTGATAGCCTTTGCATACACCAAAGTGGGTAGACCGGTACCGGCCAAAATAAATGCGCATACCACCAGGTCAGTTGCCACCTCTTGGGCGGTTCGACATGGGGCCACAGCTGAGCAGGTTTGCAGAGCTGCCACTCGGTCATCTGTTCACACATTTGCCAAATTCTATAGATTCCATGAGTTCGCGTCGGAGGACGCATCATTCGGGCGAGCAGTGCTGAGAGCTGCAGACCTGAGCGTACCCTCCCAAAGGACCGGCTCTGGAACGTCCCAGTGTTGAGCTGTGTCACCAGGACCATTGAAAGAGAAAAAGGGATTTTTGTAAGAACTTACCGTTCGAATCCCTTTCTCTGATATGGTCCTGGTGACACAGCGATCCCTCCCTTACGCTCAGTAAGTATGCCAGAAGTTTCATGATGTTCATGTTAAAATGGTTAAAAATTAACAGTTTTCTGTTATAAAATGTGCATATAATATGTGCAGGCGTTTGTACTGAGTTAATGTATTCCAGTGGCTTTGAAAGATTGAACTGAAGAGTCCAGGGATGCAGTAGGGGAGGAGCCTACCCTCTAAAACTTTAGGATAGGTGCCTGGCTCCTTCGGACCCTCCTACATCCCAGTGTTGAGCTGTGTCACCAGGACCATATCAGAGAAAGGGATTCGAACGGTAAGTTCTTACAAAAATCCCTTTATTGCAGTGTAAAAATAAACAGACAGTTTTTACCCTGCACAGAAACAAAATAACTCACCCAAATGTAACTCTCTCTGCACATGTTACATCTGCCCCCTGCAGTGCACATGGTTTTGTCCATTAGAGAGAAATTTTGCTTTTGCGAGCCAACCTGAGTTAGGCCCTATGTTGTATACTTTCCATTGTTAGGTATATATGCTACGTTGAATCATGGATGTTACAGAAAAACAGCGAAGATCTGCAACTTAAGCAGCTACAAAGATCATACGCATCACGGGCAGATGTATTACGCCTACTGAAGTGATAAAGTGGCCAGTGACAAAGAAGCGGCCAGTCAGCCACTAACTGTCAAATTTCAGGCTGAGTTAAAAAATTAATAAAAATCTTCCACTTAATCAATTCACCAGGATCTATAATTAATAAAGTGGTGTAACTTCATAAATAGCATCCAAAAAGTGGTCTACTGTAAGGGGGCGGACATTTTGGGAGGGAGATTTTAATAGCAGCAGGACAGGAGCTGAGACAGGAGAAACGCCGGGACCGCAGACAAATAGATCTGCATGTCCCGGTTACAGAGGTGGCGGCGGCAAGCTGCAATGGGGGGGTAAGGCAGGCAGCAGTGGAACCAGTGGCGTAACAAGAATTTTAGCCCCCCCCTCCCCCCCGCTGATATCGGCAGCACCACCCCTCCCCCTAGCCCTCCCACCCACCTTCCCGAGTGAGATTAAAACCCCCCTTACCCCTCCGCATGCCGCCGCCGCAGTCAGGGTCCCGGCCGCAGCGCATATCTTCTCCCGGCTCCGTCTCCTCCTGCAGTTCTATAATGACCATCAGAAAATGGCTGCCCCCTAAAAGCAGACAGTTTTTAAGGATGCTAGAGGAGGCCTCCTCTAGCATCCCAAAAAACGGTCTGCTGTTAGGGGGCAGCCATTTTCTGATAGATATTTTTCATTAGAAGTGAACTGCAGGAGGAGACGGAACCTGGACAAGATCTGCGCTGCGGCCGGGACCCTGAATGCGGCGGCATGCGGAGGGGTAAGGGGGCTGTGTAAGTTTACTTGGGTGGGTGGGAGGGCTAGTAACTATAGCCCCGCAGTTCGGCGCCCACAGTCCCTCAGCGCCTCCCCGCCACCGCGGGGGCTGCGGGGCTATAGTTACGCCACTGAGTGGAACGATAGACATCGCAGACCGCCGATGCCCACACTTTACTCAGCGCCTCCCAGCCACCGTGGGGTCTGAGGGACTATGGTTATGCCACTGGGTGTGCCATGGCTAGGTCATCAGAGTTATGGCCAATCTTTGAGTATGCACACCAGTTTCTGCCGTATCTCCTGCACCCATACTTGCCTACTTTTGAAAATTTTGTTTCAGGGAGATTATAGTTTGTAGCAGAATTTTGCACAGCGCCCTCCCTCCATATATTGAACTAAACATGTCCTTTGGTGGGGGCGGGGGCATGAAATGCCCCGTCCACCCAAAGGGCGTGTTTAGTTCGATATATGGAGAGATTGTGAACGTGGCACCTAGAAGCGTGGGTGTGTACTGCTACATCTGAGAGGAGGGATTATTGTGTTTTATCACCACTGCAGATAAATGGTGCTTATAATTGAGTCCTGTTGGATAAAGTGTGCTATATAAATTAAACTAACTTACAATAATTCAATGTACTGTATCTACAGTATCTCTCATTCCTTTATTTCCCCAAAATGTAAGTGTAATGTGGGTTAGGTGTAATGAGGGAGATTGCTGGACTAATGAGGGAGAGAGGGAGATTGCTGCTATTTCAGGGAGTCTCCTGCAGAATGCAATGTAGGAAACTATGCCTGCACCAAACTTGGGATAGGTGTAAGTGCAATTACTGGTGATGAAGTCTGGTATTCATAGTTGCCTACCCTCCTGCATTCTGCAGGAGACTCCCTGAAATAGCAGCAATCTCCCTCTCTCCCTCATTAGTCCCGCAATCTCCCTCTTTTCACCTAGCCCACATTACACTGTTACATTTTTGCAGTAAAAAGGAATGGGAGATAGATACATTTACATTGAATCATCAGCACCATTTCCCAGCACTTTACCAAGTATAGTAGCTCTTACTAACTGCTTTGGGGCTCATCTACATTTGGATATAGGTCATTTTAAAATTATGGAGAAAGGAAAAGAACATGCAGTTTGCACTGACATGTACTTTCAGGGGGCGCAGTGGTGTATAGCACAATGATGAGCAATAGATTTTACTCAGTATAAAAATGTATTAAAACAATATAAAAAACAATATAATAATATTCACATATATGTGCACTTTATAAGTTTTAATATGTGAATATTATTATATTGTTTTTTATATTGTTTTAATAAATTTTTATACTGAGTAAAATCTATTGCTCATCATTGTGCTATACACCACTGCGCCCCCTGAAAGTACATGTCAGTGCAAACTGCATGTTCTTTTCCTTTCCCTGTTTAGCTTGAGTTACACAAACTCTGACAGGGGGCAGCAACGGTGCACAGCAGTGCGACCCTTGAAATACATTAAAACCAGCGCTCCTATTTAGCCCTTGGGCCTTTCTTCTTTATTTTAAAATTATGTAGCAGTGCACACTAACGCTCCTAGGTTCCACGTTCACAATCTCTTTTACATATATGGAACTAGACATGCCATTTAAGTGGAGCATGACACGCCCCCTCAATGGGGTGCTGTGCAAAATTCTGCTACCAACTATAATCTAACCTGAAACTCATTTTCAAAAGTAGGCAAGTATGCTGGTATTGTGGCTGGAAGGGCTGGGGACTTGCCACTCAGAAAATGAGGAAATAAACTCATAGTTACATAGTTACATAGTAGGTAAGGCTGAAAAAAGACTTGCGTCCATCTAGTTCAACCTGGTATAGATATCCATTGCTGATTTGGTAGGTTCTGATATTTTACAGATAGATTATATTTCTTATTTGTACCCATGGATGTTTTTCTCCAGTAAATGTTTGTCCAACTTTGCCTTGAATGCATTTAATGAGCCAGCCATTACCACCTCTCTGGGAAGAGAGTTCCAGAGTTTGACTGTTCTGACCGTAAAGAAATTCTTTCTACTAGCTGAATTAAATCTTTTTTCTT